>NC_137063.1:15271221-15438721 GCF_032717465.1 Coenobita brevimanus | reverse complement strand
GAATGAACTTAAGCTTGTTGCTCAACAATTGGGAATTGTTGTTCGCTCTCATCATTCTAAAGATCAGATTGTTGACATGATTAATGAAAGCTTGTTTTATGTAACTCCTCCAAATGAGCAAACGCAGATTGAATTAGCTAAGTTACAGCTAGCCCTGCAGGAGGCCCGTGCTAGGGAGGCTGAGGCACAAGTTGAACTTGCCAGGATTCAGGCAGACCATGAGTATCGCATGAAACAAGGTGGAACTGGATCATCTAGCTCTTATGATTTTGATGTGGCTAAAAATGTTAAACTTGTCCCTCCTTTTAATGAATCTGATTTAACAAAGTATTTTCAGTTGTTTGAGAGGGTAGCTACAGGTTTTAATTGGCCTAAGGAGTATTGGCCAGTACTCCTTCAAACTGTTCTCACCGGTAAAGCTCAAGTAACTTATGCATCTTTGCCACAGGATCAGTCTGATAATTATGATGTAGTTAAGAGCTTGATTCTTAAGGCCTATGAGCTTGTTCCTGAAGCCTATAGAGTAAAATTTAGGACAACTTACAAGCAAGATAAGCAATCCCATGTTGAGTATGCAAGAATCAAAGAAGATTTGTTAGAGCAGTGGTTAAATTCTAAGAATGTGGATTCTCATTTTGGTAAATTTAAGCAGATGATTTTGCTGGAGGATTTCAAAAGGTGTATTAGTAAAGATGTAAGCCTATATCTTGATGAGAAAAGAATAGATAATTTGTCTGATGCTGCAGTTTTAGCTGATGAGTATGTTCTCACTCACAAGAGATATTCTAGAGAAAAAGGGAAAGCTGAGAGTAAGTACGTTGCCTCTACTCAGAGTACAGGTAACAGGAAAGAGAATAAGGATGATGTTTCTCAGGAAGTAAATACCAGCTTCACCTCTAGATTTCAGAAAAGTAAATGTACTTATTGTAGTAAGCTTGGTCATACTACGGAGAGATGTTTCAGGAGACAGCGTGATGTGAACAAAAAGGAGTCTTTAAATATTCAGTCAATTGGTCTAGTGTCCACTCTTGAGAGTTCCCAGAATTCTTTAACCGAGTTAACTGAACCTGCTTTGAGGGGTAACTTAAATTCTCATGATGGAGCTCCTCTTTTGAGCAGTAACGTGGGTGACACTCTCAAGAGTTCATGTGCTAATTTCCTGTCTGATGGTTTTGTCAGTCCTCTGGACAGTAATGACAGGAAATCAGTTAAAATATATCGTGATACAGGTGCTTGCCAATCCCTTATGCTGACCAGTGTTCTAGGCTCTAATGTTAATTCCTCTGATGAAACTGTAATCTTACAAGGTGTAGGGAATAATTACTTCTCTGTTCCTCTGTGCAGAGTGAATTTAGAGTCTGGTTTTGTTAATGGTTCTGTTATGGTTGGGTTGGTTGAGACACTCCCAATGTCAGGTGTAACTTTCTTACTTGGAAATGATATTGGTGGAAGTCAAGTGTGTCCAGCTCCTCAGTTGTCTAGTGAGCCAGTGGCTGCGTCCCAGGATTGTGATGTCCCTGATGTGTTCCCTGCATGTGCTGTCACTAGGGCTAAGTCTAAAGTTACTGGTGATTTAGAGGATAATGATGATGATGATGTTATCCTAGCTGACACTTTTCTTGCTAATTTGGACCACTCACCAGATGAGGCAGTACCCCGTAGTGTTGATAATTTGTCTCGTCAAGAGTTGGTTGAGTTGCAGGTTGCTGACCCTGAGTTGAAAGGTCTAGCTAACTCTGCTTACAGTGAAGAAGAGTCAGCTGGTGCTTCTACTTGTTATTATGTAAAGTCAGGAGTACTTATGAGGAAGTGGAGATCCCCAACAGCATCAGCCGACTGTGAATGGGAGGTTGTACATCAAGTTGTCATCCCTCGTGTTTGTAGGCAGGATATCATTCGAGTGGCTCATGATTCCAGTTTGGCAGGACACCTTGGAGTGAGGAAGACTGTGGCACGCATTTTGAAACACTTCTACTGGCCAGGTATCTTCAGGGATGTTTCCTGGTATTGTAAGTCTTGTCACACCTGTCAAGTTGTGGGGAAGTGTAATCAGACCGAAAAGGTTGCACCTCTAGTTCCCATTCCTCCTTTTGAGGCGCCTTTCACCCGTGTGTTGGTGGATATTGTGGGCCCTCTTCCTAAGACTTCTTCAGGATTTTCTTATGTGTTGACCATGATTGATATGGCTACTCGTTATCCTGAAGCCATTCCACTTAGAAACATCTCAGCAAAGAACGTGGTTAAGGAAATGCTAGGGTTCTTCACAAAGTTTGGTCTGCCCAAGGAGGTACAGTCAGACCGAGGAAGTAATTTCATGTCAAATGTTTTCAAGCAGTCTCTGAAAGAGTTGGGCATCTCCTAGATCACGTCTTCAGCTTACCATCCCCAGACCCAAGGAGCGTTGGAGAGATATCATCAAACACTCAAATCGATGCTCAAGAAATACTGTTTGGAACATCAGAAAGACTGGGATAAAGGTCTTCCATTCATTGTGTTTGCTGCAAGAGAATCTCCAAATGAATCACTGGGCTTCTCACCTTTTGAACTACTGTTTGGCCATGAAGTAAGAGGACCCCTTAAGTTACTCAAGGAATGCTGGCTGTCGGAGGAAGATGACGTCAACCTGCTGGAGTATGTGATGAATTTCAAAGAACGGCTGTCCACTGCTTTACAGCTGGCGAGAGAGAATTTAGGAGCTGCTCAGGAGAAGATGAAGACTTGGTATGATAAGAAGTCCAGGTTAAGCCACTTTCAGCCAGGAGATCAGGTTTTGATTCTGCTACCAGTTCATGGGCAACCTCTTCAAGCCAAGTTTAGTGGCCCTTATTTCGTGGAGAAGAAACTCAGTGATGTCAACTATGTCATCGCCACACCAGATCGTAGAAAGAGCAAGCAACTATGTCACATCAACATGCTAAAGTTATATCATAGGCGGGACGAAAATAATCCAGTCTGCACTGTAGCTGTTCCACCCGAGTCTGCAAGTGAAGCTCTCCCATGCAGTATGAGCCTGAGTGATAGTTTGGGGAAGAATCCTGATATCATGAATGATCTCCAGACTAAGCTTTCTCATCTACCTCCCAAGGAAAGGCAGGAGTTTTCGGCATTACTGCAGGAGTACCCGCAAGTGTTCCGTGCCACTCCAGGAAGAACCACTGTGTTGATGCATGATGTCGATGTTGAAGACGCAAAGCCAATTAAATTGCCTCCTTACCGTGTGAACCCAGTGAAAGTTCCTCTCATCGAGAAGGAGCTTGGCTACCTGTTGGACCACAAGATGATTGAGCCCTGTCAGTGCGATTGGAGTTCTCCTGTCACTCTAGTCCCTAAGCCAGGTGGGTCACAGAGGCTTTGCATCGACTACAGACGTGTTAATCAGATAACTAAAACAGACACTTACCCTCTCCCTCGTGTGGAAGATTGCATAGACAAGATCGGAAAGGCTAGGTACATAAGTAAGTTTGATTTGTTAAAGGGATACTGGCAAGTACCTATGACTGAACGTGCTAGGGAGATCTCATGTTTTGTAACACTAGGAAAGGCTTTTGCATGTTCTGTAATGCCGTATGGTATGAAGAATGCACCAGCCACATTTCAGAAGGTCATGAATGTTGTAACAGAGGGTTTGGCAGGGTGTGTTGTTTATATTGATGATGTATTAATCTTCAGTGACAACTGGAAAGATCACCTATGCCATGTCAGTAAATTTCTTGACCGTTTATTTCATGCTAATCTTGTAGCTAATTTATCAAAGTGTGAGTTTGGTCAAGCTAAAGTTCAGTACCTTGGGTATGTAATTGGTGATGGACATGTTGCACCACCAGGAGCTAAGGTTCAGGTTATAAGTGATCTTCCCAGACCTAAAAGTAGGAAAGAGCTACAAAGATTTTTGGGAATGGTAGGTTATTACAGGAGATTTGTTCTTAACTTTTCTATTCTTGTATCACCACTTACAGACCTACTGAAAAAGGGAGTTGAATTTGTCTGGACCGATAACTGTGAATCCTGTTTCAACAAACTTAAAGCTATTCTATTAAGTCAGCCAGTGCTTGCTACTCCAAATTTTGCTAAGCCTTTTAAGATGGCTGTTGATGCAAGTGATACAGGAGCTGGGGCTGTTTTGCTGCAAGAGGATGATCAGGGTATTGAACACCCTGTATCTTATTACAGTAAGAAGTTCACTCCACCTCAAAAGAACTACTCAACTATTGAGAAAGAGCTTTTGGCCTTGATTTTGGGTTTACAGCATTTTTCATTTTATTTGTGTTCTGGTTTTGACCCCATAGTCATTTATACCGATCATAACCCACTGAAATTCCTTAGTAAGTTTAAAGATAAAATCAGAGATTGACAAGATGGAGTCTACTTCTTCAGGAGTATTCATTAGACATACAACATGTCAAGGGGAAAGAAAATGTTATTGCAGATTGCTTATCTAGACTTTAGACAGATTGTTTTAGAGTAATAAGAAATTTCCTTTGTAAATTTCTTTTTCTTTATGGGGAGGTGTTACATAGCCTATGATTTCATCATCCTTTGTGTAATTTTAACGCACAGTATGCTGCATGTTTGATCACGAGCGTGTTCTGCCTCAGTCCCCCCCTTCTACCGTTATAGTAGAGTAAGTCGTCCTTTCTGTTATTCAGTGCGGGATTGTCGACCGTTTGTCCCCATCGCTTCATTTGCGCGTCCTTATTACAAGTCGTGTCAGGCTCTGCTGGCCCCTATATAATGAGCTCAGTCTCTGCATCATTGCCACTTAGATCTGCTCCTCATTTTGTTCACATCTCTGTCCTCCCCTGTACAGATATTATTATTGTGAGTGCTCAAGAAATCTCCAAACATCTAGCAGCTGTGTGATTTGAGTATACGTGTTATTGCATTTTTTTCTTGTACTGTATAGCAAAAGTTTAATTTGTAGGCCTATTGAAGTTTTTGTAATTCATGTAGAGATCTTTATGTCCATCAGTTTTAATATTATTTTGTATCTGTAATTATTTATCTGGCATTCACTGAGTATTATCTGGTATCTCATTTTATCAGGGCTGACTTAGATAAATTTACTCTTGCTAATTTCGTGTTAATAGAGGCTATTGCAGTTAACCATATATTTAACCTGTTTATTTGCCATTACATTATCTTTATGAGTCCTGAATGTTTTGTTGTTAATTTAAGCATTAAACTTTAACTTGTAATTTTACCTAACTCTTTTGTTTTGAACCTGGAACTTTACGGGACAGTAGTGATTTTTAGCATTCTCACTTAAAGTGTACGTTATCTTTCTCTCTTCCGTAACAATATATATATATATATATATATATATATATATATATATATATATATATATATATATATATATATATATATCCCATTGGAGCCCTTTGTCCACAGGTTTGGACAGAACTGGGATTTTTCAAGTCTTTGTAAAGTAGGGAACCCACGGGTTGGGACCTATGAGCTTTGCGACTATGAGCAGACAGGAGGAGGGCGGTACGCATAATACCCTCCCAGCACAGTGCCTTGCCCAGCACCTCTGGGATCCTATGGGTTTTATATATATATATATATATATATATATATATATATATATATATATATATATATATATATTAATAATTATTACTCGTCCTGACAAAGGAAAGGGCGTAGTTATCATGAACAAGGATGACTTTGTATCAAAGGGTAATGATATTCTCGGTGACACATCTAAATTTAAGGTCATTAGCTCTGATATTCCATCTGCCATCCTTAAATACGAAGATAAGCTAAATAGATTACTGCGAAGTATTAAAGATTAAGTAGGTGATAGTATGACTAAAAGATTGTATGCTTCTGGCTCAATTCCTGATTATCTCTGGTCTCCCCAGTGTTCATAAACCTAATACACCTTTAAGACCCCTCATTTCATCTATTGATATCTTCAATTATAACACAGCAAAATTATTGGTTCCCCTGATCAGTTCTGTACGTACAAAGGAATATGCAGTTCAAAATTCTGCAGAGTTTGTCAAGGAAGTTACTTCTCTGAGATTTGATTACCCTGTCACCCTGGCCAGCTTTGATGTAGAATATCTTTTCAAGTATGTTCCCCTGCATGAAACTACTCAGCTCATCACAGATGATGCCACTGTTTCCACTCTCACCTCAGATGGCTTGAACAGAAAATCATGTTACAATCTGTTGGAGATAGCAACCCACCAATCCCTGTTTACATTTATTGAGAAACTTAATCAGACAGAATGAGTGGCGATGGGGTCACCACTAGGTCCTTCATATGCTAATACTTTTCTTTTCCATCATGAACAAACTTACCTTCATAATTGTCCCACTGATTTTAAACCCATTTTTTACCGAAGGTACATGGATGACACTTGCTCTATATTTAAAAACCCTGCTGATATTCATAAATTTATGGATTATATTAACTCCCAACATCCCAACATAAAATTCATTCATGAAGCTGAAAAAGATAAATGCCTTCCATTCCTGGACATTCTACTTAACAATCACTCATCTCACTTATCCACGAGTGTTTACCCGAAACCTACTTTCACTGGCATAGGCACAAACTTCCTCATTTACATCCAGTACAGTTTTAAGATAAACAGTATTACACCATTGTTCAACAGGGCGTGCAATTGTTGCTCCTCTTGGCTCACATTCCACTCTGAAATTTGTTTCTTAAGAACCTATTTTGTCAATAATAAGTACCCTATCAATATTTTTGAGAAACTGTTAAGCAGGTTCTTAAATTTAAAGCTTTCCCAAACAGGCCTGTTCACACTGTAGATAAGGAGTGATTGTATATGAAGTTCCCATACTTAGATTCATTAAGTTACGAAATTAGGAAAACACTAAACGAACTCCGTGAGTGTCATCCGCAAATTAATTTTAAGATTATCTCGACAATCGAAAACACTATTGGTAACTTTCTTAAGCATTCATCTTGCCTTCACACTAACCTCATGTCCAATGTGGTTTATTTATTTTCATGTTCTAGCTGTCCCGCTAGATACGTGGGGCCTACCTCACGCTGGCTGCTGCATCGAATTTTTTAGCACCACGGTAAATCCACTCGGACTGGAAGGTTCCTCTCTAAACCCTCTTAGTCTTCTATCAGAGAGCACTCTTACCTTTCTCATCACCCTTTTCGGATGCTAACTTCATGTCAGTCCTACTCTTACCTCATCACTGCTGAATCTATCCTGATTCATAAAATAAGACCTAGTCTCAATAGTTCGACTGGCAATACCCCACTGTTCACTCAGTAACTACTTTGAAAGGTCAACTCCTGCTCTTTGTATTTCTTTTTTATATTTAACACAGTCAGCATTTGTACTGGTTTTCTGATTTTGCAAGGAGTAAGCATACTACTTTTATACTTTAACTCTCTTATATCGCTTCCCTCTTAATTTTTCCTTTTTTTGTGTGTGTGTAAACTTATGTTACGTATCTTTGAAAAAAACGCAGGTTTTATTTTTCGTCTGACATTGGTTGATGATTCTTGTCTGTAAAACTTTTAGACCTATTGATGATGGAGATTTTGTCTCCGAAACTTTTGGATTAATAAAAATGCTGTACATCAAAACGTTGGTACTACTTTTCCTGGTAAAAATATATATATATATATATATATATATATATATGTATATACTGTATATATATATATATATATATATATATTGTTACGGAACAGAGAAAGATAACGTACACTTTAAGTGAGAATACGAAGAGTCACTACTGTCCCGTAAAGTTCCAGGTTCAAAACAAAAGAGTTAGGTAAAATTACAAGTTTAAAGTTTAATGCTTAAATTAATAACAAAACATTCAGGACTCATAAGGATAATGTAATGGCAAAAACAGGTTAAATATATGGTTAACTGCAATAGCCTCTATTAACACGAAATTAGCAAGAGTAAATTTATCTAAGTCAGCCCTGATAAAATGAGATACCAGTTAATACTCAGTGAATGCCAGATAAATAATTACAGATACAAACTATTATCAAAAATGACATAAAGAACCCTACATGAATTACAAAAACCCCACTAGGCCTACAAATTAAACTTATGCTACACAGTACAAGAAAAAAATGCAATAACAGTTATACTCAAATTACACACAGCTGCTAGATGGTTGGAGACTTCTTGAGCACTCACAATAATAATAATAACTGTACAGGGGAGGACAGAGATGTGAACAAAATGAGGAGCAGATCTAAGTGGCAATGATGCAGAGACTGAGCTCATTATATAGGGGCCAGCAGAGCTTGATACAACTTGTAATAAGGACGCGCAAATGAAGCGATGGGGACAAACGGTCGACAATCCCGCACTGAATAACAGAAAGGACGACTTACTCTACTATAACGGTAGAAGGGGGGGACTGAGGCAGAACACGCTCGTGATCAAACATGCAGCATACTGTGCGTTAAAATTACACAAAGGATGATGAAATCATAGGCTATGTAACACCTCCCCACAAAGAAAAAAGAAATTTACAAAGGAAATTTCTTATTATTCTAAAACAATCTGTATATGGCATTACAGACCATGCAAAGGTCTTTCCTAATGTTACAAAAAATGAGATCTCCCTAGCACGTTCAGTCATAGGTACTTGCCAGTATCCCTTTAACAAATCAAACTTACTTATGTACCTAGCCTTTCCGATCTTGTCTATGCAATCTTCCACACGAGGGAGAGGATAAGTGTCTGTTTTGGTTATCTGATTAACACGTCTGTAGTCAATGCAAAGCCTCTGTGACCCACCTGGCTTAGGGACTAGAGTGACAGGAGAACTCCACTCGCTCTGACAGGGCTCAATCATCTTGTGGTCCAACAGGTAGCCAAGCTCCTTCTGGATGAGAGGAACTTTCACTGGGTTCACACGGTAAGGAGGCAATTTAATTGGCTTTGCGTCTCCAACATCGACATCATGCATCAACACAGTGGTTCTTCCTGGAGTAGCACGGAACACTTGCGGGTACTCCTGCAGTAATGCCGAAAACTCCTGCCTTTCCTTGGGAGGTAGATGAGAAAGCTTAGTCTGGAGATCATTCATGATATCAGGATTCTTCCCCAAACTATCACTCAGGCTCATACTGCATGGGAGAGCTTCACTTGCAGACTCGGGTGGAACAGCTACAGTGCAGACTGGATTATTTTCGTCCCGCCTGTGATATAACTTTAGCATGTTGATGTGACATAGTTGCTTGCTCTTTCTACGATCTGGCGTGGCGATGACATAGTTGACATCACTGAGTTTCTTCTCCACGAAATAAGGGCCACTAAACTTGGCTTGAAGAGGTTGCCCATGAACTGGTAGCAGAATCAAAACCTGATCTCCTGGCTGAAAGTGGCGTAACCTGGACTTCTTATCATACCAAGTCTTCATCTTCTCCTGAGCAGCTCCTAAATTCTCTCTCGCCAGCTGTAAAGCAGTGGACAGCCGTTCTTTGAAATTCATCACATACTCCAGCAGGTTGACGACATCTTCCTCCGACAGCCAGCATTCCTTGAGTAACTTAAGGGGTCCTCTTACTTCATGGCCAAACAGTAGTTCAAAAGGTGAGAAGCCCAGTGATTCATTTGGAGATTCTCTTGCAGCAAACACAACGAATGGAAGACCTTTATCCCAGTCTTTCTGATGTTCCAAACAGTATTTCTTGAGCATCGATTTGAGTGTTTGATGATATCTCTCCAACGCTCCTTGGGTCTGGGGATGGTAAGCTGAAGACGTGATCTGGGTGATGCCCAACTCTTTCAGAGACTGCTTGAAAACGTTTGACATGACATTACTTCCCCGGTCTGACTGTACCTCCTTGGGCAGACCAAACTTTGTGAAGAACCCTAGCATTTCCTTAACCACGTTCTTTGCTGAGATATTTCTAAGTGGAATGGCTTCAGGATAACGAGTAGCCATATCAATCATGGTCAACACATAAGAAAATCCTGAAGAAGTCTTAGGAAGAGGGCCCACAATATCCACCAACACACGGGTGAAAGGCGCCTCAAAAGGAGGAATGGGAACTAGAGGTGCAACCTTTTCGGTCTGATTACACTTCCCCACAACTTGACAGGTGTGACAAGACTTACAATACCAGGAAACATCCCTGAAGATACCTGGCCAGTAGAAGTGTTTCAAAATGCGTGCCACAGTCTTCCTCACTCCAAGGTGTCCTGCCAAACTGGAATCATGAGCCACTCTAATGATATCCTGCCTACAAACACGAGGGATGACAACTTGATGTACAACCTCCCATTCACAGTCGGCTGATGCTGTTGGGGGTCTCCACTTCCTCATAAGTACTCCTGACTTTACATAATAACAAGTAGAAGCACCAGCTGACTCTTCTTCACTGTAAGCAGAGTTAGCTAGACCTTTCAACTCAGGGTCAGCAACCTGCAACTCAACCAACTCTTGACGAGACAAATTATCAACACTACGGGGTACTGCCTCATCTGGTGAGTGGTCCAAATTAGCAAGAAAAGTGTCAGCTAGGATAACATCATCATCATCATTATCCTCTAAATCACCAGTAACTTTAGACTTAGCCCTAGTGACAGCACATGCAGGGAACACATCAGGGACATCACAATCCTGGGACGCAGCCACTGGCTCACTAGACAACTGAGGAGCTGGACACACTTGACTTCCACCAATATCATTTCCAAGTAAGAAAGTTACACCTGACATTGGGAGTGTCTCAACCAACCCAACCATAACGGAACCATTAACAAAACCAGACTCTAAATTCACTCTGCACAGAGGGACAGAGAAGTAATTATTCCCTACACCTTGTAAGATTACAGTTTCATCAGAGGAATTAACATTAGAGCCTAGAACACTGGTCAGCATAAGGGATTGGCAAGCACCTGTATCACGATATATTTTAACTGATTTCCTGTCATTACTGTCCAGAGGACTGACAAAACCATCAGACAGGAAATTAGCACATGAACTCTTGAGAGTGTCACCCACGTTACTGCTCAAAAGAGGAGCTCCATCATGAGAATTTAAGTTACCCCTCAAAGCAGGTTCAGTTAACTCAGTTAAAGAATTCTGGGAACTCTCAAGAGTGGACACTAGACCAATTGACTGAATATTTAAAGACTCCTTTTTGTTCACATCACGCTGTCTCCTGAAACATCTCTCCGTAGTATGACCAAGCTTACTACAATAAGTACATTTACTTTTCTGAAATCTAGAGGTGAAGCTGGTATTTACTTCCTGAGGAACATCATCCTTATTCTCTTTCCTGTTACCTGTACTCTGAGTAGAGGCAACGTACTTACTCTCAGCTTTCCCTTTTTCTTTAGAATATCTCTTGTGAGTGAGAACATACTCATCAGCTAAAACTGCAGCATCAGACAAATTATCTATCCTTTTCTCATCAAGATATAGGCTTACATCTTTATAAATACACCTTTTGAAATCCTCCAGCAAAATCATCTGCTTAAATTTACCAAAATCAGAATCCACATTCTTAGAATTTAACCACTGCTCTAACAAATCTTCTTTGATTCTTGCATACTCAACATGGGATTGCTTATCTTGCTTGTAAGTTGTCCTAAATTTTACTCTATAAGCTTCAGGAACAAGCTCATAGGCCTTAAGAATCAAGCTCTTTACTACATCATAATTATCAGACTGATCCTGAGGCAAAGATGCATAAGTTACTTGAGCTTTACCGGTGAGAACAGTTTGAAGGAGTACTGGCCAATACTCCTTAGGCCAATTAAAACCTGTAGCTACCCTCTCAAACAACTGAAAATACTTTGTTAAATCAGATTCATTAAAAGGAGGGACAAGTTTAACATTTTTAGCCACATCAAAATCATCAGAGCAAGATGATCCAGTTCCACATTGTTTCATGCGATACTCATGGTCTGCCTGAATCCTAGCAAGTTCAACTTGTGCGTGAAACTCAGCCTCCTTAGCACGGGCCTCCTGCAGGGCTAGCTGTAACTTAGCTAATTCAATCTGCGTTTGCTCATTTGGAGGAGTTACATTAAACAAGCTTTCATTAATCATGGCAACAATTTGATCTTTAGACTGATGAGAGCGAACAACAAATCCCAATTGTTGAGCAACAATCTTAAGTTCATTCTTTGTTCTGTTTTCTATATCACACAGTGTTTGCACATTTGACAAAAAATCTTTGGCTTCATCAAGTGTAGAAATAGTAGCCAACATGAATATATCACAGTCACAAAATATCAAACAATATCCTTATGATAATATCCTGAATATCCTGATATGAGGTCGCCAAATTTATGTTACGGAACAGAGAAAGATAACGTACACTTTAAGTGAGAATACGAAGAGTCACTACTGTCCCGTAAAGTTCCAGGTTCAAAACAAAAGAGTTAGGTAAAATTACAAGTTAAAGTTTAATGCTTAAATTAACAACAAAACATTCAGGACTCATAAGGATAATGTAATGGCAAAAACAGGTTAAATATATGGTTAACTGCAATAGCCTCTATTAACACGAAATTAGCAAGAGTAAATTTATCTAAGTCAGCCCTGATAAAATGAGATACCAGTTAATACTCAGTGAATGCCAGGTAAATAATTACAGATACAAACTATTATCAAAAATGACATAAAGAACCCTACATGAATTACAAAAACCCCACTAGGCCTACAAATTAAACTTATGCTACACAGTACAAGAAAAAAATGCAATAACAGTTATACTCAAATTACACACAGCTGCTAGATGGTTGAAGACTTCTTGAGCACTCACAATAATAATAATATCTGTACAGGGGAGGACAGAGATGTGAACAAAATGAGGAGCAGATCTAAGTGGCAATGATGCAGAGACTGAGCTCATTATATAGGGGCCAGCAGAGCTTGATACAACTTGTAATAAGGACGCGCAAATGAAGCGATGGGGACAAACGGTCGACAATCCCGCACTGAATAACAGAAAGGACGACTTACTCTACTATAACGGTAGAAGGGGGGGACTAAGGCAGAACACGCTCGTGATCAAACATGCAGCATACTGTGCGTTAAAATTACACAAAGGATGATGAAATCATAGGCTATGTAACTACATCAAAACTTTTGGATTAATAAAAATGCTGTACATCAAAACGTTGGTACTACTTTTCCTGGTAAAACTATATATATATATATATATATATATATATAACAACTGTCCTTATTATTTTTTTTTTATATTACGAAAAGGCTTTCGACTCAGCGGAGAACATACCAGTAATGAATTCACTGCAGGAACAAGGAAGAAATGAAAACACTGTAAACTTGCTCGAAAACATATATAAAAAGGGAATTGCTACAGTTAAATTAAATACTCAGAAAAAATACGATTCAGAAGGACGTGAGTCAGCGAGATAACAATTTCAATATTATTTACAGCATGCTTTGAAAGTATTTTCAGAAAGTTAGATTACGAGAACAAAGGAGCATACATAGATGGGGAAAACATAAACCATTTAAGATTTTCGAATGATACTGTCCTAATCTCAGAAACAACAGAAGCATTATAAGAAATGCTAACTGACCTATACAGAAAAAGTCTCAAAGTAGGGCTAAAGATGGGCCAGAGTATAACTAATGTTCAATCTGAATACACCAAAGAGCATCATCAGAATTAGAGAAAACATTATTGAAGAAGTCGAGGAGTACAGTTACTTGGGGTATATACAGTACATACTAAAACAAACGAACGGCCATGACAGTGGGATATAAAGATGCATTTCAGTTGGATGGAAAACTTTCGGTAAACATAGAGACATCCTGAAAAGCACCTTGCCAATATGTATGAAAAGAAAATTATATAACGATGTTATAATCCCACATATGATATACGATTGTGAAACCTGGAAACTGCCAAAATCGATGGAAAATCAACTAATTTGTTCTCATAGAGCAATGGGAAGGTCCGTGTTGGGTTTATTTCTAAGACACTGGAAAGGATCAACTTGAGTGAGAGAGCAGACTGAAGTCGAAGACATTACAGAAGTTCTAAAAGAACTGAAATGGAGGTGGACAGGCCATGTAACAAGAATAAATGGATAACCAATGGAGTAAGGGGCTGACTGACTGGACTCCAAGATACTGTAAGCATAACAGAGAAAGGTTAGACAGGAGGTGAAGAGCTGAGACAGAAGTTTTCATGCAAAACGTGGCAGAGATCGGCTCAGTCAAAGAATTCGTGGAAAAGGTTGAGGAGGCCTTTGTTCGGCAGTGGAGTTACCGTGGCTGATGACTATGTACACACACACACACACACACACACACACACACACACACACACACATATATATATATATATATATATATATATATATATATATATATATATATATATATATATATATACATATATACATATGTATATATATCAATCAATCAGTCATTTCCTGTGGCACCCCACGGGATGCATAGGGCCTCAATGAACTCTCTCCACCAATATTTGTCTCTTGCCATCTCCTTCAGGTCCCACCAACACTCCTCTCCTGCTTCTTTTTTCATTGTCCTCAACCAGGTTTCCCTCGGCCTACCTCTACCTCTTCTTCCTCTAGCAGTCCACTCTGGCACATCCTGTATTAAACTATCTTCTTTTCTGTATATGTGCCCCAGGCACTTCCAGCGAGACAGTCTCACATATTCATTAACTGGTTCCACTCTCGTAATATCCCTTACTCTTGCATTTGTAACTCTGTCTTTCCACTTTACCCCAAGAATCCTTCTCAGTATTTTATTCTCAAATCCTAATACTTTCTGATCTGTTGCAATTGTACTGTACCATGACTCATGCCCGTAAATTAAAATTGGTCTAACCATGGACTTGTAAATTTTCACTTTAGTATGTACCGAAAGCATATTATTATTCCAACAGATTTCAACATTCCAACAGCTCGCCAAGCCTGTCTAATCCTCTCCTCAATTTCATTGTTTAATGATCCATTAGATGATACAATTGTTCCCAGATATTTAAAGTTTTCTACATTCTTCACCACATTATTCCCAATTACACAATCGATTTGGTTCTCCACGTTCATATTAATAATTTCAGTCTTTCCACAATTTATTACCAATACCACTTTTTCTCCTTCCTCCACCAGACAATCAAGCACCCTCTGCATCTCGTAAATACTTCCGCAGATCAGTACAATATCATCAGCATGGTCCAAATCCATCAGCTTCTTATTTTCTTTCCAGTTAATTCATTCACCTGTTCTCCTTACAACCTTTTTCATAACATAATCCATGACCAAAACAAACAACAATGGCGAAAGAACTCCTCCTTGAATCATTCCTGACCTAACTTCAAATGGATCACTCAAAGAACCACCCACCATTACCTTACAAAAAGTACCTTCATGCAGGCTTCTAATAATATTTACAAACTTTTCTGGTATACCATAGAATCTCATAATTTTCAATATAGCTCCACGTGAAACACTATCAAACGCCTTTCAGAATCCACAAAACACATACTAAGTGGCATTTTCATCTCATTAGCTTGTTGCATTAGATGCCTTACAATAAAAATCTGATCATTACAACCTCGACCCATTCTAAATCCCGCTTGTTCTTCTCTTAAAATTTTATCAATTACTGGCTCTGTTCTGTTCAACAAGATTTTGGAAAAGACTTTTGCAACTACAGGTGTCAAAGTTATCCCCCTCCAATTGCCACACACACTTAAATCTCCCTTTTTTGGTATTTTCATAATCACTCCATTTTTCCACTCTTCTGGAATTCCACCATTATTCCAAGCCACATTGAAAAGTTACAAAAGCCCCGCTGAGGGGGGTCACCTTGACGTGGTGGCGGGGCTTGAAGCGTGGCTGGCAGTGCCACCTACTTTGGAGGCATGCCTACCTTTGTAGGGTTCGGCATTTGTCAGTGTCGTGGACCAAGCACCCCCTACATCACTGGTAGAGGAGGCCTACTGGTGATGTCAGTCCCTGCCCATTTGCCATCTAGGGCGGGACTGTTGCCTCCCCACGTGTTTGCCGTGCGTGGCGTCCCGTAATGCTGGGAGACGGGAGTCCTGGAGGTTGAGTGATGCTGCATGGTGCGCCCTGCAGCTAGCAATACACCTCTTTGGTCCCTTATTCTGGCTAGACGGGTGGCCTGGTTGGGCCCGACCAGGTCAATCGGCTGGTCACTGGCTAGCCATCCAGGCTAGTCACCTAGTGGCTTTAGGGTCAAGCAGGCACTGGGGGACCTGGTGGCTCCTATCGTCCTGGAGTCACCCTTGTCAGGGTCCCTTGGTGGTTACCTGCGTATACTTTCCCACTGCCTCTGGGGTCGCCAGTGGTGCTTTCCCTGGCATATGGCCTCCCCTTGTTGGGCTCCATGGTGGGTGGAGGGGTGGGGGAATGAAGGTAGTTTTTTTCTAATATGGCCACGAATAAAATTTCATCTGCTGACGACCCTGGTTCTGTCCCTGACCACCCTTTACAATCTCCCTCCTGTGCACCTCTTGTGCCTCTGTCTGGTGAGGCCCATATTGCCACCCTGGATCCATACCTACCTGGTTCCAGTGGTTTACGGTCAGCGGCCACTACAAAGAAGAGCCGGACACAGACAACAACATATAGTGGACATGCCCGTGAGGTCCTGCCGGGTGTCTTTGAGAGGGTTGATTTTGCAAGGTACTACACCATTCGTACTTTGGATGGTCAACCTATTGGGAATTTGGATATTTTTAATGTTCATCGGCGCATTATGTCAATCTGTGGGAGGGAGCCGAAGATTTCACCTCAGGGGGATGGTAGCCTACTAGTGGAGGTTACATCCCCTGAAGAGGGTTCCCGGCTGGCTGCCCAGTGTAAGGACCCGGATGCGCTGTTTTCTTGTGTCCCTCATGCTTTTTTCAATCAGTGTCGAGGTGTTGTTTTCTCCAAAGACTTACTTCGCTACAGTGAAGAGAAGCTACTTGAAGAACTCCAGGTCCACAGGGTTGTCAAAGTGGAGAGGTTTCGGAAGAAGGTTGATGGTGTACTTACCCCAACTCCATCCTTGTTGCTGACGTTCGACTGTTCTGTTCTGCCTTCATCCATCAAGGTGGCTTGGTTGTCCCTTAGGGTTAAACCCTTTGTACCAAACCCACGACGCTGCTACCACTGTCAGATGTACGGGCATGTTGGGCGAGTCTGTCGTCGTTTGCAACAGGGCCTCCCAGTGGTGTGTGTCAGTTGTGGAGAATCTACTCATGCAGGACAAGACTGTCCTGGACCTGTTTGTTGTTTGCACTGTGGTGAGGCACATCCTGCTTCATCTAAAGACTGTGCTCGGTTTTGCTTGGAGAAGGAGATCCTCCTCATCCGTAATCGTGACAAAATAAGATTTTCTGAGGCCAGGAGTGGAGCCATGTCATCTGTTTTCCGTAACGGAGTGTCTTATGCGTCAGTTTTGTCTGGTCATAGCCGTCCTCATCGACCTGTCCAGCAGCAGACTCGAGTTCCTCCTGTTGTGTCAGCTCCTATGCCTTCATCTGTTGATCCCATGCCAGTGCAACAATCTCCCGCACTTGAGACGGTTGCCGCTACAGTTCAAGACTCGACCTCTACATCTATGGTATCCCCTGTTAGTCATGGTGCACATTCTTCATTCGCTAAACGTCATCGTGGTTCCTCAGAGTCTTTGAGTCTTGAAGATCCTCCAAGCAAGGTGTCGGTCGTGGAGTCCACACCCTCTGTAGTCACTCCATCTGTGCAACAGCCCTCAGACCCTGCTTCTGGGTCTTCGGGGGCTTCTGGGGTGTCAGGTCAGTCTGGCACCTCTTCTTCCAGGGTATCGGATGTTCCTCCTCCGGTTACCTCTGAGGATCCTGTCCTGCCCCCTCCACGTTTGGAGGCCAGGACCCCAATCCCTCCTGCTCGACCTCTTGGTTCACTGGGGGCCCCGGGCAGGGTTCGGAGTAGCTCTTCCTCTCCTGCTGGGCAGCGACGGGTGTCTGTGAAGTCTCCCAACACTTCGCAGACCCCAGGCCCTCGTTCTAGCCATGCTGCTACCCGTGACAAGGCCCTATGTGGGCGTATCCGCATTCCCAAGAAGATTGTCTCCCAGGGTCGCTCAGTGGTTTCCACTAAGTGACCCTTTCTTTTGGGTATATAGTTCCTCCATTTTAATATTTTTATTTTTTTTTTATGGTTTTCTGTTTGTCCTTTTCCCCTGCCCCTTTTTTATTTCAATAGTTTTAATGGCTAATATTATTCAATGGAACTGCCGTGGTTTACGAGCCAACTGGGAGGAACTCCGTTGGCTTCTGGCTGAGTATTCACCTGTGTGTGTTTGCCTACAAGAGACAATGGTTGGTGATGCTGCGCCTCCCAGTCCACCTGGTTACCAGGTTTTTTATTCAGATCCTCTTCCTGGACAGGGTCATGGTGGGGGTGTGGCTATTCTAGTATGCAGTGACATACCTTTCACTGCTGTGAGTCTTAACACTCCACTGCAGGCTGTTGCTCTCCAGATTTTCCTTCCCCGTCATTATACTGTGTGCTCTTTGTACCTCCCTCCTAGTGCCACTATTCAGAGGGTTGATCTTGAAAATCTTATTCATGCACTTCCCTCACCCTATTTCTTGCTGGCTGACATGAACAGTCATCATCCCTTGTGGGGTGGCTCCACAGCTGACTCTAGAGGTACTATGTTAGCCTCCATTGTGGAGGATGTGGATCTGTACATTTTAAATTCTGGTGAAGTTACTTACTTCCATAGTCAAACGGGTATTTTTACTGCTATTGATTTGTCTCTGTGCTCTGCAGGGGTAGCCCTGAATTTTACATGGGCTGTGTTACCCGACTTACATGGCAGTGACCACTTCCCTATTTTATTAAGATCGACACAGAGCGAGCCTCGGCGTCATCTTCCCTGCTGGCGCTTGGATAGGGCAGTCTGGCCGGTTTTTGAGGAGCTGTGTTCCCCGAGCCGATGTGTGGAGGATTTTGTCAGCACTGATGCTGCTGTTGATTATTTCACAGACTTACTTCACTCGGCGGCACTGCAGAGTATTCCGAGAACAGCTGGTCACTTTCCTCGCCGTCCAGTTCCCTGGTGGACCGATGAGTGTGCTTCTGCTGTTCGGGCTAAACATGCTGCTTTCTCCCGACTTCGTCGTCACCGAGGTGACCCTGGTTACTTAGTGGCATATAGGAGGGCCCGAGCTCATGCCCGGCGGGTTATGAAGGAGGCTAGGAGGAAGTCTTGGGCGTCATTTGTTTCTTCAATTTCTTCACAGACTCCTCTCACAAAAGTGTGGAAACGGGTGAGGAAGATTTCAGGGAAATTTCCCGTTCCCTCTCCTCCTGTTTTATCTTATGCAGGTGTGGTGGTGGCTCATTCTTTGTCTGTTGCCGAGATATTTGCCGCTCATTTTGCTAATGTCTCTAGGAAGGACACCTCATCCCCGTCGGCACGCCGCCGACGGCACCTGGAATCTTTGGGCATTAGTTTTCCATCTACTGCAGAGGAGTCGTATAATGTTGTTTTTCCTGCTTCTGAACTTCAGACGGCATTGTCGCAGTGTCGCGACTCTTCTCCAGGCTTGGATGATGTCCCATATGCCTTCTTACACCACTTGCCTGATGCAGCCCTTCATTTTCTGTTGTCACTCTATAACAGAATTTGGTGCACTGGTGGGTTTCCAGCCTCATGGGGTGTTGCTGTGGTTCTCCCCATCCCTAAGCCGGGTAAGGATCACTTGCAGGCCACTAATTATCGCCCCATCTCGCTGACATCTTGCCTTTGTAAGGTCCTTGAAAAAATGGTGAATAGTCGGCTCATGTGGTACTTAGAGAAGGGCGGTTACTTGTCTCCTGTCCAGTGTGGGTTTCGGAAGATGCGGTCGACCACAGATGCTCTCCTTTCTTTAGAATCTTCCATCTGCCAGGCTTTTGCAACTAACCAGCATCATATCACAGTGTTCTTTGATTTGGAGAAGGCGTACGACACTTCCTGGCGTCATGGTATATTACAATCACTTTATGAGTTTGGTCTCCGTGGGCGACTCCCCACTTTTATCCAGGAGTTTTTATCTAATCGTATTATTCAGGTCCGAGTTGGGAGTGAGCTGTCTACTGCACATCCCCTTGAGGATGGTGTGCCACAAGGGAGCATACTAAGTGTTACCCTTTTCGCAGTGGCAATTAACAGCGTTATTTCTGTGCTCCCTGATGGTGTTCGTGGCTCTCTCTATGTTGACGATTTATCAATCTCTGTCACTGCCTCACGGATGTCAATGGCAGAAAGGAGGATGCAGATGGCTCTCAACCGTGTCTCTAGATGGGCTGATGACCGAGGTTTTCGATTTTCCTTCAAGAAGACCGTTGCCATGCATTTTTGCCGCATTCGTGGAGTCCACCCTGACCCAAACCTTTTTTTAGACGGGCGTCGTATTTCGTGTTTAAAGGAAACCCGGTTTTTAGGGCTGATTTTTGACAGCCGGTTGACTTGGGTCCCTCACCTGAGGTACGTAAAAGCTGAGTGTCTCAGAGCATTGGGTCTCTTGAAAGTTTTAGCGCACACATACTGGGGAGCTGATCGCAAGACTCTCCTCCTCTTGCATCAGTCTCTGATTTTATCCAAACTTCATTATGGATGTGAAGTTTATTCTTCTGCCTCAGAAGCCCGGCTTCATAGTTTAGATTCCATACATCATGCTGGTGTTCGTCTCGCCACTGGGGCATTCCGATCTTCCCCGATTTCGAGTTTGTTGGCTGATGCTGGTGTCCTTCCTCTAGACTTGCTCCGCTCTTCCCTTTTGATGCGATGTTGGTATCGCTTATCTCGTCTCCCAGACTCTGTGCCCTTTGTCAAGGTCTCTCAAGATTCTCGGTCACCTATTTTTGCCACTCGGCCATCCTTTCCAAAGCCCTTTGGTTTCAGGGTGCAGTCAGTTATGTCTAGCTTCTCTGTTCCTTCTGTGCCGATCACTCCCCACCGTGTCCCGAGGGTGGGCTACTGGCTTCTCCCCAGGGTGACATTTTGTCGTTTCTTCTCATTCAGTAAGGCCTCCCTTCCTTCTCAGGTTTTATTTTCTCTGTTTTTAGAGCATGCCTCTTCTCATGGGGACTCCATACCAGTTTCTACTGATGGATCCAAGTCTGATGCGGGTGTGGGCTTTGGTGTGGTGTTTCCCACCTTCTGTCGAGGTGGGAGCCTCCCTATGACTGCTTCTGTTTTTACGGCTGAGCTGACTGCTATTTTATTTGCCCTTCAGATTCTCTTCACTCTCCCCCACACTGCTTTTACTGTTTTTAGTGACTCACGAAGTGCTCTTTCTGCAATGGAGTCTTTTAATCCCTCTCATCCTTTGGTTTTATCCATTTTAGAGTGGCTTTTCCTTTTAGGGCGTCGTGGACGTCGTGTAGATTTCTGTTGGGTTCCAGCTCATGTAGGAGTGGCAGGGAATGAACGAGCTGATCAGCTGGCCAAGGCGGCAGCGGCTCGTTCCCCTCTTGCACAGTCCCCTCTGTATCGTCTGCCTGCTGCAGATATGCGCTCCTGTATTGCCTCCAGAGTTTGGTGCTGTTGGCAGGAGCATTGGGATGCTGTAGGTGCCAATAAGTTGCGCTCGATTTGCCAGAAGGTGGGCTCATTCAGTTACCAGGGCTTCCCTCGTCAATGGGAGACTGCTTTGTGCCGCCTCCGCATTGGCCACACCCGTTTCTCTCATGGCTTTTTAATGGAAAGGGCTCCTCCTCCATTCTGTGATGACTGTCTGGTTCCCTTGACTGTTCGGCACCTGTTGGTGGAGTGCCCTAGTCTTGAGGATTTGCGTCGTCGATTCCTCTCTGACCACCAAACGGATGGTGGTGTGTATCATCTTTCCTCTGTGCTTGGGGAGGATGCCTGTGCCTTGGGAGGGGCAACCCTCTCGTTTGTGAAGGAGGCAGGACTTTTTAAGGATATTTAGAATTTCTTCATTTTGATTGTGTGGTTTATCCTCTGTTTTTTGTTTTTACCTTTTACTTCTTTGTTATACGGCGGCATATGACCCTGGCAGTTGCGTCGCCATTATTATTATAAAAA
This sequence comes from Coenobita brevimanus, assembly GCF_032717465.1. Lineage (NCBI taxonomy): Eukaryota > Metazoa > Arthropoda > Malacostraca > Decapoda > Coenobitidae > Coenobita > Coenobita brevimanus. The sequence continues at coordinate 15,416,692 of NC_137063.1, read as the reverse complement.
AAAAAAAAAAAAAAAGTTTCAAAAGCGCATTCATCAACTCGTCATTTTCCACCTTAAGCATTTCAGGGAATATTCCATCCTCTCCTGGGGCCTTATATATATATATATATATATATATATATATATATATATATATATATATATATATATATATATTGTACATCCATCCATCCATCATCCAATCCTACGTTGCCCCATGAGGAGCGTAGGAGCCCGGAGCTAGGCAAGTTGGTCCTGACATTTAAGATCAGAGTGACCAGCCTCACTCATCTGAGTGGCATTACGTGAGCAATAACCCCAACCACCCCTTGAATATAAACCACCGGCTCAATCCGATTGGAGCGCCATAATTACCCACTAAACCACCAGGCGCCATAAATTGGTTATATGGTTACCACCCAGCATAGTAAACGGTTTCCTGGTGTACAGGAAACCATTCGGCTGGTCACTCAGTGTTTAGTCACCCATAGGCAGTGGGAAGAGGAAAGAATGAAGGACAGAAAGACAAAAGTGGCAGTGTAAAGTCACCCGTAGGCAGAAGGAAGTGGAAAGAATGAAGTAAAGAAAGACAAAAGAGGGAGGAGGGAATGGAGAGAGGAAGGTAAAGGGCAGACACCCGAGAGCAGCACTACATCGAGTAATTGGATGGTGGGCACCCCCACCTACTACACTGTATATATTTTATATATTATATATAATATACGTATGTATATATGTATATACAAATATACATATATATTTATATATAAATATATGTATATATACATATATATGCTGATGATGAAGGTAATGGTGTGTGTGTGTGTGTGTGTGTGTGTGTGTGTGTGTGTGTGTGTGTGTGTGTGTGTGTGTGTGTTTTGACTAATGAAACTGCATCAGAATAATGGTTATATGAAATTCGCAGACGTTTATTACCACATAAATCTAATTTTTCTACGTCAGCCGATTTATAGATGCTGGAAACGATTTCTCCTTCCGGTTTGTTAAACTGCCATGCAACTGTAACAACAAAAAAAAGTCTTTTTGAGGAGTATGTATCTTCATATCCTCAGGAAACCTTGTCCAAAACTGAGTGATACATTTATATCACGGAGGATAGATGTGTAAGACACAATGATAAATTATTAACTGGTATGGCAACACCAATTCCTCGTATATCACGAAGTAACCAAGGCTTTATTTCCCTGGAGAAAACATCACACCAGGAAGGCAGGTCACTATGCACTTATATTCCAAAGTGCTTTATGAGGGTGGGTATGTGGTGGTGACATTACCGTGTGACGCCCCGCCCACAATATCTGTCCGTCATCACAAATGCCTCATGTTGTACCAGCTGACTCTCTCATTAGTGCTGGCGTCCCCTATAGGCCATTGGACAGGGGTAGTCATCACGTGTCCACCAATTACCCTGATATTAGCCGGGGCGATTGATACCGGCGACGGTTAAAGAGGGAGAGGAATGATGAAACTGTGGTTGTCGGAAATAATGTGGCCATCAACATCGTTAATATTATCGCCATTATCATTATTAAGGTCAATCTGTCACTCACAAACTCTCTCTCTCTCTCTCTCTCTCTCTCTCTCTCTCTCTCTCTCTCTGTCGTCAACCTTCTGGTGTTAGATTTGGGCCCTGGACTGTTGGATATTTGGCAGAGAAAAAATCTAATTTGCCACCCCAGCACAGTGTGAGTCTTTGATTATTTTACATTAACTATTGACAAGAAAAGTGACAGTGCCAGTAGCTGTCTCATGCGTGTGCTTGAAGCGTGTGGATTAGAAATGGTAATGCGAAAAGTGAAGCTCAAAAAAAAAAAAAAAAAAAGGTTTATAGACTAAGTTAACGATCAGTTATGCAGTCAGTCTGTTTCCTTTTTTTCTTTTTTTTCATTTAAGCTAACATCAAACTGTTTTGGTATGGAAGAAAAGTAGCCAAAAGAGGGTATGGAGTTTAAGCGTCCAACGTGTTTTTACATTCAGTTTTCTATATTCTAGATAAACCTTGCTATATCGCTCTGACCACCACCAAACCACTTACTGTGGGAGGCCAAGAAGACCACTGTCACATCAATCACTACTGCGAACATAACTACTGCAACCATCACTACTACCACACCAAGAAAGTTAAAAAAAAAAAAAAAACACCACTACCACAATCACAGATACCACAAATGTTCCGTTAAAATCGGTTGAAAACTGTTTGAGAATAGGAAAACTGCCGCACTGCAGCTAAGTACCTTTCCTGCAAATGTGACCTTTAGTTACATACATACATAAGTAATCAGTGACAGAGTAACTTACTGAGATAAATGTAAGTATAAAATACTACTGAGCGTAGTAAGAGTAGAGTAAAGAAGATTTCTTAGGGTTAATTAATAGCATGCTGGAGTCACAACAATAAATGAGATGCTCATGGACTCAGGGGACTAGATGTCCAACGTGTTTTGCAATCCTACTCGTCTCTCTCTTTTTCATTCGCTTTGCAGCCGACTCTGAGTGCTGTATTCTAGTAGGTTTAGGACGCTTCGTGGTAAATCTTCTTCATCAATGTATTTTTGCATAAGACATGTAAGCCCCTTTTCTGTGATAACATTTCTTGCATTTAATCTGACCTGGGCTAGACTATTTTTATTAATTTTTTAAGGATTTCTAGCACTGGGAAGCAAGGGTGCTGGAAAGCCTCCTAAACAAACCAGCACACGATATCTGGTGCGACAGGACTACAGTTCTTTCATATGAACTTGAAACCACGTTTTTAATCTTTTGTAGCTAATATTACGTAACTGTCAGACATAAAAAATAATAATACTGATTTGATCCTCCTCTAAACACTTCTTTGTGATTGGCATAAATGTTAAAGTTGTAACCTCTTGCTACAATTAAGCATTTTTCATACAGATGATGAACAAAAAAAGGATAAAAAATTAAAAAGTAAAAATCCAGAACCCAGATTACAGATGTTCTCCATTCGTGAAAAAAAAAAAAAAAAAAAAAATCTGTAACAGTTGGACCTGAACTGTTGTAGGTTGAAGTTTGGGGGGAAACTAATCGGGGGAAGCGAGTTCCAAATAGATGCAGTTCGGGGAGTAAAGAAATTATGATAGGCTTAAGTTCTGCAGTATGGTAGACTGACAGTAAAGGGATTTATCAGATACCCATGCAGCACGGGGAAAGGCGTGGTGAGGTGGCAGATGGGATACAACTTCGTCTGAGCATTTGCCATAAAAGTATCTGTAAAATAATGCAAGGGAAGCAGCATTCCGTCCTACCTGAAGGGAAGGTAGTTCATTCGTAGTTGCAGGGTTATTAAATATTCTTATAGTTTCGTTCTGAATTTATTGCAGTAGTTTTAGTGTAACCTCTCCACGTCCATTCCACATGGGAGAGGAATAGGCTTCTGTAAACTGTAGCTAATTGCTGGTCGGTTAAAATTTTATTGATGATGAACGATAATCCAAATTTCTTTGAGGAAGTTTTAGCAAGTGACCTAACCTGAGTGGTCCAACTGAGGGCCTTGTTAAGGGAAACATCGAGAATTTCAGTACTTTTAGAGATAAGAATATTGGTTGCATTGAGAGCAATATGGGAATCAGGCAATATCTGCCTAATGGTAGCATGGATGTGTTTGGTTCTCCTAGTATGAAATGAGACAATGTCATATTGCCTCCATTCTGTGAATTTAGATACGGTACAATTTGATTAATGGAGATTGTTATGCTGAATTGGGAGTTAGAGATATCAAACTTTCTGTATGGGTGTTTAAGTTGTGAAGGAACTGTGAAGCGTTTTGTCATTTGCATATGAGTGAAAGAGATTATGAGTGACAAAGAGGTGATCATTTATATCATGAAACAGGGTTGGAGCCAGGACTGATTCGTATGGCACACAAGCATTAACTGAGAGGAAATTGGAATATACATCGTCTACCTTCATTCTTTATCTCCATGTTGCTAAGATATGAGGAAATCACTGGGACAAAAGATGATAGTATGTAGCAAGTGCGTTGTAAAACACTGAATGATGCCACACTGTCAAAGGCTTTAGAAATATCAATACGGGATAAAAGTACTGTCACCACTTGTATCTTCCGACCACAATCTCATCAAAGCCTTATTAGTCAGTTCCCCTAAACCTTCCCGTTCTGAACCTGCCAGTATGACCAGATGGCAGTTTGACAGTGCAGACTGGGATGGTTTTAGAAATTGTCTTGCTGATATTCCATGGCAGTCTTTCTTCTCTAGTGACATCAGTTCCTGCAAGTCCCTCATTAATGACTTAATACGAGCTGATATGGAATTGCTCATACCCAGTCGCAAATTCACTAAAAGATCGAACTCCCCAAAATGATTTGGCAGCAATGGCGCCAGAGCAAAGACCCCAAAGTCCTTAGCATAAAACCCTTACCTACTCTCAGAAACATCTGAATCCCATCGTCAGTTTCAAATTGATAGAAACCATGCAAAAGCAGTAATATATTTTGCTAAATCAAACTTTCTTCACAACCAAGCGTCCAAACTATTAAGCAATCCTAATGACAATTAAATATTCTCTCAGTTCTTTCATTTATAACATGCAGCAGTTAGGAATAAGTACCCTATTCCCAGGCCCCTTCTCTCGTGATAGCTACGAAGGAGTTGATTATGGATTGATGGATGTTTCTGATGCAAACAATGCAGGTAGTAAAACGACGTGAATGTCATACAAGAGACTGTAATCTGCAAAGCAAATCGCAAAGAAATAGGTGCTAGCAAACTTCCTATTGTATCCAGAATACGACTCTTTTCCATATCATCACCATGTTGGTATGCTTCAGCAATGCTCTGTAAGAACACATCCATTACTATCATAATACCATATCTGAATGAGGTATCACGTATCACATTTGAGATGGTGGGTCTATTATCATTCTATTGCTACATCCCGACATTCAAGGTGCAGAATCGACATTTTAAGGCCAAATGAAACTGAAAATAGTGTGAGAGAGCTGTAAGGATCAGTCCTCCCATGTGGCGTTAATGAGCTGCTGGACCTCAGGAACAGGATACGTAGCCTGTGTCCAGAGAATATATATATATATATATATATATATATATATATATATATATATATATATATATATATATATATATATATATATATATATATATATATATATATATAGTTACTGTACCTTTTTAGGTGCAAGTTGAATAAGTGTAGGTAGAACTGTGTGTGTGTGTGTGTGTGTATACTGGTGCTCACACACGATTTTTAATAGGCAATATTCAGGAAAGCAATAAACCTATTTCCATGCATATCCAATGTTGTACATCTGTTTCATCGTGCGAGGAGGATGTGAATTTATTGTAAGGGACAAGTCCACGAATCAAGTACTGAAAGCAGCTATCAGATGTTTCTGTATTCTCTCTCTCTCTCTCTCTCTCTCTCTCTCTCTCTCTCTCTCTCTCTCTCTCTCTTCCTTGTTTTTACTATCCGTCATTTTCTCTCCCCGCACTTCCTTCTCCTTCATCCCCTTATCATTCCCTCACCGATCTGCATCATCACCATCCCCTTGTCGTTGACTCTTCCATCTCCCTACCTCAGTCTTACTCCTCTTTCTTTCCCTCTCCTTCCCTTACTCGCTTGTAATCACGGCTCATATCTCTAACTACATTCCCGGATCATTTAAACTGACTACTCTTTTCTTTATAAATTGTGCAAACTATGCGAAGACTTAAAACACAATCTGACCAGAACTACCAAGATTTTTACAGCAAGGCACACTATAGACGCACACATTTTTATTTCCCAGGTGCAGGTATGACAAAGTAACCGAGGGAGTGGATACTGTTGTTCAGGATGCGATGAACGATAGCACTATCGTTATTCATGCAGAAACCAACGATGTCGCATAAAACCAATCAGGTGAGCTGGAGGAGAATTTGATTATGATGATCCAGAGCTACAGAGGGAAAACTAACATTTTAAATTCAATTATAATTAATAGGATCGAATCAAGGAATAGTTTTTTCGGTAAAGTTCTTAGTATAAACAACAGGGTTAAGTTGCTTTGCTTACAGAAAGGCCTGGAAATCACTAACACATGGTACTTTTACGACCAGCGAGCATTATTATCAAATCATGGACTGCACTTGAACACCAATGGTTTTGTTCACCTTGGTTGTATGCTCAGAGACATATCATGTTCTTTGTGGAAAAAAAAAAAAATCATATATCCTATGATAAAACTATATTCAACATAAGCTCCCTTCAGATGGTAAGCATATCAAAACCCTTCTCATAGTGTAGACGGTATAATCAGTTGTCTGATTTAGATATTCATGTCTTTATTGAAGACTGAGATGTAATTGGTACAACAGTCTCTTAAATGAAAACCATAAAAAGAAATATTTTTTATGCAGAGCTGAATTTACCAGATTGTCACATTCTTTTGTAGTGAATGGAAGGATTCTGTACTGTTATACTATCAGAACTCCATCTAGTTAAGGGTTTAATGACTAAGGTATATACAGTACTGTATTGAAAACGTCGACAGCATATACGTTCAGCCTAGAAAAGAATCCCTTAATAAAAGCCTACTTGGATACATTTATTGCCTCCTGGACAGCTGCTCAACACCAACAATGAAATCTTCAAGCAAATTGTAAAATCTCTTGTACCCAACGTAATGTAATCTCTGGTGATTTTAATTTACCAGTTTCAGATGGGAAGATGCCTTATCCTTGCCTGCAGTGTTAAACCTGTAAACAATTTGTAGGAAAGTTCAATGCAACAGTTTGTAAACTCCCCAACATGTTGAGCAAATATCAGTTCTTAGATCTTGTTTTTGCCACATCGGAAAAAATTGTAACTTTACTGAAAGAGATGAATTTAGTACAGTCACCTTAAAGTTACATTTATCCTTAAATTCAGTCTTAGATCTGGGTAGCCACATCATATAATTTAGTAACATTACCTAGGAGAAATTAGAACAAGTAGTCATCATATGATTACCATTAAAAGTAGTGAACACAATGTCAAAACCCATTATGAGAAAGTGTCTGATGACAAAACATTTGAAAAAAAAAAAAAAAAAAAAAAGGCAATTGTTGGTGTCAACGATTGGTATTGCATCATCAAAATGTCAGATATCAATGATACATGGCAATTTTTCACAGAAACTCTCAACAGAGCAGTAATGTATTCCAATTTGCAACAGAAGGCCTGCTAAAAGTTCTAAACCCAAATAGTGGAACTCTGATATTAAACACAGCCTGTTTAAAAAAATGTATAGGAAATAAAAGAAAGAAAGGAAGGAAGAAAGAACAAAAGAAGAGAAAAAAAAAAGATTTAAAAAGATAAAGGCAAATTTGATGCTCTTCACTGGAAAAATACAAATATACTGTAATATAGCAAAGTAATAAAATCCTTGAAGCTCATGTTGCAGTAACAGTAAATCAAATCCCAGACAATTTTTAAGCTACTGTGGGGACTCCATATTATAATTACAAATCATAATAGATAGATAGATAAATAGATAGACAGAGAAACAGATAGAAGCAGGGAGTCAGGTGATGAGAAGGTATCGTGTCTGCGAGAATCGAGCAATGCTAAACATGCTTACACACTCTTAACTCAAGGAATGCTTATTAGGCACACGACAGCGCCTACTGACCATACACACACATACACACATACTCACACACAGGCTTCTAGAACTTTCCACTCACAAGGAACACACGTGACACACCCCTGCTACACCTGAATTTAGGAAAGAGAGCTCAGACGGAGGTTAGCCATAGAACAGGCAGGTAATGGGGAGAAGGGCTTAGCAACTTGAGAGAGAGAGAGAGGGAGCGAGAGCGAGACAGAGAGATAGCTAGCGGGACTCTATACTTCGCTCTGTGTGAGAGACTTGTTAATATTTCCAAGACAAATAAAAATAGTCCCATACTATTCTTTACCTCTCCTGTCACTACATGACAAATGGGAAAGAAGATTATCTACTACAAGCTACTCCAAGATATAAAAACCGCTCTTCCACAAGTCTAATATATATATAACTCAACCACAAAGGAACCACAAAGTATTTTATGACATTTGGTAGCAGCGAATCTACGGACATCGTCTCCCAATCAAAAGCAAATTTTTACAAAAGCAGGCGAGACTCTACAAGATTAGCTTCAGTTCTACAGTGAATTCCTACAAAATACAGCCTACAATGCAAATAGCCGACAAGTCTACAAAACAACTCTATAATCTTCACGTAACTTCAAGCAGCAACAAGAAGAATATAAAACAAAGCAAGTAAAGAAGAGGAAAGACCAAAGCAACAAGCACACAAACCCCCACCACTCTCTCCCGCCTACGCTGACGCAGAGGTCAAGACGACGAAGCAAACACCAAGTCCATATTCACAACTCATCTTACTCACTCGTCATCACTCAAGTTACTCATCGCTACTCATTCACTCACCACAGCTGCCAGTGTGGGAAGTCGAGGTCATCATGCGTGCTTGCTGAAAAGACGCCGCGTCAGTCAACTCACCACTTGCACCACCACTCTCACCATTCCCACCACGGTAAAAATTAGTGAGTTACATAGTTACTTCATTTATACAATACACAGTGATAGACAATAAGCTTCTGCACAAACATATAAAACTTGCTGTATAGTTACAACTTTAATACACATACTTACTTCAGTTATCTGCATAACTCAAACACTAAATAATCACCAACAATAAATATTCTACACTGTATATATTCATTTATTATAACATTTATTTACTACCAACGAGTGTTACCATTTATACCTACATAAAATACGTGTTTCATACATACAGCTATACATTATTACATCTACAAAGTGATAAAGAAAATATACCATCACAGTTACTCAGTGAGCGATTAAAAGAACTGTATTAAACATTTATTAATTAAAGCTACCTAGTGGAAACATATAAATTAAGTTACAAGGTAAACTAGAAAAAAAAAAATGGCCAACACAAATGACGTTAGCAAGAGTGAACATCTTCAACACAATCGTGAAGACAATGATTTCCACACAGTGCTGACACACATATTACCCACGATAGGTACAAGTGAACAACAAGTCAGTGTATATAGTTAATACTGTATATAGTGTATATATATTTTTTTATATAAAATAACAAAATATGGGACTATAATATATCATTTTCAGTAATACCTGTGCAATATAAACTATACTTTAAAAAAGTATCCCAAGGAAATTAGCCAGTAATTATGCAACCATGAACAACATGGAAAAAGCATACACAAGCGAAGAAAAACAAACTATAGAAAATCAATACATACAAAAAAAAAGAAAGAAAGAAAGAAAGAAAAAGTAAGAAAGAAAAACGAGAGAAATAGAGTAAGATCACATAACAAACAAATGAAAATAAGTGTAAGTGTTACTACATATGCCAAAATACCATATAAACTACAAACAAAAAAGCAAATTGTTGTCTCCACAAGCAAGTGGCATGACACATCATCACTATCATCGACCGCAGCATATGTTAGGACTGCAATTATTACACTTATGTAACAATTATGTAACTCCATATTATAATTATGTAATGACAAACGATTGCATTATGTTACACTTGCTACAATTATGTAACTACAAACAATATGTACCATTTATGTATCAGTTACATTAACAAGATGTAACTTTTATGTAACTCTAACTACAATTATGTAACTACAAACGATATGTAACAATTATGTAACGACAAACGATTGCATTATGTTACACTTTGCCAATTATGTAACAGTTGCATTAACAAGATGTAACTTTTATGTAACTTTAACTACAATTATAAGGCCAAGACACTTATGTAATAGTTGCATTAACAAAATGTAACTACAGTTATAAGGCCAACACAATTATGCATTTCACTACAATAACCCAAGTACATACTGTATTACAGTTAAATAATTTACTTTAATGCATTTATTCAAATATGTATACAACTTGTTTAAAATGTAATATTACTGAATAATCACTATTTACTATAAATATATATGTATACAATATTCATACAATTATGTTACTTTTACAATATTATGTATTTCACTTAATTAGCTTATAAGTTCATTATAATGTGTATATAATATGTATTAATATGCTATGACTACTAACTGTCGATGGTACGCCATTTTCGCGCGGCCGAGCAGTATGTGGGGACTCCATATTATAATTACAAATCATAATAGATAGATAGATAAATAGATAGATAGAGAGACAGATAGAAGCAGGGAGTCAGATGATGAGAAGGTATCGTGTCTGCAAGAATCGAGCAATGCTAAACATGCTTACACACTCTTAACTCAAGGAATGCTTATTAGGCACACGACAGCGCCTAGTGACCATACACACACATACACACATACTCACACACAGGCTTCTAGAACTTTCCACTCACAAGGAACACACGTGACACACCCCTGCTACACCAGAATTTAGGAAAGAGAGCTCAGACGGAGGTTAGCCATAGAACAGGCAGGTAATGGGGAGAAGGGCTTAGCAACTTGAGAGAGAGAGAGAGGGAGCGAGAGCGAGACAGAGAGATAGCTAGCGGGACTCTATACTTCGCTCTGTGTGAGAGACTTGTTAATATTTCCAAGACAAATAAAAATAGTCCCATACTATTCTTTACCTCTCCTGTCACTACATGACAAATGGGAAAGAAGATTATCTACTACAAGCTACTCCAAGATATAAAAACCGCTCGTCCACAAGTCTAATATATATATAACTCAACCACAAAGGAACCACAAAGTCTTTTATGACATTTAGTCATTTTATGACACTACATCAGAAGTAACAAAAAGTTTATAATAGCAACAGTCAGCCCCTAATCACTGATACAGATAACAGAGAACATACTACCGTATTTGGGAAAATAAGATGGCAAGAATATATTACGTATTTTCTTATCAGTATTTACATACAACGTACAATTCGACCCCAAACTCTTGAAGCCCTTAAGGTTGCTATTCAGCAGGAGATAGCCACTGTTCCACCTGACATGGCCCGTCGAGCCATGGCAGCCTTCAGAAATCGCCTCCAAGCCCGTATAGACATTGACGGTCACCATTTGGAGGATGTCATCTTTAAAACATGATGAATAAAAACTGTATGAAATGAAGTTTCATGTGCGCAAATAATATTTTGATTATCTTTAACCATTTTTTTCCCCTTACCTTTGAAATGTGGGAGGTTTTTCTGGGTCACCCTGTACAAGCTAGAAAATGTAACCTCAATATCAAAACAGGCAACAAAGCAGAACCAGAAAACTACTCTTCAGTTGACTTAACATCAGTGTTTTGTAAGGTCTTAGAAACTATTGTCAGTGACAAATTTATGAAACAAACAAATAATTTCACCAAAGATTTACATGATTTTCAGAATAATTGCTCTTGCCTCAAGAATATGATACACTTTTTAAAATGATTTATTGAACACTTATGACAAAACTAGAGGTTATTGATGCTGTTTATCTCGATTCACAATGCAATGGACAAAATTTTGTTTTTCTCTTGGAGGGAACTGTTACTGCTGGCTCATGGCCTTTGGTTCCTTCTTCCTCGCATAAACACACACACACACACACACACACACACACACACACACACACACACACACACACGCATGCACACACACACACACACACACACACACACACACACACACACAATCATTCAGCAGATACATGAACAAGGTTTCGATGGCAGTGTGCTAGGGTGGACTGATGACTGGCTTCAAGAACGAAAGCAGAGTTGTAATAAAATGAAATAGACTGGATAGACGTTATAAGTGCAATGCAATAGAGCTCAGTATTTGGTCATATATATATATATATATATATATATATATATATATATATATATATATGTATATATATATATATATATATATATTATCTCTCTCTCTTTATATATATATATATATATATATATATATATATATATATATATATATATATATATATATATATATATATATATATATTGTGGGAGAAGGTAGAGAGGTGGCCTGCAGTCCTACCGGACCCAGGTTCAAATCCCCGCTGGGGCAGGGAACAGTTTAAGGATTTGAATTTCATAAAAATCAGACTTTACTGATCTACCAGAAGACCCCCCGACATGTAAAAATTCCCCCGCTAATACTAATACACCAGTCTTGTATGAGTCAGCCTTTGCATGCATTCAATATGCACAGTGGGTGTTAGAGCCGAAGTGGTGACAAATAGAGGTGTACGGTATGTAGGAGGACTACTGGATCTTGGGAGCAGGCTGTGAAACTTATGCCCAGAGTTAGACACGTAAAAAAAAACAAAAAAACTCTGTCTAGCTTTATATATATATATATAGATAGATAGATAGATAGATAGATATAGATATATATTTTGAATAACAGAACGGAGGAAGGAAAAACAAATGGGGAAAAAAAAAATCCATACACCCGATTACTGGTGCATATATATAATCCATACACCCGATTACTGGTGCATATATATATATATATATATATATATATATATATATATATATATATATATATATATATATATATATATATATATATACAGTATAAACGACACTCACGATGGATTATTTTGCAAGATTTCACAATCTGATATGTTTCTGAAATAGGTAGCAGTGGTGACATGACATTCCAGAGGCAGATAATTCAGAAAGATCATGATGAACTGTTTAACTGGGCCCAAAATTAACACATGGATTTCAGTATAAATAACAGTAAAGTGCTGAACATTGCCAGGAAAATAGAAAGGGACAGGTATACGAGTATTACTGATAGGAATCTAGTGTATAATGTACTCGTAAACTATGAAAAAGACCTTGAAAAGTTAAAAAGTCATCTGAAACCAAGTCAACAGTGTACATTTTTTTTTTTTTTTAATAACTGGATCTACTGTGGAAGAAGCTGAATATAAATTAGAAATATTTTCCTCTCCTTGTATAATTCACAAATATTTCTACACTTTATTATAGGAAAATAATATGGAGAATCTCGAGAGCATGCAACAGTGGGTGAGAAAATGATACCTAGATTGAGAAATTAACTATGCAAGGAATGTTCAAAAGAGTTTAATCATTTACTCTAAGCACAGACTACCAGGGGAATTAATTTAAATGCATAAAATTTTTAAATAACATGATAGTACGGTTTTCAAAAGAAGTTCATAGTAGATCGGTCGAATTATGCAAAAAGTAATGAATATCGGCGCTGAGTGGAATAACCTCTTGTGCGCCAAATATAGAAAATGGAGAAAAACGCTGTTAAAGTTTGTTTACTTTCAAAATGCCATATCTTTTCAACCGATGAAGATATTCTGGTGAATGTTTTTTTAAATGTAGCTGAAAACATCTGCTTGCATGTTAGAGTATGTAAATCAATTGCATTTTAAAAGAACAATATATTAACAGCATCTTTCTCCACTTTCCTGACAACAATGAACTGCATTTTCCCAAAAATATGTGTTATTGCAAGCCTACCTTACGATGTAAGCATGTATTTTGACAATATCCATTATTTATAGCACAAATCCAGGAAAAAAAAAATAAAATATAGCTAAGAAAATCTGTCCGTGTTGGAATGTGCTGCTCGAGTGGTTATTACTAGCATTCTGGGACTTCCCTCACATGGAGCTAACAACAGATGCGTGTCTGAACGTGAATACATAAGAAAAATCGACCTTAACACCAGTGGAATACCTGAGCCTGATGTTGGTTTCCAAGGTTCAGGACTTGAGGAAGACTATGCTAAGCCACAACGATTTTCTGACTGGATAATTCAGGCAAAAATGGACCTAATGTCCACCTAGCAGAGTATAAACACCTTAGTGTACAGCACGGTCAGTCAGTACCCTCTATAAAATGGGGTTTTCACCCTTGTTGGGGGCATTTTTTCACATGATTCGTTATTGTACTAGTAAAAGAGGGTTTGGGGATTACATTGGTGTACTTAACTCCAAAATGGCCGCTGTGGTGGACAAGAGTTCATTCGTTCAAAGATTCCCTGCACCTATAGTGTAGGCCGGGCCATACACTAGCCCGGTCGGTGGGGTAAGGTCTGGTTTAAAAAACAGTAAGTGGGGAGGACAGGACCTGGGGATTGCCCAGCACACACGTCCTGTCTCCTGACTGGCTTTGTGGTGTGTGTGGTGGATAAGAGGTTATTCCACTTAGCGCCTATAATTTATTATAATTAGTTTGCTGACATGCTCACAGGAAGCCAATCACTTGTTTAATAGAATTCTAAATATATGGAACAGGTTGACTACCACTGTCATATGCTGTTATATATTATTCAGATTCAAATCCCGCTTAGATTAGCAGTTGTCCTTTACTTCCCAGCTAAGCATGATTAATTTTAACTGAAATGTCTCATAATTCTAAACAGGGACAGCGTATGGTAACCATACCGACTGGATGCGTTTCCCTTGCAGGATAAAACCGTATAAAATGCCCTTTATTTTCATCTGTTTGTATGAAACATGACAGTTTTTTTTTTTTTTTTTAAATAATACACGATGGTCATTCTTACTATTTCCTGCTGGTAATGGCTGAAAGGTTCCTACTCTTTTCTTTGACAGTTAGATTAGTTAATATAAAAAATACCCATTAGGGAACAAATAGTTTCCCAGCAAGCAGCAGGTATGTTGTTTGCATTCCCATATATCACCTTGTACCTTTTAATGTCTCATTAATCTTCTTTCTTCCATTAGGATAATCTGTTACGTGATAAAGATTATACTCGTACCTTCATCCTTGTCACTCACTACACTAAGGATAGTCTCTCTCTCTCTCTCTCTCTCTCTCTCTCTCTCTCTCTCTCTCTCTCTCTCTCTCTCGTACAGAAGTCGTTTTTTATCATCTTTTTCATCTTCCTTTCTCACTCCCTCTCAATCTCCCTTTTGTCCACCTTTCTACCAAATACTCTCTTCCCTCCGTCGTAACACCTCCTTGTTTGCTTTCTCCTTTTTTCCTTGCCCTTATCGCATTCAGTATCTCAGTCCTTGCCTCCTCCACCATAAGCCTGCTTCAGACAGCTCTCCCAACCTATCTACCTTGTCCGCCAGTTTCCATTGCCAGATATACTTCCTTGCCAACATATTCTCTCTCTCTCTCTCTCTCTCTCTCTCTCTCTCTCTCTCTCTGTGGCACGCACACCAACCTAACCTACAATGTTTACCGTTATCTTTTTTACCATGCTTAATTCTGAATAACTCAAAGTCAAATGGCCACCCCTTACGGGATTGTGGCGTCTGGCAATAGATAGATAGATAGATTAATCCTGACATCTGAAAACGACTTATTGACCAGCTCCATGCTACCCTTATTCTTGGTCGCGTTTTCTCTCTTTTTTTCTTCCTTTCTTTCTAGTATTCTTGTATTCTTTCTGTCTTGCTCAGTTGTGGGTGGAACGTCTACCCACCAGAAATAACTGCTTCCGACCTAGCTTGGCCATAATGACCAGCCTGTGGTTTAGTTGTGTCGGCAAAGTTTTGGTTGCTAGGTTGCCTAGCAGCGGTCGAAAAATCGTTTTTTTCGTACGTCTCACGTTGAGGTGTAGAAGTATTACTGACCCCTTGAGGTCATTCCCTATCAAAAGCCTGCCATCCATTTTTCCCTTCTCTCCTCTAGTTTTGAAGTGGCAATCCTGTGAAGATTGGCCTCTGCATCCCTGGCAGCCATTACTGGTTTCAAAAATGCCCACCTAGTTCCCCAATGGCTCGATGGATTGAATGATAGTTTGCATGCTTATAGACATTGATTAATGCTACAACTTCCAATTGTACACCTATGTGCTACATTATCCAGGTCAGGGGTCAAAAGTCATCAAATGCAAAAATGGTGAAAATTGCTAAAAACACAACTACACTCGTGTGAAATGCTAAGGCTCTGAAGATTATTAAGCCAGGGCCATGATTCGAGGATGGAATATTGTACTAGAGTACCTAAATACAAATATGACATTTAATGTCAAAACTCACTTTCAGTCACTGGCAGCACCACCTAGAAGTTGTGTCTGGTGGGCCATTCCGCAAATTTCAAGTCCTCTAGCTCGACAGTGAGTGGATGGAATTGAATAAAACTTTGCATGCTTATAGAAGTTAATGAGTACTACAAGTGTGCTTCGTACATGTATGACCTATATCTGCCAGGTCAGAGATCAAAGGTCATCACGTGCAGAAAAGATGTAAAGTGCTAAAATTACGACCTTGCTGGAGCAAACTGCTAAGGCTCCGAAAATTATTAAGCCAGGGCCATGATTCGTGGACGGAATGTTGCACTGGAGTACCTCCATATAGTAATGACTTTTAGTGCCGGAACTCACTACCGGTCACTGTCAAAGCTTGGTCCACATAGAGCTGGCCATCGTCGGCTTGCTTGATTTATTTTGACCAATGCTGACTGTTTTGCCCACCATTTAGACACCTCCCAAGGTTTAATAATTAAAGGTTAGCAGTCATTACAGTAATTATGTAGTGTATTCTGCAACGTGGCGTAACTCCTTTTACCGGCTGGCATTTGGTTGCAATGTATTTTTGTCATTTATAGATGGTTTTGTTCAGTTTCAGGGAGTTTGAGAGAGAAGGGATTAAACACAGAGTTCATAGCTTCCCTCACTATTACAGTTCCCCCCTAAGGTAAGCAAATCGACTCATGGCAGCATGATTAAGAAATAAAAAGTGCGGAGTGAAGGGGATAACAAGCAATTAAATCAAAGGAGACACTAATTACACGAGAATTATAAACTCAAAGTATGTGTCGGGAATACAAAAAAGTTATCTTTAAACTCATAAACTTTTCCCTATAATAACCGTGTATAAAGAGTTATGAAGCAGAGAAGTGCCATTATTTCTACCAGATAAAACAATTATTTCTTGATGTCCCGCATGCCACTCACCTTTATCATGCCTCACCTGTCTTCACATGCCACCTACTTTAGTCTTACTAACTTGTATACATATATGCATGTATAAAATTAATACATTACAAGCCAGTGCACAACGATGGCTATCTCTAAGCAGACCAAGTAGTACTCATTAAAGTCTACAGGCATGCTAAGTTTCATACAATTCCATCCCCCACTGTGGAGCTAGAGGACTTGAAATTAGTGGAGCGGCCCATCCGAAGTACAAATTATAGGTGGCACTGCCAGTGACTGGAAGTGATTATCAACACTAAATGTCATTTTTGTAATCGAGGTACTCCAGTGCAACATCCACCCAAGAATCATGGCTCTGGCTTAATAATCTTCGGAGCCTTAGCATTTAACGCAAGAATAGTTGTGATTTTCACTGTTTTCACCATTTTTGTTTTTGACGACCTTTGACCCCTGACCTGGCCAATGTAGCACAGTTGCTCAGTACAAAGTTGTAGTATTATTCAGTGTCTGTAATCATGCAAACTTTCAATCAATTCCATCTAGCCGGTGGGGAGCCGGGGGGGGGGGCATTACTGAAAACCAGTACTGGTTGCTAGGGACGCTGAGGCCAATCTTCGCAGGGTTGCCACTTGAAAACTAGAGATGAGGAGAAATGGATGGAATACTTCAAATAGGGATTGACCTCCAGATTACGCCTAAAGATGTCAGAGCATTCTATGCCCATTAATAATGCCTTTACAGGTCAGAACGTGAAGAGTAAGAAAATAAAGGTTTTTAGCCGTTACTACGCAACGAGTGGTTGCGTTGCAACCAAAACCTTGCAGACACAGCAAGGTAATAGACTGGTCACTGTGTCCAAGTTTGGTGGAAATCGGTTAATTCTGAAGGGTAGAAGTGCCTGCCACAATTAAACAAGAAACCAAGCAAGAAAACACGATTAACAAGAAGGGCAGCATGAGCTGGCCAACACCCTACTAACACACAGACATATACACAAACATTGTAAAGAGTACATATAACTCTAGCCCTTACACACACACACACACACACACACACACACACACACACACACACACACACACACACAAAGGAAAAGAGCTACATTACTATATTATCAACGTAGAAAGAAACCCCCTGTGGCGGGGGGGACACAACCTGGCCGCACTATGGGGTGGTGCTACTACTCTGCGGCCGGGTTGTGTTAGGAAGAATACTGCCACCGTATTCCCTGCGTGTCGTAAAAGGCGACTAAAAGGGGCGGGGTGAGGGGACTAGGGACCCCCTCCTCTGTTTTTTAGTTCCTAAAAAGAGACAGGCCAGAGAAAGGGACGGGGGATGGAGTTATCCCCGTACCCTGAAGATTGGGTCTATGAATGTGCGTGGATGTAGTACAATTGAGGCTAAAAGGGAGGAGATTGGAAGAATGTTTGTGAGAAGAAAGTTGGATGTGTTAGCTTTGAGTGAAACGAAGATGAAAGGGAAGGGGGAATCTATGTTTGGAAGTGTGAATGGAAGATTGTCAGGTGTTGATAGAGGAAGGGCAAGAGAAGGTGTGGCCTTGTTAGTGAGTCCGGAAGTACAGCAGTGTGTGATTGAATGGAAGGAGGTGTCATCGAGACTGATGTGGGTGAAAGTGAAATTTGAACGTGAGTTGTGGGTGTTTGTGAGTGCATATGGGCCTGGTAGTGAAAGGGATGAACAAGAGAGGGAGTCTTTCTGGAATGATGTTGATGAGAGTCTGCAGAGTTTTGGAGCGAATGTGAATGTGGTAATGATGGGAGATCTGAATGCTAGAGTGGGAAGTGTAGCAGTTGAAGGCGTAGTTGGTATGCATGGTGTGCCTGGAAGAAATGAAAATGGGGAACGAATGATAGCGATGTGTGTTGAGCGAGAGATGGTGATTGGGAATACGCTGTTTGAGAAGAAAGATATTTATAAGTATACATGGGTGAGACAGGAGGGTGG
The DNA here is from genome assembly GCF_032717465.1 of Coenobita brevimanus. NCBI lineage: Eukaryota > Metazoa > Arthropoda > Malacostraca > Decapoda > Coenobitidae > Coenobita > Coenobita brevimanus. The sequence continues at coordinate 15,397,801 of NC_137063.1, read as the reverse complement.
AAGGGTTGTTGATAGAGCCTTGATGGACTATGTGGTTGTGTCTAGGAATGTAATAGGAAGATTGTTGGATGTGAGAGTTCTGAGAGGGGAGGGTGGAGGTATGTCTGACCACTACCTGGTGGAGGGAAAGTTAAGAGTAGGTAAGAGATGGGTGAGAGCTAGGAGGGTTAGGTGTGGCAGGGAGGTTTTGAAAGTGAGTGAGTTGGATAAAAGAGAGAAAAAGATAGAGTATCAGGAGAAATTGAAAGATGAGTGGAACGCAGTGAAAGATTGGGAAAATGGCAGTGTGGAGGAGGAATGGCAGTTGTTTAAGAGTGCGGTGGTGGGGCATGCAGAAGAGGTGTGTGGTGTGAGACGTGTGGGTGGTGGTGTAAGAAAAGGAAGTGAATGGTGGTGCGAGGAAGTAAGTATGGCTGTGGCTGAGAAGAGACGTGCATATGAAGTGTGGCTGCAGAGGAAGGATGAGATGTCATATGAAAGGTATAAGGAAAAGAGGAATAGAGCGAGAAGGGTTGTGCGTGATGCTAAAGTGGCAGCAGATGAGAGGTGGGGTAGGCGGCTGACAGAGAATTTTCAACAGAATAAGAAAATGTTTTGGAAGGAGGTGAAAAGGGTGCGAAAGGGAGAGCCTGGGAAGGAAGAACGAGTAAAAGCAGAGGATGGAAGGATGTTAATTGAGATGGATGCAGTAAGGAAGAGATGGGCAGAGTATTTTGAAAGATTGTTAAATGTAGAGGAGGAAAGGGTGGCTGAGATTGTGGCAGATAGAAGGGTGCAAGGAATAAATGTGTTGGGAGAGTTGAATGATTCTTTGATCACGAAGGAGGAAGTGGAGAAGGCAGTAAAGGAGATGAAAACAGGGAAAGCTGCAGGTATGGATGGGTGTGCTGTGGAATGCCTGAAGGGTGGTGGAGTGACTATTGTTGACTGGTTAGTAAGATTATTGAATGTGTGCTTTGAGAAAGGTATGGTGCCAATTGACTGGGCAAGTGCTTGTGTGGTCCCGTTGTATAAAGGCAAGGGTGATAAGTATGAATGTACTAGCTTTAGGGGTATAAGTCTGTTGAGTGTTGTAGGTAAAGTGTATGGTAGAGTGTTAATTATGAGAGTTAGAGAGGGTACAGAGGGAGTGATTAGTGATGAGCAGTGTGGCTTTAGGAGAGGGAGGGGATGCGTTGATCAGGTGTTTGCTGTGAGACAAGTGTGTGAAAAGTATTTAGCGAAAGGCAAGGATGTGTTTTGGGCATTTATGGATTTAGAGAAAGCGTATCATAGAATTGATAGGGAGGCTTTGTGGACTGTTTTAAGATTGTATGGACTTGATGGTAGGTTACTAAAAGGGGTGAAAAGTTTTTATGTAAATAGTAGAGCGTGTGTAAGAGTGGGAAATGCTGTGAGTGATTGGTTTCCCGTGAGAGTGGGGCTGCGACAGGGATGTGTGATGTCGCCTTGGTTGTTTAATATTTACATGGATGGTGTTGTAAGGGAGGTGAATGCAAGAGTTTTAGGTGGTCTGAGTCTGGTAAATGTTGATGGAGGAGAGTGGAATCTGAAGCAGCTGCTGTTTGCAGATGATACTGCACTGGTGACTGATTCAGAGGAGAGATTGAGACAGTTGGTAGAGGAGTTTGGAAGGGTGTGTGAAAGGAGGAAATTGAAAGTAAATGAGAATAAGAGTAAAGTGATGAAGTGTATGAGGTTGATAGATGGTAGGGGGATGAATATAGTTTTGAATGGTGAGTTGCTTGAGGAGGTAGATTGTTTTAAATATCTAGGGTCACATGTTGCTGTGGATGGAAGAATAGATGCAGAAGTGAAGTTTAGAATAAATGAAGTAGGAAAGGTGCTGGGAGGAATGAAAAAAGTGTTTAAATGTCGTTCGCTTAGAATGGATGTAAAGAGAAGGCTGTATGAGGGTGTTGTGGTACCGACTGCGTTATATGGGGCTGAAACATGGAATATGGGTGTAGCAGAGAGGAAAAGTTTGAATGTAATGGAGATGAGATGTCTGAGGAGTATGTGTGGAGTGACGCGTATGGATCGAGTGCGAAATGATGAAGTGCGAAGGAGAACTGGAGTTGTTCGGGAGATGGCTGGTAGAGTTGAGCAGAGGGTGTTGCAATGGTTTGGGCATATGGAGAGAATGGATAATGAGCGATTGGTGAAAAAGATAACTAGATCTGATGTGAGAGGTGTAAGACTGAGAGGAAGACCACGAATAGGATGGATGGACAGTGTGAAGAGAGCGCTGGATGCGAGAGGGATGTCTGTTGAGCAAGGAAGAGTGGCTGTGCGTGACAGAAATAAATGGAGAGAAATTGTGAATGAATAAGTGATGACGCAGCCCTGAGGGGATATTCTCCCGCATTTGGTCTGATCAGCTAGTCAGGTCAGGTGCGGGTAAGGGGATGGGTCTGTTATGATGTGGCAGGGGTAAACCAGTTCTGCTGTCGGGCCCTGCTGTGGATGTCACTGCTTGCATTGCGCAGTTGACCCTTGTGCGGTGTGATGCGGTGAGGATCTGTCCGTTCTCCCCTTTGGGGCTAAGATGCGAATGAATGTGTTTGAATGGATGAGTAAATGGAGAGTGAGTCGTCCTGTCTCGGCTACCTCCCTTTCCTTGGGGGAAGCAGCCTAGGTATATAGATAGATAGATAGATAGAAAGGTGGCTTACATTCTCCTTTTAATATAACCTCCTCCACCTAATCTCACCCTCTGATAATTTCTCCATCTCTCCCTAATTTCACCTCCAACGGACCTCACTTCTTAGTGTGGCCTTGTCCTCCTCCTCCTAATCTGACCTTCTAATCACCTCCCGGTCTGATCTCCTGGTCCCACCTCCCCCTCCTCTTCCTTCTCCTCCTACCCTCTAACCCTCTCATCCCCTGTTAATATCACGTACCTCTTATCAATCACTGCTCCTACTAATTCCACCTCCTAATCCCACCATTTTATCCGACTAAGCTTTTTTCTGTACCACGTCCAAATCTCACTGCTTATTAATCTCACATACCCTAATCTCTGCTTCACCTCACCCCACATTCTCTAAATTTCATGTAAATATCATCTTATTACACATGCTGATTACATTCCTAACATCGATCGCAACTCTGCTCCAGCCCCCAACATACAGGTCTTTAATTTAATTTCAACTTCCTGAACTTTGTTTTCATAATATGAAGATGTAATTTAGGGAAGAAAAATCCAAAGGAAACTTTGGCATAACTTTCGCCTTCTCTGATTACCGTATTTCTTCCCCTCGTCTCTCTGTCTCTGTCTCTGTCCCTCTCTGTCTGTTTGTCTGTCTGTCTCTGTCTCTGTCTGTCTGTCTGTCTATCTGTCTGTCTGTCTGTCTGTCTGTCTCTCTCTCTCTCTCTCTCTCTCTCTCTCTCTCTCTCTCTCTCTCTCTCTCTCTCTCTCTCTCTCTCTCTCTCTCTCTCTCTCCTCAGACGGCAGCATATACAAGATATAGAAAAGACACAGTAATAAAGGGATCAACAGAGTATTTCTAACATCTTAAATACGACAGGTTATGCTTTAGCCGTAGGAAGCATAATATAACATCAGATGAAATTGTGCTGTAGGTATCAAATGTGGTTATTTTTAGGCCTTTCATTGTAAGAAGAATATCGAGTGGCAGCTTCAAGTTTAATAGGACAGGACAAAAATCAGGAAAAGTCGAATGTGTGAAAAGGAAGAAGGAGGAGAGAAAATGAAGGAAGGGGAGAATTATAGCATCTCATGATTGGGGACAACTCGAATATTAACTGAAGCTATCATCAGACGATTATAGCGTGAACTATTGGGACTTGATTATAGTAATGTTGTTACAGTATCACTATACGTGGTTTGTTATCATCTGAAAGAACTGAGCCACTCTTACAACTTGAGTGGATGCGTAAAAGTCGATTTACCTTCGTTATAAAGCAGGAATGAGTTTCCTTAATTTAGACAAATCTATTCTCCATTCTAGATATCCTTGGTCATCAGTTTAGCTGAAAAGGGGCTAGGAATCTTTCAGATCGATCCATACGACTATAACCTTATCAAGGTAGGGACTCATCCAATTTCCTAATCCACTGAAGGTGAGACAATTTTATTCAGATAAGAATGGGTCACAGACAAGAACTATAATATAATGAACTAGAAATAAGAAATAAGAGAATTTTAGGACAGGAAAAGTGTGGAAAGACAAGTCGAAGAAAGAACGAAGCTGCGAAAATCAAGAGATGAAATAGAGAGAGAGAGAGAGAGAGAGAGAGAGAGTTTGTGTGTACATAAAAAGTACAGATGACTGGAGGCCTGTTGGCCCATGACAAGGTTATCTGTTGGAAAAAAAATCTAAAACTATTAAGATCTAACTAACATGTAAGAGAAGGGGACAGAAAAGAGGAAGGCTCTCCCCTACCCACCACACCATTCGATTAAACCAGAAGGAAAAAAGATTTTTAAAAAATCACCAGGCTCGTTGGAAGGGAGAGGCATAGAAATTTTCATAGGAGTTTCGGAAAAGGAAGAACAATGCACTATGATATCTTTGTTCTACAAACCTATACAGTAAAGGAAACAAAATACAAAATCGTCAAATGTTATTATTAAGCAGACGTCTCTGTCGTCATTATGCACTTCATCCTGGAAATAAACAAGACTCGCATAATTATAGTCTATAGTTTTAAAAAATGTCTAGCCGAATTTTAAATGAATCACTAGCTTTTGCAGTAATTACTGTTCTTGGTAACCTATTCCATTGTTCCACCATGCTAATATTAAAGTACGGTAGTTTATTTTTCCGAGTGTTGCATATCTTGCTTTTGAGTTTGATTCCATTATTTCTAGTCACAGTATTATTTTGTTTCCATCAAATTATCATATCTACCATCGTCAGATTGACTAAGAATTTTAACTACTTCTATTAGATCTTCTCTAAGTCGTTTTTATTTTCTTTTAGGGTAAACATATTTAGTTTCTTTAACAGCTCTTCGTAGGGTAAATTTCACAACGATGGGATCATTTTTGCAGCTCTGCGCTGCACTTTCTCGTGTCTGTCGTTCAAAATATGATTCGGGGACCATTCCTACACACAGTACTCTGTTTGATCGAACTAATGACGTATACAGCTGAAAGATTACGTCAGGCGTTTCATGATCGAAGTTCCTTGCGATGAAGCATATCATTTTGTTAGCCTTGGTACTGGCTACTATACACTGTTTTGAATTTCTTAGGTCATTACTAATAAGAGTTAAATTCTTCTCGTCCTTTACTTCCATCAGCGGGGAATAAACATGCGGTACTCATATCTATTGCTTTTTGTTGTCTAAGTGAATTACGTTACATTTATCTATGCTACTCTTCATATGCCATTTTTCACTCTGTTAACTTAGCGAGGTCGTTTTGTATAGATACACAGTCTCCTTTTGTAATTGTCTTCCCTCAAATCTTCGTATCATCTGCATATTTAGATACCTTAGAAATTAGTCCTTTTTCTGGATCATTCATATAAATAGTCAAAAGAACTGATCCTAGAACTAACCCTTGCAGACTTCACTTGTTACTTCTAACCAAACTGATGAAGTGCCATTTATCAGTACATGCTGCTTCTCGTTCCTTAATCAGTTACAAATTCTCGTACGTTAGAAAAGTCGTAGTCCTTTAGTTTTCTAGTAGTCTTAGATGGGTGACCTATCAGATGTTTTCTAGATTAGGTATATGACATCCAATGGTATGTTTGCAAAACATTCAAAGAGATTTGTAAGGCATGACTTATTATTATGAAACCTATGTTGATTATATAAGAAAGAAAGCACTCAGAGAGTACGTAACTCCGCCAGTGCCGGATCCGGATCCTCCCCTAAATTTATCTATTCTTTCTTGGCCCATGGCCCACCCATACACAAAATGTCATTAAAATTCATTGAGAACTTTTGGAGATATCGTGTGGACAAGCAAACAAACAGACAAAAATAGGTGAATACATAACTTCCTTCAACTTCACTGGCAGAGTTAATTATCCTCAAGGAATATGGTCTTTTATTTATATCTTCTTTTGTGCAGAGTAACGTGGCGTTTGGCTTATTGTGCGGTAATTTGTTGCACATTTTTTTTTTTAAACTTCGTCAATTTATTACCGGACCTTTGTTGATTGGGTATTCTACATTCAACTAATGATTTATTATATTCAGTTACAGATAAAACTAGCTGTCGGTAACATTAATGCAGAACGTGAGGAGATATCTGGCCTGAGTGAGGTGATTTACTTGAGTGGATTTTCCCTCCGTGGTAGTGCCTCCGGTCGGCGCAGGATTTTTTTTTTTTTTTTTTTTTTTTAATCGAAAATCTATTTTTTTTTTCTTTACCAACTTGAAGAGAAACATCTGGCGCACCTGGCACCGCAGATTTTATCTTCCTAAACCCATCCTGTGCTTCGCAGTAAAGGTCGGGAATATTTTCCGAATGACCGCATACACGCTGGTGAAAACTAAGACGAGGAGCAACAAAACATCGCACGTACTAAGAAGTACTGTATCCATATTTTCACCCCCCAGAATTCAATCTTGCTGAAAAGGCTTGAAAAGACAAGGTATATGTATAACAAACAATATCAATACATAATATGGGAGGTTTTAGAAAGAAAAATTATTATTAAGATTTTTCACATTTTTTATGCTTGTGTTTCTGGAAATATCGAGTTATTTTTGTGGTCAGTGTAGTGTAGCGTGTGAGACGAGAGAGGAGAGAGATGGTGTTTTTAGACTCGGACCAGATAAGGGTTCTCCTTTGCATGTACAGGCTGAATCGCAGCCGCTAAAATTCAATATGACCCACGATTGCCCACGATTAGCACCTCGCACAAGAGGATTAGCTTGAAGGGAAGGGAAGAAAAGGTTTTACATCCATCTGTTCAACACGTGAACACCTCAGATGTTGCTGAAATGCTTGTGCAAAGCAGTAAATATGTCAAATGATAAAATTCAGTACAAAATATGTGAACTTCTAGGTATATCATAATTATGAATTTTTATCCATTTTTTTTTTTTATTATGTTTATTCCTGTACCGATTTCTCTTCATACTCTGGGTGGTACATTCGTAGTGTGTGTCGAAAGAGGGGAGAAAGATGATAGTTTCGAGATAATGGGTGTGGCTGTGTGTGTTGTGTGTTTAGGGACAACTCTCACGGTCAGAAAAAGATAAGGACCGAGATTAGCACGGTTGGCCGAGGAAGGAGGTGTAGAGAATGGTGAGGTTTAAGTTATAGTTGTTCTTACAATACACAAACATTGTGACTATTTTTCATCCAAATACAAGAAAAACAAAAGAGGAAAACAACACAAGGAAAAGCGGCACAAAGAAAATGACGAGGATAAAAAAATATATATATACTTACCTTTTACGCTTGTAGGGTTGTAGATTGTGACATGGAGTCTGTGGCGAGAGAGAGGGAAGGTTATCTCTCTACCCTCCCCTCCCAAGTCAAAGGTAAACTATGATAAGTAGTCACTGTCTGGGAAATACACTTTTCTTGACTTACTATACTTTCTTGTTCTTCTTCACACCAACGCTAATTCTTAGTCAATCTTATAATACCGCACTTCCTTAATTATACTTACATCATCACAAATATAATCTTAGTTCTATAAATTGTTGCTTACACATTAATTGTCACTATTTGCAAGTTCTTCTTTTCGTACTTAGTATTTCACAATGGAATGGTACTCAGGGAAGCGGGAAGGCAGAGAGCCACCTGGCATCTGTGACACTGCCTGGTGGTGAATTTTCTCTCTTGTGGCCTCCTCTCTGAAGTTGCACATACTGTACGTGGCAATGTACCTGTCCTGCCGACGCTTGTAGGTCCTTGGCCTTAACTGGGTGGCAGCAGCTTCTCTAGATAATGTATAGCAGTCCAATCCTTTCCATCAAATCAATTCGTTTGGTCACGAATTGGAACTGTACGCCCCAGTGTTGCTGACGACTGGGGACCATATTCCTGTAACAGACAATCATTAACAAACTTCCTCATGAAGTCCGGTTTTCTGATAGTAATAGTGATGCGCATTCAGAACACACATGTCTACGGAGTGGAGCAAGAGTTTCTTATACCACATGACACAACAACGAATGCACTGCACACTACCAGTCTGTATGTCGCTCTTTTAAACCAAGCCCATGTTACGATTGTAGTCTCTCCATCTGGTTTTCAAATGCTTTCACCTGCCGCACAATCTATTCTCCATGTGTCAATGAGAGCTTCTCTGTGCATGGTTGATAGTTTGTGCACATCACATTTTTCTCTCTGACGCAGGGCAAGAAAATCCGTGTTTCATTGCAGATCAACAGTGCCTCTCTCTTGCTCATTACTGAACATTGGCATACCAGGTCAGTTAGGCTACACTGTGCCACATGACCCAATGTTCCTGGAAAGCAGGTGCAATGACACTTCCGGAGAGGTGTACCAAGTATCTGTGTAGAGTTTGTGACCTGTACGTAAATAATCTTCCATACTTTTTTCATTACTGCTTCTGAAATGCCAAGTCGATCGTTAATGGGGACTTCCGTTGTTGCCCCAGTGTATATTGTCATATTCAAGACAACACCCATCTCACAGTCACACAGTACAAATATCTTTATGCCAAAACGATGACATTTTGGTGGGATATACTGTCTGAGAGAAATATGGCCATGGAACAACATGAGTGACTCATCGATCCCAACCTTTTGGAAAAACCCAAACTAGCATTTAATTTGCTGATCTTGTGCAAACTGTCTGTAGGGTCTGTGGTAATGTTGTCAGAGAAATGAAGGATCTGTTGGAGTTCTGGTACATGTTCTGAGATATGTGTTTGCTGAATATGTTGAGACATGTAAGAACATCAGTTGTCCAGTAATTAACAATTGCACGTTTCTTCACCTCAGCACCAAGAACACGTACAAGGAAGGCACTGTCACGTCAGTACGTCATGTCTTGTGTTAGTCTCAGTTGCAGTCAGTGTCATCAGGTACTCATCAAAGAAAAACAGAAAGAAACTGAGCACTGAACTGTTTGCCGTCATTCCTGTTGCGTCATGTACACCAGAGTCACTGTCGTCAAATGCAAGGTCCTCAGTGTGAAGTCAGTTGTCCATGTCCATATGTATGATGCACGGGAAAGTGATGCCTGTACCTGCAACTGCTGCTAGGAGTGCCTCTTAATCTTGTGCAGGCTGTCACGTTTCACAACAGATTTTCCAGTCTGCTGGGAAGGCGGAGAGGCAGACAAAGTTCCTGGTGCTAAGGAGGATGTCCCTAGTATTGGCTCAGGTGGTGCAACTGTGTGGGATGGTAGGAGGCTGCATGAGGTGGAAGAAAGTGGTGGTGATAGTGGAGCCTGGGTGGAGGAACTCACACTGTGTTCCTGCCACAAATGCTCCTACAATGTGCTCATCTCCTCAGCCTCTTCTCCAGCAAATTATTGTTTGCCTCCTCTTTTTAGCCCGTGGTGCAGGAATTTTGCGGCGAGAAGGACGTGGAGCATCGTCAGTGTCATCAGAGTCCTCAACTCCTCATCATCGTTCTCCTCAGTTGGCGTCTTGTATCACACGCCAATATCATCATCTGAGTGGTTATCGATGCTGCTTCCATGTTCATCCTCATACCCAATATGGTCGTCATCACTCTCCCCACCCTTGGAAAAGAGTTCAGCCCTTATTTCAGGGGCTGTAAGGCCCTGACATGAGCACAAAGGGTGGCAGTGCGAGGGGGGACCTGGCCTTGAGGTGACCAAAACCGAACATCCACTCATGATTGTGTCACACGCTGTAATGACAGCCTGAGTGGTTTGGAATGTAGAGTAGGTCAGTGTCAATATCTCCTAGACCTTTGCTTCCTCCCAGAATTGTTCACAGTTTTTTACAGAACGTGCTGCATCAATGCCACTGGCCACAATGAGGTAAAGTGCCGTTCGATATGGGCGGCCACAGAAGGGTTAATTCATCAAGTCCTGTTACTTTGTTGATTGATAACATATCTTATGGTCCTGACAAAACCGGTTGTAGGATGGGAATGCTTTCGCTGTTTCCTTTTGTTAAAACACTGTGAAAGAAGCCGTTCAGAAGTGTTACTATTATTTAGTTATCATGAGCGCAATCACCTCCTGAGTTTAGTAGAGAGCCTATGCTATCTTCTACACTTTTCATACTACTTACATAATGGCAAAACATAGGACTTTTCTTTGCTTCACGAGAAATTTTCGCCTCACCATCTAGTTAATTTTTCTGGAAATGTTTCAGACATTACCATTTAATTTAAAATATTCCATAAGGTCATTCTGATTTTCTGTACGTTTATCTTTGTTATATGATTTTCTCTTGCGACCTATGAGTTCTTCAGTATTCATTGACATCCTGTCTGGTTTAATAATATGATTATTCTTCGGGCAATTCTCTTTATATTTTTTCGTTCAATAGACATCAGGTGGTTAATGAATAAATCCCACATTTCTTCAATGTTATCACTGTGCAGTAATTTCATCCCACAGGTTTTTGTAATTTCGTTTCTTCTATCTATCTATCTATTGCCAGACGCCCCAATCCTGTTTGGGGTGGCCACAAACAAATCGCCTCCACGTCGTCCTGTCACCCGCCATTTCACTGCCCTGCTCCCAACTCACACCCCCCTCTCTCCTATACCTCTCCACCCCATCCCTCCATCTCATCCTCGGCCTCCCCCTCCCTCTTCCCCCCTCCACCTCACTCACATACACTCTCTTCGTCAGTCTTTCACCCTCCATCCTCTCCACATGGCCAAACCACCTCAGTGTGTTCCTCATAACACTTCCTATCACATCCACATCCACACCACAAAGTTCCTTTATATCCTCATTTGTCAGCCTGTCTCTCCATGTGACTCCACAGGCTCCTCTTAAATAACTCATTTCCACTGCTCTCACTCTTGACTTGTGTCCTTCCAACAATGTCCAAGTTTCACTTCCATACGTTAGAGTTGGTATCACAATACTGTAATGTAGTAACTTTTTCACTTCCATGCTCACTCCCTGTTTCTTATCACTGCTTCAAAGAACCAGCAACCTTTCTTCCCTGCTGTACCCTTTCAAGCACTTCACCCTCCAAACCTCCATCCTTACTCATCACACTACCCAAGTACTTGAACGTACTCACATTTTCCAATTCCTCACCATCCAACCTCACTGTACATTCACTGACTTCACCTCCCTCAAAGACCATCACTTTACTCTTCCCTACATTCACCTTTAGATTCCGTTTCTTGCACACTCTCCCAAACTCATCAACCAAGCCTTGCAGCTCCCCTTCGTCTTCATTCAACAACACAGTATCATCTGCATACAACAGTACAGGGAGTTTCCAAACACTATCCTCTCTCACCAGGGCCACTCCAACATCCACTACCCTACCTTGTACCTCTTTTATTACCCCATCCATGAACAGATTGAACAACCATGGAGACATGACACATCCCTGTTTCAACCCAACCTCCAAATCGAAAAATTCACTTAGTTCACCATCCACACGCACTGCAGCCTTAGCACCATCATACATACTCTTCACAGCATTCAACAACTTCCCATCTATTCCATATATTCTTAATACTTTCCATAATCTTTGTCTATTGACCCTGTCATATGCTTTCTCCAAATCCTTGAAAGCCGCATACAACTTCTTTCTCTTCTCTAGAAACTTTTCCACTAAAGATCTAAGAATGAATATCTGATCTACACAACCTCTTCCTTTCCTAAAGCCTCCCTGTTCCTCTCAAACTAATTCCTCTGCTCTTTCTCTAACTCTGTCAATAAGTATCCTACCATACACTTTTCCTATTATACTAAGAAGACAAATGCCCCTATGATTACCGCACACTTCTTTTTCTCCTTTTCCTTTGTACAAGGGAATAATTATACCTGACTTCCAATCCTCTGGGGCTCTACCTTCCTCCCAGGCCAATCTGCCCCAGGCCAATCTGCACATCTTCCACATCCATTCTACTACTATCTCTCCCCCATGCTTCAGCATTTCACCACACACTCCATCAATTCCTGGGGCTTTCCCCATTTTGACTTTCTTCATTGCTTCCACAACTTCTGTCCTACTGATTTTTTCCTGTCTTCTCACCACCCTCTTTCTCCCAGCCATTCCCCAGCCACTTATACTAGCATTACTTCCATCTTGTATGTTCAACAATTCCTTAAAGTGTTCTCTCCATCTGCTCACTTTTTCTCCCTTCTCCACTAGTAATCTACCATTTTTATCTTTCACTCCCCTGCTAACCTCACTTCCACCCTGTCTTACTCTCTTCACCTCTTTCCAGAACATCTTCTTACAGTCCCTCCACTTTACAATCAAATTCCTTCCAAATTCCTCATCCACTCTCTTCTTACTCTCTCTTACTAATCTTTTCACCTCTCTCTTTCTTTCTACATATAACTCTCTCTTCCGCCTCTCAACTTCTTCCACGTCCCTACTTCTCATCCATTCATTGTATGCTTTCTTCTTTTGTGTCACAGCCTGTCTCACCTCTTCAGTCCACGACGCTGTTCCTTGCACCCCCCTCCGTCTTCTCTTCTTCCTCCCACACACCACATCACATGCTGCACATATTTCTTCTGTAAATATCCTGCACACACCTTCTACGTCCCCCATCTGCTCCAATTCATATTTGCCCAATCGTTCCTCCACTTCTCTCTTATACTCTGCCTTTTTCTCATCCTCTTGTAACCTTTCCACTCTCCTTGCAACTACTCCTTCCTCTCGTCTTTCCCTTCTTCTATTCCTCCATCTTACTTGTATCCTAATTCTGGCCACCACCAAGTAGTGGTCAGAAAGTCCACTCCCCGAACCTCTATAAGCTCTTGCACCCATTACACATCTTCGCATCCTTTCATCCACACACACATAATCAATCATTGCCTTCCTTTCATTCAGTTCACCACCCACCCTTCTCATCACTCGCCATGTATACCTGTGGTTCATTTTATGCCTGAAGAGGGTATTGGCTATCACCGAACCCCTCCCAGCACAAATGTCCACTAACGCACTGCCATTCTCATCTATCACAGCAGGCACACCCCACTCACCAACTATTCCATCCACCTTCACATTCCCTACTTTACCATTCATATCACCGATCAAAAACACTCTCTCATTCCTTCCAAACTTTTCCATGCATACTTCCACATTTGTCCAGAACTCTTCTCTCACTCAGCTAGCACGATCTTCCGTTGGCGCATACACACACACAATCACCCATATTTGTATTCCAACTGTCAACTTTACCCACACAATCCTTGACCCAGCTGATCCATACTGTCTTATGCTCTTCTTCCATCTTTTACTCACAACTATACATACTTATGTTATCAAAATATGCTATAATTTCAAATTAGTAACTAAGAGGCTATTTCTGCTGGTGTAACAGTTTATGTTAACTTCAAGTTTGATCGCACTGTAATTGTTGTTGCTAAAATTTTCACCAGCAGCACACATATGTATTAGATCACCAACTGCTTCTTGCGCAAGGTCTCTGTGTATTCACTGCCTGACTTGAAAATGCATCATCTACCAGTTCTAGAGACAGGATTCCACTGGGCAACACAAGGCAACATTTAGCATGCGACCTGCAAGGCTTTCAACATGTATATTGAATGCAGCTTTCAATGAGGAGACATGTTGCCTGCGACAAGGGAACATTGTTGCTTCAAGTTGCATTCTACATGATAATTTTTATGTTGAATCCAACAAAACCGTTTCCACCGATTCAACCAAACCTGAGCCAGTTGTCGACACGATGTTTCAGGAGACGATTGCTGATTTTGTGTTTGGTGCTGTGCAGTGCTAGTGAAAAAAACTAAAATAAAGCACTGGTGGTGGAAAAGAGTGTTGTTCATTGGCAGTAACATTGATCAAAATTATATTTTTGACATGTTACTAGCTGATGGCCAAGCACTATTCAAAAAGTTTTCTGGGATTAGTGTGGAGGATTTTGATTACCTTCTTCAAAAAGTTTGTCCCAGGAATATGAAGGGCGACATGAATTACCGGGAGGCCATATCACCAAAAATCAGACTTTTGGTAACGTTTCTCATCTTAGATACCGGAGACAAATTATAAATCCCTCATGTACCTCTTCAGGATTTCTGTGTCGAATATTTTGAAGACTGTGCCAGAGGTTTGCCAAGCAGTTATTGAAGCACTACAAGCTGTTGTGGAAGTAAGTTTAATACTTCCAGTACTACAACTACTACTATTACAACTAATAATTATAAAAATATTAATGATCACCATCATCCAATCCTGCTTTTGCCAAATAAAGTGCGTAGGGTCCCCAGGCTAGGATACTCAGTCCTGACATTTAAAGCAAGGCTGACCAGTCACTCATCCCTAAATGGCATTGTGTGAGTAATAAACATCAACCGTCTATCAGATGAAAATATTTATGGGCCACATCCGGCTGGAGTACCTCAACCCACCAAACCACAAGGCATCTATTTGATTATACGGTTACCAACCAACGTAGTAAATGGTTTCCTGGGTTGCAAGAAATTGTTTGGCTTGTCACTCAGTGGAGAGTTACCTGAAGGTAGCACTGCATTGGGTAAGTGGATGGTGGGCACCCCCCACCTGCCAAATAATAATAATAATAATAATAATAATAATAATAATAACAATAATACTAAAAATAATAATAATAATAATAATAATAATAATAATAATAATAATAACAATATGATTAACAACACTGACAATTACAATTATGTACTGTTATTTCATTTTACTACTACTACTACTACTTCTACTACTATGTAAAGATTCAGTTAATTTTTGTGATATGGCTCTGAAAATTAAAATTAGGAGAATGGGAACATGTAAATAATAATGACGGTAATATTGAAAATCGTTTTACAAAGTGTATTCACCTCCATAATTTTCATTATTTGGCAAGGATCAGTAAGCCTAATGTTAAGGTACTTCTTTAAAAATAAAAAAACACATGGCGATGCATACAATGTATAAATAATAAACTTAACTTGTATTTTACCTCCAATCATTGATTGGTGTGAAATAGAGATCAGCATATTATAGCAATATTTTGAATATCATTTAAGGCATCATCATCACATTAATCAATGAAAATAACAATTGACAATTCAAACACTGAGAAAGTAATGTACACAGTGCAATTTCCTTAATCTAGGAGGGTTAGGTGTGGCAGGGAGGTTTTGAAAGTGAGTGAGTTGGATAAAAGAGAGAAAAAGATAGAGTATCAGGAGAAATTGAAAGATGAGTGGAAGCAGTGAAAGATCGGGAAAATGGCAGTGTGGAGGAGGAACGGCAGTTGTTTAAGAGTGCTGTGGTGGGGCATGCAGAAGAGGTGTGTGGTGGTGTAAGAAAAGGAAGTGAATGGTGGTGCGAGGAAGTAAGTATGGCTGTGGATGAGAAGAGACGTGCATATGAAGTGTGGCTGCAGAGGAAGGATGAGATGTCATATGAAAGGTATAAGGAAAAGAGGAATAGGGCGAGAAAGGCTGTGCGTGATGCTAATGTGGCAGCAGATGAGAGGAGGGGTAGGCGGCTGACAGAGAATTTTTACCAGAATAAGAAAATGTTTTGGAAGGAGGTGAAAAGGGTGTGAAAGGGAGAGTCTGGGAAGGAAGAACGAGCAAAAGCAGAGGATGAAAGGATGTTAACTGAGATGGATGCAGTAAGGAAGAGATGGGCAGAGTATTTTGAAAGATTGTTAAATGTAGAGGAGGAAAGGTTGGCTGAGATTGTGGCAGATAGAAGGGTGCAAGGAATAAATGTGTTGGGAGAGTTGAATGATTCTTTGATCACGAAGGAGGAAGTGGAGAAGGCAGTAAAGGAGATGAAAACAGGGAAAGCTGCAGGTATGGATGGGTGTGCTGTGGAATGCCTGAAGGGTGGTGGAGTGACTATTGTTGACTGGTTAGTAAGATTGTTGAATGTGTGCTTTGTGAAAGGTATGGTGCCAGTTGACTGGGCAAGTGCTTGTGTGGTCCCGTTGTATAAAGGCAAGGGTGATAAGTATAACTGTACTAGCTTTAGGGGTATAAGTCTGTTGAGTGTTGTAGGTAAGGTGTATGGTAGAGTGTTAATTATGAGAGTTAGAGAGGGTACAGAGGGAGTGATTGGTGATGAGCAGTGTGGCTTTAGGAGAGGGAGGGGATGCGTGGATCAGGTGTTTGCTGTGAGACAAGTGTGTGAAAAGTATTTAGCAAAAGGTAAGGATGTGTTTTGGGCATTTATGGATTTAGAGAAAGCGTATGATAGAATTGATAGGGAGGCTTTGTGTTCTGTTTTAAGATTGTACGGACTTGATGGTAAGTTACTAAAAGGGGTGAAAAGTTTTATGTAAATAGTAGAGTGTGTGTAAGAGTGGGAAATGCTGTGAGTGATTGGTTTCCTGTGAGAGTGGGGCTGCGACAGGGATGTGTGATGTCGCCATGGTTGTTTAATATTTACATGGCCGGTGTTGTAAGGGAGGTGAATGCAAGAGTTTTAGGTGGAGGTCTGAGTCTGGTGAATGTTGATGGTGGAGAGTGGAATCTGAAGCAGCTGCTGTTTGCAGATGATACTGCACTGGTGACTGATTCAGAGGAGAGATTGAGACAGTTGGTAGAGGAGTTTGGAAGGGTGTGTGAAAGGAAGAAATTGAAAGTAAATGAGAACAAGAGTAAAGTGTACGAGGTTGGTAGATGGTAGGGGGATGAATATAGTTTCGAATGGCAAGTTGCTTGAGGAGGTAGAGTGTTTTAAATATCTAGGGTCACATGTTGCTGTGGATGGAAGAATAGATGCAGAAGTGAAGTTTAGAATAAATGAAGTAGGAAAGGTGCTGGGAGGAATGAAAAAAGTGTTTAGATGTCGTTCACTTAGAATGGATGTAAAGAGAAGGCTGTATGAGGGTGTTGTGGTACCAACTGCGTTATATTGGGCTGAAACATGGAATATGGGTGTAGCAGAGAGGAAAAGTTTGAATGTAATGGAGATGAGGTGTCTGAGGAGTATGTGTGGAGTGATGCGTATGGATCGAGTGCGAAATGATGAAGTGCGAAGGAGAACTGGAGTTGTTCGGGAGATGGCTGGTAGAGTTGAGCAGAGGGTGTTGCGATGGTTTGGGCATATGGACAGAACTGATAATGAGCGATTGGTGAAAAAGATAACTAGATCTGATGTGAGAGGTGTAAGGCTGAGAGGAAAACCACGAATAGGACGGATGGACAGTGTGAAGAGAACGCTGGATGTGAGAGGGATGTCTGTTGAGGCGTGACAGAAATAAATGGAGAGAAATTGTGAGAGAATAAATGATGACGCAGCCCTGAGGGGATATTCTCCAGCAATTGGTCTGATCAGCTTTCAGGTCAGGTGCGGGTAACGGGATGGGTCTGTTATGATGTGGCAGGGGTAAACCAGCTCTGCTGTCGGGCCCTGCTATGGATGTCATTGATTGCATTGCGCAGTTGACCCTTGTGCGGTGTGGTGCAGTGAGGATCTGTCTGTTCTCCCCTTTGGGGCTAAGATGCGAATGAATGTGTTTGAATGGATGAGTAAATGGGGAGTGTGTCGTCCTGTCTCGGCTACCTCCCTTTCCTTGGGGGAAGCAGCCTAGGTATATAGATAGATAGAAAAATTCTCCAAAATTACTGTTTTGAGGATTGATCCTCGTCTGTTTCAGTACGTTGTTGATCCATTTCTTGAGCTGCTTGAAAGTTAAAAATCTTTGTGAGGACGTTGAACTGGGCAGTGTCAAAATGTAATGTGGATGATCTTCATTTACCCGCTGGGCGAGAAATCCTGGTGACAGAGCCGTGGGACATGGTGTTATCGCGTGGTGGAGGAGGGAAAGGATTTCACCATGGAGAGCTGAAGGTGCGATGAGATGAAAAATAAGGTATGGTGCTTCTGTTTTGTCTGGGGAAGGCATGAGTGGTGTGGCGGGAGTGACCAATGAAAGGGAATGTGCTGGTGGCAGGGAGGCAGCACCCAGGCGACCATGTGCCGTACCTGGGCAGCTGGCAAGGGAGGAGCAGCTGCACCCTAGCACCTCTTTCTCCCAGCAATATTCCCGTGCTTCTCCCCACAGCCCTGTGATGTGGGGAAAGGAAGCAAAGGGAAGGGAAAAGGGAAGAGGAGTGCAAGTGGAGAAGGGCACCACTCTCCACCTCTTCAACCATCCCTACCACCCTCTCTTCCCCACCACAACGAAATGGAAGATTGGGACATTGGTGTGTCATGAGACTGGGATGATGGGAGCGACTTCACGCCAATCATTCACCAGTTCACTGAGGAGTGGCGGTCTGGCTGTACTGTTCTGGGACCCCATGAAGGCTGCACCAGGGTAGATTTCTTCCACCTATACTTTGGTGAGGAGTTAGTGGAATGAATTGTGGAGCAGACCAACATATTCACAAGCAGCCAGTGCTGTGAAAATGAGCGTGAAAGTATGACAAGTAAGCACTCCCAGCAGTATGACCACCCAGTTACCACAGGTGAAATGTTCATCTTTTTTGCTCTGGTTCTCTTGATGGGTATTGTATGGAAAAGACAAATTCTGGGATACTGGTCTACAGACCATCACACCTTTCTTTGGGAAGGTAATGGGCTGGAATAGATTTCAGCAAATTCTGAGCCATCTCCACTTTTCCGATGCTGACGACCCTGCTAATGCAAATAACACCGATAAAATGAGAAGAATAAGGATGGTATTTGATAACCTGTGGGAAAAGTTCTGCTCATCCTTCTATCCCTACAGAGACCTTGTCATAGACGAGAGTCTCGTGTTGTGGAGAGGCAATATTTCTTTTCGGCAGTACATACCCAGCATGAGACACCGTTCTGGGTTCAAGATCTTCATTATGTGTCACTGTAAAACTGGTTATGTGCAAGACATAGTCTTGTACACTGGCGCACAGACAGACATAGCAGAAGATCGAAGTACTGGACTCTCTGGGGCCATGGTAAAGACAATGATAGAGCAGTACCTTCATCGTGGTCACATCCTGTACCTAGATAACTGGTGCACTAGCCCCCTTTCTCGCTTGGTACCTCCCCCAACATGCCACGGGAGTCTGTGGCCCAGTCAAGAAAAACCGTCATTTTATGGTCAAGGTTGGGAGGAAACTTGACAAGGATGAGGTGGTTTTCTTCAAGGTGAACAACATCCTCACCACCGTGTGGAACCACAACAGGGAAGTTTTCCTCCTGTCGACAGTACACCGCCCCCTGTTGCACCACAGCAACTCCTTGGATTACCACAGCGAGAGGAGGTTTCATGTTTGGAAACAGGAGTCAGTAATGAACTACAATATCAAGATGAGGCAAGTAGACTAGTCAGACTCCATGATTTCCAGTGTGGAATGTGCCAGGACTACGATGAAGTGGTACAAAAAGGTCTTCTTCCACTTGCTCGATATCACGGTCCTGAACGCCCACTACCTCCATGCCATAACTAGAGGAACCTCTGGGACCTTTGAGGGGTTTGTGAGGGAGCTGTCTCAGGAAATCATCACAAGGCATGCAGAGGACAGGCCCCACCACTGCACCCACCACACCACTGCTGCCCAGACTCTCCTGTGCCTCTCAGGGCTTCAAGAAGCATCAGAGGACCAACAGAGGGACTTGCAACTGAGGATGCAAGGACAGCTAGATGCTTTCATGGGGGAAATGAAGGAAGAACAGCAACAGCTTGAGGAAGAAGTAGATGCCAAGCTATGCCAGCAGAAGTATGAGAGGGCAATGCAGCTTGCTACTAGCCTCAAGGGTGCTGCAATGGAAATGGGCCAGATGTCTGTAGAGGGGAGAATGGAGATGGACGACGGAGATTTACAACCAGTGCTAGAGTGGCTGCAGTGGAGTACACTGCAACCATCTTGGGAAGAAGTTTCCAGGTTAAGCCCTGCGACCAGAGCTACTGGAGTCAGTAGGGCCTTCTTCGTTTGAACAACGGACTATTGGAGTGTCAGTGGGAGACACCTGATGGCTTCAGCAAATATTGGCAACTGGTGGTTCCGAAGAAAATGAGGTCTAAGATCTCGGATGAGTCTCATAACCAGATCACTAGTGAACACCTGGGAGTGAATAAAGTCTAAGCCAGCTGCGACAGAGGTTCTAATGGATTGGCATGCGTCAGGATGTTGAAGAGTGGTGTCGGGCCTGCGATGCATACTGTGCCAAGAAGGGACCAAAGAAACATGGTTGCACCCCTCTTCAGCTGTACCAAGTGGGTGCACCGATGGAAAGAGTCGTGATGGGCATTGCTGGACTTCTGCCACTTACTGAAAGAGGAAACTGGTATATATGTGTGGCCATGGACTACTTCACAAAGTGGCCAGAAGCCTATGCCATCCCCAATCAAGAGGCTGCGACTGTTGCTAAGGTGTTGGTTGACCAGTTTTTCTGTCGTTTTGGGATGCCACAAGAGCTACTTTCACACCAAGGTAGAAACTTCGAGTCCGCTGTGTTCCATGAATGCTGCAAGTTATTGGGGTTCAAGAAGACCAAGATGATCCCCCTAAGGCCACAGTCAGATGGGATGGTGGAGAAATTCAACTGGACCCTGGAACAAGAACTGACCACGTACTGCATAGATGGACAAGCAGAATGGGACCAGAAATTACCTGTGTTGCTGATGGCGTATCAGTCTGCATCCCATGAGTCTACTAGCTACACTCCTGCAAAACTGATATTAGGCCACGAGTTATACTTACCTGTTGACTTGTTACTGGGAAGACCACCTGGTGAAGAGTTGCTTCAGACACCTCCAGCTATGTGAAGCACCTTCAGGAAAGGCTGGCTGAGGTACATCATCAAGTGCGAGGAGCCCTTAAGTTTTCAGAAGTGATGAAGTGAAAGTATGATGCCAAGGCAAGTGAGGTGAGCTTCAAGGATGGTGACCAGGTTTGGTTATACAATCCTCAGCGAAAGAAGGGAGAGTCACTGAAGCAGAGCCCATGAGACGGGCCTTACACTGTGTTGGACCGCCTATCAGACGTAACATATCAGATTCAGGGAGGCAGGAAGTCTCGCCCAAAGGTGGTACACGTGAACCATCTGTGGCAGTACCATGGGCCAGGACAGTACAGCTGGGACGTCTTCGAGAAATTGTGCTTTCCCTGCAGCTGAGGATGTTGAGGAGGACCAAGGAGCTGAAGTGCAAGAGGATGGTGACAGTTCCTCAAGAGAAGAAGCAAATCAAGAAGAGGACCAAGACCTTCCTGGAGGAGTGGATTGTGTGGAGGAGCAAAGACACTGTTGGAAGCAGAACAGAAGAAGACCTGATAAGTTGAAGGATTATTTTGTGTATAGTTAGATGTTTCATTAAGCTTAAGGTTTATGTTTGTACAGGATATACTGTGTAGTTTTGTCAGGACGACAAAGAAGTAGGGAGGGGGTAGTGTTGGGAAGTGAGATTTGTCAGTTAGATAGCTGAGATGTTTCTTGACGTTTCTTGTACCGTAGGTTTCGGTACGAGTAGAGGTGCCAGTTTGCCTGCTGTTTGTGAGCATAGTTGTTTTGTAAGTTGTGCATTAATTTTTGTGCTCTTTTTCTCAATAATGTTTTATTTGTGTGATTGTTTGTTAAATTGTATAACTCAGTTTAAGTCTGTGTGCTAAATACTGTACAGTGTTATGTAATGTAGGAAAACTCTGGCATGTTTTGATGTCTCCTAGTTGGTAACTGTTAGCTGTTGCCCCATCGAGTTTGTGCTAGAAGTTTCTCGAGTAATGCAAGCTTATAAAAGGATGGATAAGAGACTAGTTCAATTTCAGTCGGTTTTCAGTTCAGTCTGAGTGCAGTGCAGTGTCAGTGCGGTGAAGTCTGTATATTTTCGGTACTTGTGAAAACAGTGGAGTGTTGTTGGCAACCAGTGGTTACTGAAGTTTGTATATCATTGGTACTTGTGAGAAACAGTGAAGTGTCGTCAAGCGTTAAGTGTAATTCAAGTTAGTAAAGTTTGTATAGATTCAGTGATTGTGAAAACAGTGGAGTGAAGTTGGAAAACATTAAGTGTAATTACTTGGAAAATGAAGGCAGTGAATTTAAGAAGCCAGTGTTTATTCACCACGCCAGAGCTGATCTTGTGTACTGTACACCTAAGGCTGACAATAGGAAGAGCAACTCACTGGGCAACGTCCATCCTATACTGAACTACTGCTGTTGGAGCCTATGGCAGTGTGGGATGGGGACGTAACAAAATTATGTAATATTACTACAACACGTGTTATATATGACTGATTCATAATAAGATTCATTGCTGTACTTTGCTATTGTGTTACTATTGTTCTTACCTAATTGTATGGTTAAAGGAATGAGTCAAGCTTGTACTGTCCCATGTATTAAACCAATTTTGTCATACAAATCCTTGAATTTATGAATAGTTTTGGCACACACTACTTCATTCGGTAGTTCATTCCACTGATCAATTGCCCTATTGGGGAAAATGAATTTCCTTACGTCTTTATCACCACTCATTTTATGCACTTTTTTTGCAAAGTCCTCTTGCTGATGCTCCCCCATGATACTCGTATATATTCATTTATGTTTATTTTTTCTTTCTCTGGGATGCATTTATATATCGGTAACATAATCATGTCTCCTCTTCTCATTCTCTTCTGCAGCATTGGTAGATTCATTTTTTCTAGTCTTCATAGCTTAGATCCCTTAAGCTTGGTACCCATCTTGTGGCTGCCCTTTGTACTTTTTCAATCTTATCAATGTGTTTTTTGAGATGAGGATTCCAGACTACTGATGCATACTCTAGAGTTGCTCTGATGAATGATGTTATCTTTCTCAGCATGTTTTCATTTATGTATGTGAATACTGTTCTCATATTTGCAAGCAATGTATACATGGTACTAACCTTCTCACTGATGTGATCATCTGGAGATAGGCTGTTATAGATAATTACTCCTAGGTCCTTCTCCCTTTCTGATATATGTACAGTTGATCTTACGAACTTATAATCCCAGTCTGGTCTTTTCTCACTTTTACCAAATTTAATTACATTACACCTGTCCACATTAAATTCCATTTACCTTTTATTGCTCCATTCATCTGTTAGTAATTTTCCTTTGATTTTTTGCATCATCCGCAAACATATTTAGATAGCTTCCATTTCCAGTGTTACTGTCTATGTCATTTTTATATATACTAAAAACATAACTGGTGCCAGCACTGAGCCCTGTCGAACTCTGCTGGTCACTTCCCGTCATGATGAGTGATTTCCCCTTAATATTGTTCTCATTTCCCTTTTTTCTGAGCAAATCGTGCATCCAACAGTACAGATTGCCTTGGATACTTCCTTGATGGTACAGTTTCCATAAAAGTCTTTGGTGCAGTACTGTCAAACGCTTTCTTAACCCCTTAACCGCGGGTATTGTTTTGGTCTGACTGTCCTCTCCCGCGGGGGTTTCAGCCAAATGTAAACAAACCTTTAAACCTTAATAACTCTGCACAGAATAAAGCTAGAGAAAAAAATAAGGTACCATTAGAAAGTACAAACCTTCAGCTTTCCATTGATGTAGGTTTCATGACTTCGTTGACTTTCACAGGACTGGGAGAGCCGTTAGAAGTGAGGGGTGTGAAATAGCTATTTTACGCCCCACACACCAGTACCAAATGCCAACCACTCTCTCATAATAGTAATATAAACATATATGAACACTGTACATACGATAAACACCCACTCTGTGTTCACTGAGGTAGGTAAAAGGCACTTCCCTGCGGCTGCACCCGCTCTTCACTGCGGCTGCGCCTCACTTCACTGCGGCGGCACCCGCTCACTGACGTTTCCTGCGATCTTTTCATTCTTTCTAACTTCTAATATTATTTTACATATAATATGGGCAATGTACATTATATTTACAATGCACTTATTACTATATTGCGTCACTGGCGCATCACAGAATTACATAAGTGCCGCAGAATTCCACAAGTGCCGCAGATTCTCTTATTACAATATCACTTATTATACTGGCCAATATTTCCTTTATTTTATAGGCAAAATATCCCTTATTACTACATTATCCATTATACAATTATTGGCAAAGCACGTCACTGTCGCATCACTATATATCACTGTCACTTTCAGTATTTACTCAGAGAGTGGTACTCGGCAAAGCACGGAGTTACACATAGAGCGACTTGGCATTCAAGGCACTGGTGTGTGCTCATTTTTCTCGTTGTAGGCCTTCGTGTGGTGGTTGAACATACTCTGCAGCGGCCCTGTGACAACCTGCCGCCTGCTTTAGGAGGCAATTTCACAAGCTGGTGCCGGCTCATGTAATTGCGGCACTCAAGACGGTCAGGTTGTGTGTCAGAGTGTCGCCTCGGGATCAATGCCGTCACCTGACCAAATCGTTCAAGTAGCTGCTGCACGACAGTCTTGGAAAACTGTCTCAGTGATGGTTGCCTTATGCCCCCGACTTGTGTCTTGTAAAGAATGAAGGCATTGAGCATGCACATATCGAGCATGTGCAGGCAAGCCTTCCTGTACCATCGGGTGTTTCTCCTGAGACAATCTATTTCGCCAATCATCATATCAGACTTATCAACAAGTCTCATATTTACATTATAATCAATGACGGCATCAGGCTTCATGATTGGCTCTCCCGTCCTGTAGCTGACCTTCCCAGTTCTCTTCATTTCCCCCTTGTGGATGGTGCTGATCATATTGACGACCTTCTTGTCATGCCACCTGATCGCAAGAAGCTTGTCTGACTTCTTCAGGTGAACATCTCCCCTGGATGATGATGATGCTTCGGGGAAACTAGGCCACTCTTTCCTATAGCTCCGTACAGTGCCAACAGTGCCAATGCCGTGTTCAGCAAGGTATTTGGAGAGTTTCGGTGCTGTGTAATAATTGTCTGTGTACAGCACATGATTACCACCAAAATACCTCTCCATCAGCACTTTTACAACGGAGCCAGAGAAACCAAGGGGGTCTTTCCTGTTCACATCCATTGTGCTAGCCGAGTAAATGACAAAATCCATTATATACCCCGTCTCACAGTCACACAGCACAAAGAACTTTATCCCAAAGCGGTGGCGTTTGCTGGGGATGTACTGCCTGAATTTGAGACGTCCTCTGAACAATACCAGGGACTCATCTATGACGACTTTCTGCATAGGCCTGAAAAATCGCATAAATCGATCCCTAATCTTGTTGAGGAAATCCCTCACTTTCCACAAAGGGTCAGTTTGGGACGGGTTGTCATTGTCAGCGAAGTGCAGGTATCCAAGCAGCTGTCGGAACCGATCCCGTGACATATACTTCCCGAATATGGGGATAGTAGTTATGTCATCCACGAGCCAGTACTCCTCCAACTCATGTCTCTTTATATGGGGCATCAAAAACATGAGTGCAAAAAAAACATACAGCTCTCTGATCCCGACAGGCAACCACGACACTTGCTTTGGTGAGCCAATAGGTCCCAGCCCTTGTGCTGCACACTGAGTTGCATACCTATTGGTCTCATCGCTGACATGCTGCACAATTTCATCATCAAGGAAGGCCAGGAAGTAATCAACAAACTCATCACCTGCGTTGCATGGGAAGGCAGGCTGTATTCCAGCATTTGTCATATCAAACGGTGGATTGTGTGGCTGGAAATCTCCACCGTCAGTCCAAACAAATGCATCAACTTGCCCTGTGCGTGGTTCAGTGGCAGGGGCAGGTTGCATTCCACTCGTTTCCCCGTGAGAAGGAGCTGATGTAGAGGCAATGGGTGAGGCAGGAGGTGAGGCAGGAGGCAAGCGGGAGGTGGGTGAGGCAGGAGGCAACGGGGAGGGGGGTGAGTGCGGGGGCGGTGAGTGGTGGGGTGGCGCGGGTGAGGGAACTGAGCGGGGGGCAGGCGGGGGGGTTTCTGACCTGGTGCGTGGTGAAACTTGACCCTTTCTACCCCGCTTATCACCTCGTTTATCGCCTCGCTTATCGCCCAGCTTTGCCCTCCAATTGCCACGCATCCCCTTTGTTCTAGGCCTGCCTGCACGGCCTGCACGGCCTGCCTTCCCTCGCTTTGCAGGCTTTGGTAATTCGTACTCCTCAGATGATGTAGACTGAGGAGAGGGCACGACAGATGATGATGATGATGATGTGAGGGCAATTGGGCTAGGGGAACGGGAAATTGATGGGAAATGCGTACTAGGGCCTGGTGTGGGAGACGTGAGCCTGCGCTTCACTCCCTTCCCACGTGCAATACCGGATTTGCCCATAGGAGCCTTTCCTTTCCCAGAGTAAGTTGGGGGTGGTGGGGGGGAATCAGCACGATCACTTTCATCACTGTCACTATCAATGGAAAATGGTTCACCACCAATCACTGCCAAATCATCACTGCTTGCTGTGAGTGTGTCACTTTCACTGCCACAATCAAGAGTAGTACTTACAGTTTTGTCCAGCTCAGTTCTAATTTCAGGAGTGCTCAACCCCTTCTGCCTCGCCGTCAGCAGTTCCTTTACCGGTGTAGAGGTAGAGGGAACACTAGCACTAAACATTGTAGAGGAGGAAGCGAGCGACGATGAGTCGGGACGGAGCGCCATTATCACGCACAGAGCTGGACAGATACTGACTGACGCGGGTCAGGGCAGGGGTGGGGGGGGGCCCCTCGTGGTTGGAGGAGGGAGGTGTGGGATGGCTGGCGTGAAAGAACTCGACAGCTACTCTTGCGTGAGAATATTTGCGCGCCGGGAAAACGCGCGGTGTTCAAAATATTCACGATCATTTCAGAATGCCACCCGCGGTTTGGTCCAGTTTTGTCGCCGTCATTCTGGAATGACACCCGCGGTTAAGGGGTTAAAATCTAAACAGATACTGTCCACCCATCCTTCTTTTTTCTGTAATGTTTCTGTAACTATCATAGTAGCTTAACAGATTAGTGACACATGATTTTCCCTTCCTAAAACTTAACTGCCTCTCTGTTATCATACCGTGTTCTTCTAGATGTTTTATCCAAACTTTCCTTATCAGCTTTTCTAGTATTTTACAATTATATGCATGTGCACAATTATATGCATTTGCACACTATTTTGTCGCAACTTACACTGTAACTTACAATGTAACTGTACAGAATTACTACAGTTAGTACAATTCCCTACAATATTAATACCATTACCTACAGGATTACTGCAGTTACTACAATACCTACGATATTACTGCAGTTACTACAATTAACTAAAATTTTACTGCAATTATGTAACAGTTACAATATTACTTCAATTAAAAATACAATTACATAAGTTACAATATTACTTCAGTTAAAAATACAGTCATGTAACAATTACATTTATGCAATGTAACTACAATGTTCTTACAATTCTGTGTTACCAGAATTATGTATTTCATTTAATCATCATACAAGTTGAGTATAGTATTAGGCATTACTTAAGGCAAGATCACCATTAGCCTACTTCCAGTTCACGATCCACGTCAAATAATCGGTCGTCATACGTAAACATTGTTTGAAGCCTTTGTTCCTTGACAGGGACTCTCATGCTATATTATCCACACTTAGAGGCGACTGTAGCACCAACATCAGTAATAGTTCATGTACCATTCATAGCAGATAATCTGTTCACAGTCTATCAAATATATTCCTTTCCTTCTAAGAATAATAACACCTTGGTCATCAAGACAACACCAACATCAAACTTATCAAATATATTCCTTTCCTTCTAAGAATAATAACACATTTGGTCATCAAGACAACACCAACACCAAACTCATCATGGTCTCCAAGAGACAAGACACTGTCACTTTCGCTAGTTAAGGAGTGTTGTATATTTTTACATGCTGTTCACCTTTGTCCTGCGTACATTTTCACGTTGCAGCCAACTGGAACAGTCCCTTGTGAAATGGTGTTATAAGAAATCATGACATTCATCAGCACTGCAACTTCACATTTGCTCCAGATAAGCTCACACATCAGCAATGCATCGGGCATTCACAGTTTTTCTACTTCACTCGCAATACATAACTTTTCGTAATTTGTCCAGATACACCTCCATCTAGTCATACTTCAGCATCAGGATTATACATAGCACCCATCTATTGCCTTGTACTTACACCATCTTTGTCCACCTTAGCTACAAACAATCACTATGCTATCCTTAATCACACACACAAATACTTCCAACCATCAAGTGAGATGGATTTAAACATGAGCACTAGGGATGTGCGCTTCGGTCCGAGTAGTACTCGGTTTACTCGGTTCTTGGGTTTGAGTGAGTACTACTCGGTTTACTCGGTTCTTGCAATTCAATTACTTGATCGATTTAATCCCTAAAAAGGTGAAAAATAAACCTTCAAAGAATTCATTAATGTTACAATAATGTTAAATAATTTTGCTTTTGTTTTCTTAAATCTTCTATGTTCACCTTATATTTTATGAATACTTGATAAGTGTTGGGAATTACAGAATTGATAGCGGGTAGCACCAACATCAGTAATAGTTCATGTACCATTCATAGCAGATAATCTGTTCACAATCTATCACGACACATTCCCGTTCAAGCTCTCATCGCCCAGTGATGCCACTCCTATGTTTTCCCACCTAGATCTATGTTATTCTGCCTCGGCCTGGGTGTCTAGTTTTTTTTTTTTTTTTTTTAACAAACAACCATTAATCTTACACAGTATATGTAACGTGGTCTGAATATTCATGTGAAATGAAATGTTTTATTGTTTTTTTGAAGTGGCATCATAATCGTTCTCCTTTTACATTTCTTCTTTGTTGATGTAGGAATGGAAGTGGTTTACTGGCAGATAGCCAGATATCCTGTATGAAAGAAGTTTAAAATTCTTAGAGTATCATGAGCTTGAATTTTCTGCATTTTAAGACTTTATTCAGCTTCAGAAAACT
Source organism: Coenobita brevimanus (assembly GCF_032717465.1). NCBI lineage: Eukaryota > Metazoa > Arthropoda > Malacostraca > Decapoda > Coenobitidae > Coenobita > Coenobita brevimanus. The sequence continues at coordinate 15,368,925 of NC_137063.1, read as the reverse complement.
AAGTTCCGTTCTATATATATTTACAATATTTTGATATGAGAATTTTAATTAAAGAGTAAATTTTCAGCACAGAATAGTTTTAATAAATTGAATTTGCTTATCACTGCAAGATTTCTTTTCCTGATTAAAGGCATTAAATTCTTGGTCGGAATGAATGTTATGTATTAATAAATTTGAAATAATTTATTCTCATCTTTGGCAACCCTTTGGCTCGCCTAGCCTCCTGCTTATCAGATTGCCATCCACCCCCCTCCGCCCAGCTATCCCTACACTTTTCTCATTTCTGTTTTCCACCTGAGTGAAAAGTAATAATTCAGTACTCGGTTTACTCGGTTTTGAAGAGTAATTAATACCGAATTTCTCGGTTTGCAGAAAATATTCGGTTTGTCCATCACTAATGAGCACAGATATCAAGTTGACTTCACCTAAGTCTGAAACTATGCATTTAATCAATCAAACAGTGAAGTCCTGGGAAGAATTGAGCATGTCACTCCATATTATGTGTATAGCCCAGATCCAGTTGTCTTTATAATCTTCTCCATTGTATTTAGTTTATTACTCTTGGCGATGCACATAATGCAAGCAAGGATTGCAAACTTGGAGTCAGTATTTACAGGAAGAAGAGTAAACATTGAAGTAAGGCCCCGTGAGTGAAATGTATATAATATGTAAATGGTGAGAATTATATAAACAAAGAAAAACAATAGAAAAAATGAAGAAAGCTTGTGGGTAATATATTTAAATTATTAACCTAATTAATCTAATCATGCACAAATAATAAGCTGATATACATGTATACAATTCATATAACAATATATATATATATATATAATTTCCTGTGGCACCCCACAGGATGCATAGGGCCTCGATGAACTCTCTCCACCAATATTTGTCTCTTGCCACCTCCTTCATGTCCCACCAACACTCCTCTCCTGCTTCTTTTCATTGTCCTCAACTAGGTTTCCCTCGGCCTACCTCTACCTCTTCTTCCTCTAGCAGTCCACTCTGGCACATCCTGTATTAAACTGCCTTCTTTTCTGTATATGTGCCCCAGCCACATCCAGCGAGACAGTCTCACATATTCATTAACTGGTTCCACTCTCGTAATATCCCTTACTCTTTCATTTGTAACTCTGTCTTGCCACTTTACCCCAAGAATCCTTCTCAGTATTTTTTTCTCAAATCCTAATACTTTCTGATCTGTTGCAATTGTACTGTACCTTGACTCATGCCCTTAAATTAAAATTGGTCTAACCATGGACTTGTAAATTTTCTCTTTCGTATGTACCGAAAGCATATTATTATTCCAAACAGATTTCAGCATTCTAACAGCTCGCCAAGCCTGTCTAATCGTCTCCTCAATTTCATTGTTTAATGATCCATTAGATGATACAATCGTTCCCACACATTTAAAGTTTTCTATATTCTTCACCACATTATTCCCAGTTACACAATCGATTTGGTTCTCCACGTTTATGTTAATAATTTCAGTCTTTCCACAATTTATTACCAATCCCACTTTTTCTCCTTCCTTCACCAGACAATCAAGCACCCTCTGCATCTCGTAAATACTTTCACAAATCAGTACAATATCATCAGCATAATCCAAATCCATCAGCTTCTTATTTTCTTTCCAGTTAATTCCTGCACCTGTTCTCCTTACAACCTTTCTCATAACATAATCCATAACCAAAACAAACAGCAGTGGCGAAAGAACTCCTCCTAGAATCACGCATGACCTATCTTCAAATGGATCACTCAAAGAACCACCCACCACTACCTTACAAAAAGTACCTTCATGCAGGCTTCTAATAATATTTACAAACTTTTCTGGCATACCACAGAATCTCATAATTTTTAACATAGCTATACGTGAAACACCATCAAACGCCTTTTCAAAATCCACAAAACACATACTAAGTGGTATTTTCATCTCAATAGCTTGTTGCATTAGATGCTTTACAATAAAAATCTGATATTACAACCTCGACCCTTTCTAATTCCCGCTTGTTCTTCTCTTAAAATTTTATCAATTACTGGCTCTATTCTGTTCAACAAGATTTTGGAAAAGACTTTTGCAACTACAGGTGTCAAAGTTATCCCCCTCCAATTGCCACACACACTTAAATCTCCCTTTTTTTGGTATTTTTTTAATCACTCCATTTTTCCACTCTTCTGGAATTGCACCATTATCCCAAGCCACATTAAAAAGTTTCAGAAGCGCATTCATCAACTCATCATTTTCCACCTTAAGCATTTCAGGAAATATTCATCATCTCCTGGGGCCTTAAAATTCTTTAACTCCTTTATAGATTTTGCTACCTCTTCCAAGGTTATATCCCCTGCTTCTATCTGCAATTCTCTCTCGGCTGGCAAAATGTCCTCTTCAGCTGGGATTGGTCTATTTAGAACAGATGCAGAATGCTCTTTCCACCTTCCTTTTATATCCAAATCTTTAGTCATCAAATTACAATTTCTCTTGTACAGGTATTTCCTTCGTTCTCTTTTCAGTCCCAGTTAACTCCTTTATGGCCTGATACGCTGCTTTTGTGCTCTAAGCATCATTTTTACTTAATTTCTGTCTCTGTTACTTTTTCATCATATAGCCTCCTCTTATCAAGTCTAACGAGTCTTTTTACTTCAGAATGTAAACTCCAGTACTTTGCTCTAAGTACTTCAACTACCTGGCCATCAACATGTTGTTCTTCACTTCTTAACTTCGGCTCTTTCCTTTTCTAATTGCATTCCACGTTTCATCTGACATCCATTTTTTCTGTCTCGGTTTTTTTTTTTTTTTTTTTTCATAGTAACCTTAGCACTCTCATACAAAACCTCTTTTACCTCTCTCCACATTTGATTAATATCATTGTCTTCAGATTCCTTCAAAGTCTGCAGGACTAGAAACCTGTTCCTACATTCCCACCGAAACTTTTCCTTCGTGTTCTCATAACTTCTCAGCTCACCAAAATCATAACTATTACCTCCTGTACAATTACCATTAACGTTTCTCTTAAGTTTTATTTTAATCTTTGACACAAGTTGATGATCACTACCTATATCTGCCCCCCTCCTTACGCAAACATCTTGCAAATAACTCCTATGCCTTCAGCTAATTGCAATGTGGCCAATCTGGTTACAGCATTTACCACATGGTGAAATCCAAATAGTCTTATGTATTTTTCTATGCTCAAAGATACTTCCACCAATTATAAGGTCATTTGACAAACAAAAGCTTCCAAATCGCACCTCATTTTCGTTTCTTATACCAACACCCTCCTTACCCATACAATCTTCAAAGCCATCCCTACTACTGCCAACAGTCGCATTCCTCCTTCTCCGAGCACCGTACCAGGAAGACGTCCTTCTGGTCCGCTCTGAGAATACCCACAGCTATGTGTCCTGTTTCAGTGTTTTGCGTGTGTAATTACAATAGTGTGATAGTCCAGAGTTTGGGTGAGTGATCTGGCTGATTGTCTGGTCGCTAAGTGTAGTTTGTGAAGTGTAAATACGGTTTGTTCAACGTCTGTGAGTGTTGTTGGTGGATGAATGTGTGATAAGCTTTGTTTGATAGGCGGTATTGAATAAGAGACTCAGTTTATTTCTGTGAATCTCTGTGACTGAGTGTGGAGTGCTTTGGACGGTGATCTGCACCGCTCTAAGGTAAGAAAAAACAATTTATATCATATAAATAGTTTTGTTTTACCGTGGCGCCGTCTCTGTCTCTGATACGCAGTACTTCAACCGTCTCCCGCCAGAGGGCCAGACGAGTTACCCTCAGAAAACAATAAGAATTTGCACTTTGTATATATATATATATATATATATATATATATATATATATATATATATATATATATATATATATATATATTGTCTCAACTAATTTAGTATTAAAGGATTAAGATGGGATACTTTACTATACCAGTGATTCATTATTTTATCACTGTAATCGATAAATTAGTAAAACAAGGGATCACGACAGCGTTTGTTTACATTTTCGACACAAGGCAAGTCTTGCTGTTGTAGCCCAACATTTTTTTTTCCTATCTATCTATCTATCTATCTATATCTATATCCCGACGCCCTAATCCCGCAAAGGGTGGCCGCAGACAAAACGCCTCCAAGTCACTCTGTCACCCACCATTTGACTACCCTCCCCCCAACTCACCCCCCCTCCCTCATATACCTCTCAACTCCATCCCTCCACCTCATCCTCGGTCTACCCTTCCCTCTCTCTCCCTCCACCTCACCTACATACACCCTCTTAGTCAGTCTTTCATTCTCCATTCTCTCCACATGTCCAAACCACCTCAGTGTATTTCTCCTAATCTTCTCAACCACATCCACACCTACCCCACAACGTTCCTTCACTTCTTCATTCATCAACCTGTCCCTCCACGTCACTCCACATGCTCCTCTCAAGTAACTCATTTCCACTGCTCTCACTCTTGACTTGTTCCCCTCTTGCAAGGTCCACGCCTCGCTTCCATACGTCAGGGTAGGGATCACAATACCATCATGCAGTGACTTCTTAACTTCCATACTCACCTCCCTATTTCTCACCACTGCTTTCAGTGTACCAACAACCTTCCTTCCCTGCTGTACCCTTTCACGTACTTCATCCCCCAAAGTTCCATCCTTACTCATCACACTACCCAAGTACTTGAATGCACGCACATTCTCCATATCCTCACCATCCAACCTCACTGCACACTCTGTGACTTCATTCCTCTCAAACACCATAACTTTACTTTTGTTTACATTAACTTTCAGCTTCCTCCTCCTATACACTGTCCCAAATTTATTCACCAAACCTTGCAACTCCCATTCATCTTCACTCAACAATACTGTATCATCAGCAAACAGCAACACCGGGAGCTTCCAAATCTCACCCTCATTCATTAGGGCCAGCCCCACATCCACTGCCCTACCTTGCACCTCCTTTACAACCCCATCCATATATATATTAAACAGCCATGGAGACATCACACACCCCTGTTTCAGTCCCGCATTGAGATCAAAGAACTCACTCAGCTCACCATCCACTTGCACCGTAGCCCTAGCTCTCTCGTACATACTCTTCACAGCACTCAACAATTTCCCCTCCATATATTCTTAATACCTTCCACATACCTTGCCTATCTATTCTGTCATAAGCTTTCTCCAAGTCCATGAAGGCAGCATACACTTTCTTTCCCTTCTCTAGATACTTCTCCACTAAACATCTTAGAACAAATATCTGATCTACACACCCTTTTCCCTTCCTAAATCCCCCTTGTTCTTCTCCAACTAGCTCCTCTGTCATATGCCTAACCCTATCAATGAGTATTCTACCATATATTTTACCAGTCACACTAAGAAGGCAAATACCCCTATGGTTACCACATACTTCTCTCTCCCCTTTTCCTTTGTACAGAGGAACAATTATACCTGATTTCCAGTCCTCTGGAACCCTTCCCTCTTCCCAAGCCAATCTACACAACTTCTATATCCACTCCACAACAATCTCACCCCAATACCTAAGCATTTCACCACACACTCCATCAATTCCTGGGTCCTTTCCCAGCTTAATCTTCTTCATCGCTTCCACTACTTCCGCCCTACTGATCTCTTCCTCCCTCCTCTCATCTCTTCTTCTCCCAGCCATTCCCCAACCACTTATACTCACACTGCTGTCACTCTCTACATTCAACAAATCCTCAAAGTGCTCCTTCCATCTCCTCAATTTCTCTCTCTTCTCCACCAACAATCTATTATTCCTATCGTTCACTCCCCTATTATTTCCCCTTTCACACTGCCTTACTTTCTTTACCTCCTTCCAAAACAATTTCTTACTCTCCCTCCATTTCACACTCAGATTCCTCCCAAACTCTTCATCCACTTTCTTCTTACTCTCCTTCACTAGTCCTACTTGCACTAATTTTTACAGTGAAATATCTCACCCATTTCTTTACAGGTAACCGTGTTGTGACTTTACTGTTTTATTTCAGTTTGTAGTATAATTTTATTTGTCCATTCCAGGTAAAGGTTAGCTTTCCTTTCTCTGGAACAGATTACTGATAAATGCTATGCAGGTACATTGCTAACCAGTAAGGTAGTCATTCATGTACAGTTTTAAACAGCAAGACCTCCCCACCAGCGAGAACACCCATAACAATTACATAAACTGTTATTGTTTAATTAGCAGATTTTGTAAAGGAACTGGTTATTGTTCCAGTATCTCTACCAGGTGCTAATCAGCAATATCTGATTCTGTTTCTCATATAAGTCTTTGCAGTAACTCTGATTTTCAGAATCCCGTGGAACATTATTTGCGTAACCCGCTCTGGTAGTTTTACCGGATCCTTTTATACTGACCGTTCCTTTGTTTGCAGGATATGCAAACTAAGTCAGAGCTTGGAAGACAAGCTGACTGAAGCCACAAATAAAATTAACAGCCTGACTCATAAAGTTGATGTGCTGGAGGAGTTCATTGCCAGCAACGTTGGATATACTATGGAGGATAGCCCCACTGCTCAGGCTGACCATCCTCCTCCCGCTGTAGCTACTTCTCCCCCCACCATATAGAATGAGTTCCAGCCAGTGCAGAATGTTGCCAGGTTTGTGAGAAAAAGGAGCATCATTCCAGCAACCACATATAACATATTTCAGATTCTCACAGAAGTAGAGGAAGAGCCCCACGAGGCACGGGTTGTGGGGGACTCCATCATCCGTGGTCAGTTGGTGGAATTTTGCGGCCGGGCACCCTCTAAACAAAAGCGTTTTTGTATTCCAGGTGAAGGAGTAGATGACGTGACAGAGGCCGTGGATGATGTTTTTGAGAATGCGGAAAATGACAGCCTTGTTATCATTCATACAGGTACCAATGATGTCATGCGAACCTGATCGAGGAGCTGATGGAGAAGTACAGGAAGATGATCCAACGCTACAAGGAGAAAATTAACCATATTTTAATTTCAGGCATACTCCCAAGGATTAATGCAGGGAATGCCTTCTTCAGCAGAGCATTTAGTATTAATAACAGACTCAAGTCACTTTGCTTACAGGAAGGAGCTGAGTTCACTGACATGTGGAACCAGTTTTACGAGCAGCATACACTATTTGCAAACGATGGACTACGCTTGAGTGCCGATGGTTCTACCTGTCTTGGTTGTTTGGTTAATGATGCCGTAAGTTTTTTCTGGAGAAAAAACAAGCATCACGAGAGGCAAACATAGATGTCATACGATTGGATGAGTCAATAAATAATGGAAGCTTCCCACATCAGAAAGGAAAACACATTAAAGCAATCCTTGCAAATGCATAGTCTACGTAATAAATTTTCTGATTTAGAGGCCCTTGTCTTTACTGAAGATTAAGATGTAATTGGTGTAACAGAATCGTGGCTAAATACTGAGCAGAGATTTTCTAGCAAAGTTTAATTTACTAGGCTATCACATTTTCAGTAATAAAAGAAAGAATTGAGCAGGGGGCGGTGTGTTGCTATATATTAAATCAGGATTTCATCCAGTCGAAATTACCAAGCCATGTATTGAAAACATTGACACTATTTACATTCAGCTTAGAAATGAATCTTGTCATAAAATCACTCTTGGGTTAATTTATCGTCCACCCAGTCAGCCACTCAATATCGATAATGAAATCTACAATCAAATTGCCGAAATATCTTGTAAGCAAAGCACTGTAATATTTGGTGACTTTAATTTACCAGTTCCAAAATGGGGAGAAGCACTATCCTCACACACAGGGTTAGACCTATATACAAACTTGCAGGGAAGTTGTTTGTATCAATTTGTAAATGAGTAGCGCCGCGGGAGAAGAATCCAAGCATCCTTTTTAAAAAATGGCAGAAATTGCTCCTAAAGTTTGCCTTTAAGAAAGCTAAAAAATCTCAATAACCAACCCTACGATTTTTATGTTTCACATATCAAAATAAACTTTAAAGCATCAGCTTCATAATGGTATGAAAAAAACTTATGACAATACTTATTCAGTAATTATTATTAATTAATAATACCAATCATGTGCATGAAGAGTTCAGCTAAATGTCATCTTTTCCTGCAAAGAATGATTAGAGACATGATTATAACACTAATATTAGGGGTACTTACCACACTGGAATGACTTGACTGTTGAATGTTGATTCATCCCCCCTCCCCCCCGGCCCCCCAGGATTAGTTGCAATAATCAAGCAAGTCGTCATCTTCATCAGGGAGGGCGACGTTGTGCTCGACTCTGCCAGCTTCGTAACCTTCCCAAAGCACCCATCACAGCAAGGATTACCAATTGCATGTGCAGAAACCCCTTTCTTGGTTTTATAACTCGTGTAGGCTTGGCCTAGATTATGCTTCATCTTGGCCACAACACTGCCCCACTCCTCCACATTTTGAGGCCTTTTTCTCCCTCTTCCTTGCTCCACTTCACTCTCACTATCACTCGCATCACGAAGAACAGCAATAGCTTGAGGGCTATCAACATCACTGCTAGAATCATGAGCAGCCATGGCTATAAAATCCAAAAAAGCATAGATAATCCAAGAGTCAATGTTAATAGCGGCCGAGGGAGAGTGAGACTGAGGCTATCCTTGCTTCCTCAAGACAGCCGCAGCAAGCTGATTGGCTGCGTGCGGCCTACGTCACGGCATCAGGCTCCGCGCCATTGGCCGGCTGGCTGTGACGGCACAGCACGTCATTCCTTTTGAGACTCTGATTGGCTGGCGGCCACCACGCCACCCCGTTTGGTGCTTGGATTCTACTCTCAGTAAATCAAATCCCAAAGAATTTTTCAGTTACATAAAAAGCAAAAAGGTCATAACTCCATCAATCGGTCCCTTAATCACAGAAAACGGAGAGCACACTGATGATGAAAGTATGATGGCGAAAAATGTTAATACTTTCTTCGCGTCAGTATTTACAACAGAAAATATATATATGATTCCTACTGTTTCCCCCATTGCTATAGAAGTTGGCAACGTAATCACTGACATTACAGCTACCAATCACGATGTACTGCTTGCAATAAACAAATTAAAAGAGAATAAAGCATTAGGACCGGACAAATTATCGCCACGTGTATTAAAGGAACTACAGAATGAAACATCAAAGCCCTTATCTGAACTTTTTAACTTATCACTTAAGAGCATAAGGTGCCACATGAATGGAAGCTTGCTAACGTAACCCCAATATTCAAAAAGGGCAACAGAGCCCAACCAGAAAACTACTGCCCCATTAGTTTAACATCGGTGGTTAACAAATTGCTTGAAACTATTATCAAAGACAAGTTTGTGAAACACTTAGAAACAAACAATCTCATAAAAGATTCTCAACATGGTTTTCGTAATAGTCAGTCTAGCCTCACGAATCTGCTGGACTTTTTCAATGATATACTGAACATGTACAAGACTAAATCTGTTGATGTGGTCTACCTCGATTTTCAAAAGGCTTTTGACAAAGTTCCACACAAAAGACTCCTTCAGAAGCTAGATGCACATGGTTTCAGCTTCAGTGTTCTCGGTTGGGTAGAAGATTGGCTCACTGGACAAAAGCAAAGAGTTGTAATTAATGGAAAAGAGTCAGACTGGATAAACGTTACAAGTGGAGTGCCACAGGGTTCAGTGTTAGGTCCTACTCTTTTCTTATTATATGTTAATGATACTGACAAAGGATTGTGTTGTAAGATTTCAAAATTTGCTAATGACACTAAAATAGGTAACAGAGCAGACACAGCACTGTAAAGGCAGGCAATTCAGAGAGATCTTGATCAACTGTTTAACTGGGCCCAAGTTTGGAAAATGGATTTCAATACTAACAAATGCAAAGTGCTAAACATGGACAGTAACAATGTAAGAGTTAGTTATAGCATGAATAATCCTCAACTTGATAGGGTAAACCATGAAAAAGACTTAGGAGTTATAAAAAACAAACGATTTGAAACCAAGCAAACAATGTACTAAACTGTGAAAAAAGCCTATAAACTGATTGGATTCATAGGCAGAGCATTTGATTATAAATCTGATAATATTGTCCTCACTTTGTATAATTCCTTAGTACACCCACCCTTGGAGGATTGCATTCAGATTTCTTCACCGTATCATAAAAAGAATATGAGAAAGCTTAAAAAATGCAGCGAAGGATGACATAGATGATAACTAGATTGAGAAGTAAACCATACGAGGAACCTTTTGAAGCCCTGAATCTCTTTACACTAACAAAACCGAGGATACGAGGAGATTTAATTCAAGTATTCAAGATATTTAAAGGACATGATAACATGGCTGTCGATAAATACTTCACAGTTGATCACTCGAATCACACTAGAGGCAATGGGCATAAAATAATTGGCAAACGATTCCAGTCGCATGAAACTAAGGATTTCTTCTTCAATAGAGTTGTAAATGTATGGAATAAATTGCCCTTCAACGTAGTAAATTGTAATACAGTACATACCTTTAAAGGTCGCCTGGATAAGTATTTGGCATCTAACCCCCAGCTTAATGTTTACTCCTGAATAAAACACTTGTGTATGTATAATTTTCTATTCTGTTTTATTTTAGTTTTTTTTTTTAGAGCCTGGATCAATTTATTAAACGCAGTTATAGTATATGCACAGACTAGGATATTTTTTTTTTTTTGCCTCCGACTCTGGGCATAGGCTTCACAGCCTGCTCTCAAGGGCCCAGTAGTCCTCCTACATACCATACACCTTTCTACATGTCACCACTTCGGCACTAATACCCAAAATCTATATTGAATTCATGCTAGGGCTGTCTCATACAGGACTGGTGTATTGGTATTAGCAGGGGTACTTTTATGACATGTCGGCGGGTCATCTGGTAGATCAGGAAAGTCTGCTTTTATGAAAATCAAATCCTTAAACCATTCCCTGACCCAGCTGGGATTCGAACCTGGGTCCATCAGGACTGCAAGCCGCCTCTCTACCGATTCAGCCACCGCCTCCCCCAATAGCCCTGAGTTAACGGTCACTACTCGTACTTTCGACCTGTGATGGGCTGTGGATCACTGAGGGTCCCTGTTAGTTACGTCACCATCATCAGGATTTTTTTTACTGTACCAGGGGTCACTGCTTCAGGAGGTGACTTGTGTGCTTGTCCCGCATGGGAAAGTTCCTAGTCTCAGTGGAATGAACGGAGCTGTGGCCTGATTGACTGCTGCCTACCTTAATAGTGCCAGGAAAGGCTGCCACACAACCCCTGAATATCCACATTGTGCACTGTGCAATTTCCGCACTGTGTCCGCAGACGCCCCCTCAACTCAACATACCCGTACATAGTGACATGCATTAGTTATTTATTTGATTATTTATTTTACTTTAGTACTTTCTCTTTCAGGTTGTTCATACTGGTAGCTTATAGATAATGTATTATAGAACGTAGCTTTTCCTTTTCAGTCTTTCCTATGAAATTTCCATGTCAGTTTTTCCATGCTGCATGGTGGTTTTTCTCACCTTTTCTTACCAGTTTTAAATGGAGGGTTTGGAGGCGGGGGAAGCCTTCTTCCTTTATTATCCTTATCCTTCAGCATGTAGAGTTAGATCTCGTAATCATAGTCTACTCTGTAACAAACAGCCTCGAAAGGACCATAAGGTCTGTTGCTGTTTGGTTTCCTTTGTACTCCTTTGTACTTTGTAAATTAGCAATGCAAACTAACACATCATGTCTTGCCACTCTATTCACTACATCCTGCAGCTTCTCATAAAAGTCATCCTTCATTTCATTAGCAGCCTCATTTTTCAGAGAGTACCCTACAACCATACTGATATTACCATGGTCAGATTTTAAACGAGCATAGAGCAGGCGCTCATTAAGTGGGCAGGGGGTGCTAAGAATCCCACGGTGTAGAAATAAGCTTATACAACCAAAAATAACCTTAAGAAAAGGAAACGGGAATGTTCGAACTCTCAATCAGGCTGGTAAAATGGAAGAACTTATTTCAGTATTCAAGGAATACAAGATGGATATTTGTGCTCTTAGACAAACGACGTTGCTTGAAGTTGATAAAATGAATTTGGAAGATGGTATTAGTATGTTCGTTTCTGGTAGGAGTGATGGAAATCATTAGCAAGGAGTAGGCTTACTGCTGAGTAGAGATACTTGTAAGGCAGTATGTGAGTTTGAACCAATTAAGGGCTGCATGGAACAAAGGGCCATTGCTTCCTAACCAGAGTTAATCAAGATTTCTTAGTTAGAAAAAATATTTTACCCAGGAGCCAATGCCAGTGGCTCACAGGAACCAGACAATGGAGAGAGGAAATTAACTAAATGAAGGTAAAATGCAGAGGGTTTGGACAGACAAAGTACAAGGGAAAGAAAGAGAGCAAAATGAATGTAGATAATAGTGTCCCTTTTAGTCGCCTCATACAACAAGCAGGGAATACTGGGGAAGTATTATATATATATATATATATATATATATATATATATATATATATATATATATATAGATAGATAGATAAAGATATATATATATAGATAGATATATATATAAATATATATATAAATATATATATATATATATATATATATATATATATAGATATATATATAGAGATATATATATATGACTTAACGTAGTCTTGGCGTGGTACTGCCATTATATTACCATTGCATATATTGATGTGTGTGTCTTTTGCACATATATACTATCATATATTTACTCCATTATATAATATATTCATACAATATATTACTACAGTGTGTATTATTTCTACAATATTATTGTGTGTTTGCAATATTGTAATGAATACCATGTATTAAAAGGTTATAATGTAATTAGTTTCTACAGGCTGATGTAGGTATGCCAGCAGGGGCGTGACTGAGCGATATCAGGACTCTAAAATGTCATAACACACTACATAATAGCTAGTAACGTATATATTTAATATAGAAGTTAGATGAAATTCATGCCGGGGGGAGAGGGGCAGAAAGGGTTTAGTAGTGAATAGAGACAGGGCGACGAGAGGGGGAAGAGGCAAGCGGGGTTAGCCAGGAACCGAGAAGCTTTTTAGTTATGGCAGTATTTTACTAGGGGCTACACCAAGGCAAATGGTAAGGATAGATAAACACAAATGTGCTAGGAAGAAATAGATATGGGAGTGATTATTAAGCTGGACCAATACACAGTTCCTGCATGATTTCAAGATAGTAATAGGTCGTTACATTACAGCATGTGTGAATCAATTACATGGGCAAAATAGTTACAGACTACAAATATGAGTAATGGATTTAGTGAGAAGTGGGAGTGCTGGGCTGATATGTTTATGTGTTTCGTATATGTAAAGTTGTACCACGTGGCCAGATTTTACCAGGAGAGACAGAGAGTAAGGCAGGTAGTAGCCGGGTGAAGTTGGGAGTAGAAAGAAGGCTGGAGCTAGGTTGCCCGCTCGGTTTTAAGCCCCCTAATGAGGTGGGCGGAGCACCAGTAACCCTAGGTCAACTGAACATTCAAATTTGATTGGTTTAGGCACAACTACAGGTAAGGAGGGAAGAGAAATTGAATTCTCTTGGTAGCGGCACCAGTAGCGATGCTGATTCTGAGAAAAAGATGTAGATAAAGCCATGAAGGAAGGAAACCACATGTATAGGTGAAATGAGGAAAAACCACGAGGGAAGGAAACCATGTGTGAAGATGAAATGCGAGGTACAATACTTTGTGGTGTAATATACGCCACAGCACTCCCCCTCCCCCCCCTCCGTTTTATGGCAACAAAACAGGAAGAAAAGAGAGAGAGAAAATATGATTAGGGTACAAGGTGTATATATATATATATATATATATATATATATATATATATATATATATATATATATATATATACCGTTTTCAAAGTGAGCAAACATTTGAAAGTGATTTGGATGCTGCAATTACAAATAGTAGTTGTGACAGACATGAGAGTTTCTAATGATAAGTCCATTCCATGGCTATGTGTGATGGAGTAACGTATTAAATGGGGGGGGCATGACTATAAACTAAGCAATAGTAGCCGGGCGTAACTTTGGTTACAAAAATTTGACTAGTGCATAGTTATGATGAACGAACAAATGAGAGAGTTATGCCCGCCTTTACAATTCAGCTCTTCTATGATGTAGCACACACACAAAAAACAATTATGTACCATACAAATGCAATGTAGGTGTGATGACTTGGAGTGTTTGTGGTTTTTGGTATGAGATTATGTTGGAGTGTAAAACTGTGGTGGTTTGGTCAGATGGCCTGACTTGTGTAGGTAACTGTGGTAGTTATTGATGTAGTTTGTAAGGTTGTGGTTAATGGTGGAGGGATTGCAGGAACGATGGGTGTTGATGGATGAGGGGTATTGACTGGGGGAGGGGTGGGGACTGGTGGGGAAGGATGTGGGGTAGGATCGCCTGAGGTTGACGGATAGGGTGGATTAGGGTTAGCAAGGATGGGTTGAGGGGTGGTGAGTGGGGGAGTAAGTTGAGGGTAGGATCATGTGAGATTGACGGAGAGGGTGGGTTAGTGGCAGTAGGGTTAGTGTTGGAGGCCGGGTTTGTGGAAGGTAGTGTAGGTGGTGGTGGCGGAGTGTTTGCATCAATGGTCAAGGTTTGCTGGTATACATGATGCCTGAGTCGGAGTGTGGTGATGACATGTAACAGAGGGTACAAATTGACAAAGGGGATGGTGTGTGTGTGTGTGTGTGTGTGTGTGTGTGTGTGTGTGTGTGTGTGTGTGTGGTGCATGTAGGTGTTGGTGCTGGGATATGAGGTGTTGGTTGTGGGCGTGTTGTTGGTGTGCTTTCAAGGTTGAGGGATGACATGTGGGATGTTGTTTGTGACTGGATTTGTGGTGTGGCTGGTTTGACTATGTCTGCAGAGATTGTGGATGGTTTTCCGTGTTTGTATACTGTGACTCTCTTGTGTGAGTTTGTGATCACAGGCTATAGGCCTTCGTATGAGGTTTGGAGTGGTGATGTGTGCTGACCTCTCCTCACAAAGATCTGTTTGGAGTCTGGTAGGGAGTGCGGGATGAACGTCGTCTGGTGCTGGCGAGAACGGGGAGGGACTGGTCGTAGTGCCTGCATTGCCTGCTGGAGCTCTGGGAGGAAAACCAGGGCCAGCATGCCTGGTTGCAGGGCGAACTGCCCTGGTAGCCCCAAGTCTTCTCTTGTATGTTAGCTCTGCTGGGGAATTCCTCATGTCCTCCTTCTCTGTAACCATCAAGTTTAGGAGGATGATTGGAAACACGGCCACCCAATTCACTGGGTGGGGAAGTGCCCTCAGTGCTTCCTTCAGGCGACAATGGCAGCGCTCAATCATCCCTTTTACCTGAGGGTGATATGTGGAGGTTTTGTGGCATTTGGCACCCAGGAAGTCCATTAGGTCCTGCCAGGTCCAAGATTTGAATTGGGGGCCTTGGTCTGTGATGGTGACATGCGGGGCACCAAAACGAGCGACCCAGGATGTCATGAAGTGATATGCCACACTGTCAGTCGTAGTGTCCAGCATATGCGTGGCCTTGACCCACCTTGTCGCTCTATCTATGCATGTTAAGATAATAGTGATTACCCCTAGATTCGGGGAGGAGGCCAAGGATGTCAATGTGGACCGTGTGGAAACATTGAGACATGTGGGCAGTGTTTGAAATGGTGTCTTGGTGTGGCGATGCACTTTTGCTGATTGACAAGCCATGCATGCTCAGCCCCAGTTGGTGGTGTCACGCCTCATCCCTGGCCATACCACTCGTCGGCTAAGTAAGCTGTGCGTGCCATGAATGCCTGGGTGCGCCATCTCGTGGTAATGACTTAAGACTTGCCTTTGGAATCGTTGAGGTATATAGGGCCGTGCTGTCCCGCAGGGTATGTCACACCAGAGTTTCCAGGGTGTGCTGGTGACATCAAACTGTTACAATTGAAGTGAGGTCGTAGACTGCAGCAATAATTGGAGTTCTTGATCATCCTCCTGCTCCTGGGCCAAGGCTGCATTGTCAAGCGGGGATAGTCTCAGGCTGACAACCAAAACTTGACGGGACAGGGAATGTGTCGTGGCTTTGGGTGTGCTGATACTGGGAGGGCGTTTGGTGTGTGTGGTGGGAGACACTACTGGGACTGTCTCCCACCATATGCATTTCCCGTGAATATGCAGGGTGGTGCACATCGTCTGGCTTCCATTCCAAAGTGCTTGTGATGTGTACACAACACAAAATCATCCCTTGCTGTTTGGGGATTAGCATTATGACCACGGTTCACTGGGGGGACTGAGGGGCTGGGGAATGATTTGCAATACTAGGGGTCTGAGTGGTAAAGCCACTTATTTTACTTTCCGGCTTGTCTATTCTATGTGTTAAATTTTTTAACAAGGTACACAGCTCTGACCTGGAACCGTTTTTTTAGCTACACTGTTCACTGACACCACTGTTTCACTGGGGGTAGCACTGGGGGCTACGACAGGGGAAGGAGAGGAGTGTGCACTTACTGGGTGGTTGATGTAATGCTCTTGAGTTTCGTATAGAATGTCCGCCCTCTCGATGAACTCAGCAAGGGACGTGTCAGGGGCCAGGGATGCTAGGTGAGTTGGAAGTCTGGTGGCATGAGCTGGAGGAGTCAGTGCTGGAGGAGGTCATCTGATAGGGTCGCCCCATTGGCCGTGAGAGTGGCTTGAATGTGGGTGACGAGGGCCGAGGGACACTGCTGTTGGGAGTGAATTGCATCCAGCTCTATCAGCAGTGGCTGCTTTGATTTGCCCAGGGCCCACAGCAAACTCTCCTTCAGGGTTTTATACTTTTGCCCTGTAGGTGGTTTCAGGAGTATGTCCTGTATAAGGGCAGCTACTTGAGTTGGAAGAGTGCAGACAACTGCTCTGAATTAGTCATCATCACTGGTATCATCAGGCCACACGGCATCAACTTGTATAAACCACATGTTAATATCATATGTGAATGTAGGAAGGGATAGACGGATGTGTGGTAAGGTCTCCATATTCTTTATACACTCTGGGAAGCCACCAATTTGGAGTTTCAGTTATGGGGTCACCACTCTGTCGTTTTTGGTTAAGGGGAATATTTTACTAGAGGCTACACTAAGGCAAATGGTAAGGATAGATAAACACAAATGTGCCGGGAAGAAACAGACATGGGAGTGATTATTAAGTTCGAACAATACAGAGTTACTGCACGATTTCAAGATAGTACAAGGTCATTACATTACAGCATGTGTGGATCAATTACATGGGTAAAAGAGTTACTGGCTACAAATATGAGTAATGAATTTAGTGAGAAGCGGGAGTGCTGGGCTGATGTGTTTATGTGTCTCGTATATGTAAAGTTGTACCACGTGGCCAGATTTTACCAGGAGAGACACGGAGCAAGGCAGGTAGTAGCCGGGTGAAGTTGGGAGTAGAAAGAAGGCCGGAGCTAGGTCGCCTGCTTGGTTTTAAGCCCCCTAATGAGGTGGGCGAAGCACCAGTAAGCCTAGGTTGCCTGAATATTCAAATTTGATTGGTTTAGGCACCACTACAGGTGAGGAGGGAAGGGAAATTGAATTCTCTTGGTAGCGGTGCCAATAGTGATGCTGATTCTGAGAACAAGGTGTGGAAAAAGCCATGAGGAAAGGAAACCATATGTGTAGGTGAAATGAGAAAAAACCACGAGGGAAGGAAACCACATGTGTAGGTGAAATGAGAAAAAACCATGAGGGAAGGAAACCACGTGTGTAAATGATATGCGAGGTACAATACTTTGTGGTGTAATATACACCACAACTGCTCTCACCTCAGTACTGTCTTATGAGACTATTACTCAGCTTATTATTACTCTTGAGATATTCCCTTTGAAGAATATCTGATTCTGTTTCTCTTATAACTCTCTGCAGTAACTTTGATTTTCAGAATCCCGTGGAACATTATTTGCGTAACCTGCTCTGGTAGTTTTACGGGATCATTTTATATCGACCGTTCCTTTGTTTGCAGGATGTGCAAACTACGTCAGAGCCTGGAAGACAAGCTGACTGAAGCCACAAATAAAATTAACAACCTGACTCATAAAGTTGATGTGCTGGAAGAGTTCATTGCCAGCAACGTTGGACATACTATGGAGGATAGCTCCACTGCTCAGGCTGACCATCCTCCTCCCACTGTAGCTACTTCTCCCCCCACCATACAGAATGAGTTCCAGCCAGTGCAGAATGTTGCCAGGTTTGTGAGAAAAAGGAGCATCATTCCAGCAACCACATATAACAAATTTCAGATTCTCACAGAAGTAGAGGAAGAGCCCCACGAGGCACGTGTTGTGGGGAAATCCATCATCCTTGGTCAGTTGGTGGAATTTTGCGGCCGGGCACCCTCTAAACAAAAGCGTTTTTGTATTCCAGGTGCAGGAGTGGATGATGTGACAGAGGACGTGGATGATGTTTTTGAGAATGTGGAAAATGACAGCCTTGTTATCATTCATACAGGTACCAATGATGTCATGTGAACCCGATCGAGGAGCTGATGGAGAAGTACAGAAAGATGATCCGACGCTACAAGGAGAAAATTAACCATATTTTAAATTCAGGCATACTCCCAAGGATTAATGCAGGGAATGCCTTCTTCAGCAGAGCATTTAGTATTAATAACAGACTCAAGTCACTTTGCTTACAGGAAGGAGCTGAGTTCACTGATATGTGGAACCAGTTTTACGAGCAGCATACACGATTTGCAAATGATGGACTACGCTTGAGTGCCGTTGGTTCTACCCGTCTCGGTTGTTTGGTTAATGATGCCGTAAGTTTTTTCTGGAGAAAAAACAAGCATCACGAGAGGCAAACACAGATGTCATACGATCGGATGAATCAATAAATCATGGAAGCTTCCCACATCAGAAAGGAAAACACATTAAAGCAATCCTTGCAAATGCGCATAGTCTACGTAATAAATTATCTGATTTAGAGGCCCTTGTCTTTACTGAAGATTATGATGTAATTGGTGTAACAGAATCGTGGCTAAATACTGAGCAGAGAGATTTTCTAGCAAAGTTTAATTTACTATGGTCCTTTCACCACAAGAAGTCCGTTCAGGGTGGGACCCACCTGGTGAATCACCTCTAGCAATGCTGCCAAATCAGCCGTAGTACATGCCTCTCTCTCTCTTATTTCCCATCTATGTGCTATTTGATATTGTTTTTTATATTCTGTATATAGTAAAGGAAGCTATATAGTACATTGAGTATCACTTTTTAGAATTATAACAACGATTTGAATGAATTCTATGGCACGTGGTAGTGCTTTTTTCCCATGTTGCCACGCCGTAGACTTGCCAATTTGACCACCAATTATCGGATTATCACCTACCCCCATCCCACCTGTTTCTCTCTCCCTCTCTCTCTCTCTCTCTCTCTCTCTCTCTCTCTCTCTCTCGTCAATATAACAGCAAGTTCTGATGACGAAGAAAATTATGATTAAAGATCAGAGAGAGGATTAGGCCTACAGGGGAAACCTCTTAAAAATTAAACGCGCCTAGACTTTTACCTCATAAGTGGTGTGGAAAAAAAATTGTAAATAAATAATATATATACAATATATATATATATATATATATATATATATATATATATATATATATACATATATATAAAGAGAGAGAGAGAGAGAGAGAGAGAGAGAGAGAGAGAGAGAGAGAGAGAGAGAGAGAGAGAGGGGGGAGAGAGAGAGAGAGAGAGAGAGAGAGAGAGAGAGAGAGACAGGTGTGATGGGGTAGGTAGGGAGACAGAGAGATAATCCGATAATTGGTGGTCAAATTGGCAACGTCGCACTCAGGGGAATTCCAAATTCTGCCACACCCTGAACGGACTTCTTGCTGCGAAAGGACCATAGGCTATCACATTTTCAGTAATAAAAGAAAGAATTGAGCAGGGGGCGGTGTGTTGCTAATATATTAAATCATGATTTCATCCAGTCGAAATTACCAAGCCATGTATTGAAAACATTGACACTATTTACATTCAGCTTGGAAATGAATCTTGTCATAAAATCACTCTTGGGTTAATTTATCATCCACCCGGTCAGCCACTGAATATTGATAATGAAATCTACAATCAAATTGCCGAAATATCTTGTAAGCAAAGCACTGTAATATTTGGTGACTTTAATTTACCAGTTCCAAAATGGGGAGAAGCACTATTCTCACACACAGGGTTAGATCTATATACAAACTTGCAGGAAAGTTGTTTGTATCAATTTGTAAATAAGTAGCTCCGCGGGAGAAGAATCCAAGCACCCTTTTTAAAAAATGGCAGAAATCGCTCCTAAAGTTTGCCTTTAACCCTTTAACCGCGGGCATTGTTTTGCCATAATTTAAACAAACTTTAAACCTTTATAACTCTGCACAGAATAAATCTAGAGCAAAAAATAAGGTACCATTAGAAAGTACTAACCTTCGGCTTTGCAATGATGTAGGTTTCATGATTTCGTTGACTATCACTGGATGGGCAGTGCCATTAAAAGTGAGCGATCTAAAATCACTATTTTTCGCTCACACACCATTACCCTCACTCACACACCATTACCAAATGCCAACCTCATTCTGATAATAATACTATAAACATATATGAACACTGCACATACGATAAACACCCACTCTGTGTTCACTGAGGCAGGTAAAAGGCACTGTAATTGCCTGCACTTAACTGCCACATCAGCAGTGTTGTCACTCACACAGCTGGACAGATACTGATGCGTGTTTGGTCAGGGGTGGGGTGGGGGGCCCAGGGGGTGGGAGGTGGGGGCCCTGGGGGGAAGAGGGAGGTGGGGGCCCGGGGGGGAAGAGGGAGGTGGGGGTCGGCTGGAGTGAAAGAACTTAATAGCTACTCTCCCTTGAAACAATTGGCACGCGGAAAAAATGCGCGGTATTCAAAATATTCACAAACATTCGAGAATGACACCCGCGGTTTGGTACAGTTTTTGCAATGTCATTCTGGGATGACACCCGCGGTTAAAGGGTTAAGAAATGTAGAAAATCTCAATAACCAACCCTACGATTTTTATGTTTCACATATCAAAATAAACTTTAACCGCGCCGTTCCGGCGAAGTGAATTAATGTCTGCACATGATGTGCACTCATGTCCCGGCGACGTGAATTAACACAACAACATTGCAAGGTCCCTAATTTGCACAATTTTCAATTTTTGCGAGTGATTTTTGGCACGTATACACGAGACACCTTCCTCTATTCCTCAAAAAGATGCCAAGCAGGGACAATGCCTTGCACCGCATAACCTCTCCCCCCCCCCTTGCACGCCATTGTCTCGGCAATTCACCTGTTACCAGTGACCTGGCCAATAGAGACATTCAGGGCCAGAGTGATTTTCCAATCGATGACAATGTGGAGGACAAAGTTTACATAGCATTAGAGGAAGAAACAGTCAGAAATGATGATCAGGTAATGTGGGAAAAAAAAGGTCATGAATGGTGATGAGTTAGTGAGTGAAACAATGCTTATAATGCCCATATTACTGTTTGAAAATCAATATACTCTTGTACTACATATAAATTCGTACCAAGTAAATAAATACTGTTCATGAGTGGATAAAATAGTTACCCTCCCATAGAACTCGTTTTCTTTGGTGCCAGCCTGTTAGAACACCCAGTCAGGTATGGAAGTACTCGTAACTACATCGAGTATTTTAAACCTCAGGTGAGCGATTTCTCTATGAATTTTCGATGTTTCTCACCAAAAGCGGATGTTTGAGCCCCAAAAAAAAGGTCCAAAAATGTCGGGACTGGGGCGTACCACTGCCCAGAAAATGTCGGGATGGGGCGGGTTAAAGCATCAGCTTCATAATGGTGTGAAAAAAACTTATGACAATACTTATTTAGTAATTATTATTAATTAATAATATCAATCGTGTGCATGAAGAGTTCAGATAAATGTCATCTTTTCCTGCAAAGAATGATTAGAGACATGATTATAACACTAATATTAGGGGTACTTACCACACTGGAATGACTTGACTGTTGAATGTTGATTCATCCCCCCCTCCCCCTCCCCCCCGGCCCCCCAGGATTAGTTGCAATAATCAAGCAAGTCGTCATCCTCATCAGGGAGGGCAACGTTGTGCTCGACTCTGCCAGCTTCATAACCTTCCCAAAGCACCCATCACAGCAAGGATTACCAATTGCATGTGCAGAAACCCCTTTCTTGGTTTTATAACTCGTGTAGGCTTGGCCTAGAATACGCTTCATCTTGGCCACAACACTGCCCCACTCCTCCACATTTTGAGGCCTTTTTCTCCCTCTTCCTTGCTCCACTTCACTCTCACTATCACTCGTGTCACGAAGAACAGCAATAGCTTGAGGGCTATCAACATCACTGCTAGAATCATGAGCAGCCATGGCTATAAAATCCAAAAAAGCACAGATAATCCAAGAGTCAATGTTAATGGCGGCCGAGGGAGAGTGAGACTGAGGCTGTCCTTGCTTCCTCAAGACAGCCACAGCAAGCTGATTGGCCACGCGCGGCCTACGTCACGGCATCAGGCTCCGCGCCATTGGCCGGCTGGCTGTGACGGCACAGCACGTCATTCCTTTTGACGCTCTGATTGGCTGGCGGCCACCATGCCACCCCATTTGGTGCTTGGATTCTTCTCTCTCGGCGGTGTTATACATCCTGTGACAATCTGTCATACGGGCTGGCACATGTTGTTATTCTATAGCATTTTCGACCCTATTAGCACAGAGAGAGAAGCATCCATCTCTCACCACATGGTAAAGGATGCACCTGGCTGCTGTTTGAGCAGGAAATTAGGGTTTGGCGGGTGGTGGCGCTTGGATTCTTCTCCTGCGGCGCTACTCAAATTACCTGACACGTGGAGTTAACATCCTAGATCTTGCCTTAGATCTTGTCAGAAAGTGTAATGAGTAATATTATTGTAGGAGAAGAATTTAGAACAAGTGATCATCGCATAGTTACATTTAACATTAAATTCAGTGAAGATAGTGTCAAGGCCAGTTGTGAGAAAGTGTCCGATTTTAAGAGAGCAAATTTTAAGATATTACAGGCAATTGCAGGTGAAGGTGATTGGCATCCCAATGTCGAAACTTTAGATATCAATGACGCGTGGAATTAATTTACAGAAACTCTCAACAGTGCCATCAGATTATGTATTTCAATGCGCAACAGCAGGCCTGCCAAAAATTCTAAGCCAAAATGATGGAACTCAAACATTAAACATTGTCTAGAAGCAAAAAATTCTTGCATATAAGAATTATAATACCACAAAGAGTAGGAGTGATAAAAATTAATACGATGCCCTTCGACGAAAAGCCAAAAATTATTTAAACGCAGTAAGAAAAACCTGAAGACACATATTGCAAGTATCAGTAAATCAAATCCCAAAGAATTTTTCAGTTACATAAGAAGCAAAAAGGTAATAACTCCATCAATCGGTCCCTTAATCACAGAAAACGGAGAGCACACTGATGATGAAAGTATGATGGCGAAAAATGTTAATACTTTCTTCGCGTCAGTATTTACAACAGAAAATATATATATGATTCCTACTGTTTCCCCCATTCCTATAGAAGAGGGCAATGTAATCACTGACATTACAGCTAGCGATCACGATGTACTGCTTGCAATAAACAAATTAAAAGAGAATAAAGCATTAGGACCGGACAAATTATCGCCACGTGTATTGAAGGAATTACAAAATGAAATATCAAAGCCCTTATCTGAACTTTTTAACTTATCACTTAAGAGCATAAGGTGCCACATGAATGGAAGCTTGCTAACGTAACCCCAATATTCAAAAAGGACAACAGAGCCCAACCTGAAAACTACCGCCCAATTAGTTTAACATCGGTGGTTAGCAAATTGCTTGAAACTATTATCAAAGACAAGTTTGTGAAACACTTAGAAACAAACAATCTCATAAAAGATTCTCAACATGGTTTTCGTAATAGTCAGTCTAGCCTCACGAATCTGCTGGACTTTTTCAATGATATACTGAACATGTACGACAAGACTAAATCTGTTGATGTGGTCTACCTCGATTTTCACAAGGCTTTTGACAAAGTTCCACACAAAAGACTCCTTCAGAAGCTAGATGCACATGGTTTCAGCTTCAGTGTTCTCGGATCGGTAGAAGATTGGCTCACCGGACGAAAGCAAAGAGTTGTAATAAATGGAAAAGAGTCAGACTGGATAAACGTTACAAGTGGAGTGCCGCAGGTTCAGTGTTAGGTCCTACTCTTTTCTTATTATATGTTAATGATATTGACGAAAGATTGTGTTGTATGATTTCAAAATTTGCTATTGACACTAAAATAGGTAACAGAACAGACACAGCACTGCAAAGGCAGGCAATTCAGAGAGATCTTGATCAACTGTTTAACTGGGACTAAGTTTGGAAAATGGATTTCAATATTAACAAATGAAAGTGCTAAACATGGACAGTAAAAATGTAAGAGTTAGTTATAGCAAGAATAATGCTCAACTTGATAGGGTAAACCATGAAAAAGACTTAGGAGTTATAAAAAACAAACGATTTGAAACCAAGCAAACAATGTAGGCTACTGAAGCTGTGAAATAAGCCTATAAACTGATTGGATTCATAGGCAGAGCATTTGATTATAAATCTGATAATATTGCCCTCACTTTGTATAATTCCTCAGTACGCCCACACTTGGAGGATTGCGTTCAGATTTCTTCACCGTATCATAAAAAGGATATGAAAAAGCTTGAAAGAATGCAGCGAAGGATGACAAAGATGATAACTAAATTGAGAAGTAAACCATACGAGGAACGTTTAGAAGCCCTGAATCTCTTTACACTAACAAAACTGAGGATACAAAGAGATTTAATTCAAATATTCAAGATATTTAAAGGACATGCTAACATGGCTGTCGATAAATACTTCACAGTTGATCACTCGAATCACACTAGAGGCAATGGGCATAAAATAATTGGCAAACGATTCCAGTCGCATGAAGCTAAGCATTTCTTGTTCAATAGAGTTGTAAATGTATGGAATAAATTGCCCTCCAACGTAGTAAATTGTAATACAGTACATACCTTTAAAGGTCGCCTGGATAAGTATTTGGCATCTAACCCCCAGCTTAATGTTTACTCCTGAATAAAACACTTGTGTATGTATAATTTTCTATTCTATTTTATTTTAGTTTTTTTAGAGCCTGGATCAATTTATTAAACGCAATTATAGTATATGCACAGACTAGGATATATATTTTTTTTTATGTGTCCAACTCTGGGCATAGGCTTCACAGCCTGCTCTCAAGGGCCCAGTAGTCCTCCTACATACAATACACCTTTCTACATGTCACCACTTCGGCACTAACACCCAAAATCTATATTGAATTCATGCTAGGGCTGTCTCATACAGGAATGGTGTATTGGTATTAGCGGGGGTACTTTTATGACATGTCGGCGGGTCATCTGGTAGATCAGGAAAGTCTACTTTTATGAAAATCAAATCCTTAAACTGTTCCCTGCATCAGCTGGGATTCGAACCTGGGTCCATCAGGACTGCAAGCTGCCTCTCTACTGATTCAGCCACCGCCTCCCCCAATAGCCCTGAGTTAACGGTCACTACTCATACTTTCGACCTGTGATGGGCTGCGGATCACTAAGGGTCCCTGTTAGTTACATGGCCACCATCGGGATTTTTTTTTTAAGTACCAGGGGTCACTGCTTCAGGATGTGACTTGTGTGCTTGTCCCGCATGGGAAAGTTCCTAGTCTCAGTGGAATGAACTGAGTTGTGGCCTGATTGACTGCTGCCTACCTTAATAGTGCTAGGAAAGGCTGCCGCATAACCCCTGAATATCCACACTGTGCACTGTGCAATTTCCACACTGTGTCCGCAGACGCCCCCTCAACTCAACATACCCGTATATAGTGACATGCATTAGTTATTTATTCAATTATTTATTTTACTTTACTACTTTCTCTTTCAGGTTATTCATACTGGTAGCTTATAGATAATGTATTATAGAACATAGCTTTTCCTTTTCAGTCTTTCCTATGAAATTTCCATGTCAGTTTTTCCATGCTGCATGGTGGTTTTTCTCACCTTTTCTTGCCAGTTTTAAATGGAGGGTTTGGAGGCGGGGGGAGCCTTCTTGCTTTACTATCCTTATCCTTCAGCATGTAGAGTTTAGATCTCGTAATCATAGTCTACTCTGTAACAAACAGCCTCGAAAGGACCATAAGGTCTGTTGCTATTTGGTTTCCTTTGTACTCCTTTGTACTTTGTAAATTACCAATGCAAATTAACACATCATGTCTTGCCACTCTATTCACTACATCCTGCAGCTTCTCATAAAAGTCATCCTTCATTTCATCAGCAGTCTCATTTGTAGGAGCGTACCCTACAACCATACTGATATTACCATGGTCAGATTTTAAACGAGCATAGAGCAGGCGCTCATTAAGTGGGCAGGGGGTGCTAAGAATTCGAAGGTGTAAAAATAAGCTTATACATCCAAAAATAACCTTAAGAAAAGGAAACTGGAATGTTCGAACTCTCAATCAGGCTGGTAAAATGGAAGAACTTATTTCAGTGTTCAAGGAATACTAGATGGATATTTGTGCTCTTAGAGAAACGACGTTGCATGAAGTTGATAAAATGAATTTGGAAGACGGTATTACTATGTTGGTTTCTGGTAGAAGTGATGGAAATCATTAGCAAGGAGTAGGCTTACTTCTGAGTAGAGATACTTGTAAGGCAGTATCTGAGTTTGAACCAATTAAGGGCTGCATGGAACAGAGGGCCATTGCTTCCTAACCAGAGTTCACCAAGATTTCTTAGTCAGAGAAAATATTTTACCCTGGAGCCAATGCCAGTGGCTCGCAGGAACCAGACAATGGAGAGAGGAAATTAACTAAATGAAGGTAAAATGCAGAGGGTTTGGACAGACAAAGTACAAGAGAAAGAAAGAGAGTAAAATGAATGTAGATAATAGTGTCCCTTTAAGTCGCCTCTTACGACAAGCAGGGAATACTGCGGAAGTATTATATATATATATATATATATATATATCTTAGCATAGTCTTGGCATGGTACTGCCATTATATTACCATTACATATATATATATATATATATATATATATATATATATATATATATATATATATATATGTGTGTGTATGTGTGTGCCTTTTGCAAATACACATTTGTGTAATATGTTTATACAATATATTATGCAATATTCTATATTTTGTTATCATATATTTACTCCATTATATAATATATTCATACAATATATTACTACAGTGTGTTCTGTTTCTACAATATTATTGTGTGTTTGCAATATTGTAATGAATACCATGTATTAAAAGGTTATAATGTAATTAGTTACTACAGGCTGATGTAGGTATGCCAGCAGGGGCGTGACCGAGAGATATCAGGACTCTAAAATGTCATAACACACTACATAAGAGCTAGTAACGTATATATGTAATATAGAAGTTAGATGAAAGTCATGCCGGGGCGAGAGGGGCAGAAAGGGTTTAGCACTGAATAGAGACAGGGCGAGGAGAGGAGGAAGGAGCACGCGGGGTTAGACAGCAACCGTGAAGTGTTTTAGTTATGGCAGTATTTTACCAGGGGCTACACCAAGGCAAATGGTAAGGATAGATAAACACAAATGTGCTAGGAAGAAATAGACATGGGAGTGATTATTAAGCGGGAATAATACAGAGTTACTGCATGATTTCAAGAAAGTAAAAGGTCGTTACATTACAGCATGTGTGGATCAATTACATGGGCAAAATAGTTACAAACTACAAATATGAATAATGAATATAGTAAG
The DNA here is from genome assembly GCF_032717465.1 of Coenobita brevimanus. Classification (NCBI taxonomy): domain Eukaryota; kingdom Metazoa; phylum Arthropoda; class Malacostraca; order Decapoda; family Coenobitidae; genus Coenobita; species Coenobita brevimanus. Next base: position 15,341,147 of record NC_137063.1, on the reverse strand, counting down.
AAGTGGGAGTGCTGGGCTAATATGTTTATGTGTTTCGTATATGTAAAGTTGTACCACGTGGCCAGATTTTACCAGGAGAGACAGAGAGTAAGGCAGGTAGTAGCCGGGTGAAGTTGAGAGTAGAAAGAAGGCTGGAGCTAGGTTGCCCGCTCGGTTTTAAGCCCCCTAATGAGGTGGGCAGAGCACCAGTAACCCTAGGTCATCTGAATATTCAAATTTGATTGGTTTAGGCACCACTACAGGTAAGGAGGGAAGAGAAATTGAATTCTCTTGGCAGTGGCACCAGTAGCGATCCTGATTCTGAGAAAAAGGTGTAGATAAAACCATGAGGGAAGAAAACCACATGTGTAGGTGAAATGAGGAAAAATCACAAGGGAAGGAAACCATGTGTGAAGATGAAATGCGAGGTAAAATAATTTGTGGTGTAATATACACCACAGCACTCCCCCTCCCCCCACCTCCGTTTTATGGCAACAAGACAAGAAGAAAAGAGAGAGAAAAAATATGATTAGGGTACAAGGTATATATATATATATATATATATATATATATATATATATACCGTTCTCAAAGTGAGCAAACATTTGAAAGTGATTTGGATGCTGCAACTACAAATAGTAGTTGTGACAGACATGAGAGTTTCTAATGATAAGTCCATTCCATGGCTATGTGTGATGGAGTAAGGTATTAAATGGGGGGGGGCATGACTATAAACTAAGCAATAGTAGCCGGGCGTAACTTTCTGTACGAAAATTTGACTAGTGCGTAGTTATGATGAAGGAACAAATGAGAGAGTTATGCCCTCCTTTTCAATTCAGCTCTTCTATGACGTAGCACACACACAAAAAACAATAATGTACCATACAAATGCAATGTAGGTGTGATGACTTGGATTGTTTGTGGTTTTTGGTATGAGATTATGTTGGAGTGTAAAACTGTGGTGGTTTGGTCAGACGGCCTGACTTGTGTAGGTAAATGTGGTAGTTATTGATGTAGTTTGTAAGGTTGTGGTTAATGGTGGAGGGTTTGCTGGAACGATGGGTGTTGATGGATGAGGGGTATTGACTGGGGGAGGGGTGGGGACTGGTGGGGAAGGATATGGGGTAGGATCGCCTGAGGTTGACGGATAGGGTGGGTTAGGGTTAGCAAGGATGGGTTGAGGGGTGGTGAGTGGGGGAGTAAGGTGAGAGGTAGGATCATGTGAGATTGACGGAGAGGGTGGGTTAGTGGCAGTAGGGTTAGTGCTGGAGGCCGGGTTTGTGGACTGTAGTGTGGGTGGTGGTGACGGAGTGTTTGCATCAATGGTCAAGGTTTGCTGGTCTTCATGATGCCTGAGTCGGAGTGTGGTGATGACAGGTAACAGAGGGTACAAATTGACAAAGGGGATGGTGTGTGTGTGTGTGTGTGTGTGTGTGTGTGTGGTGCATGTAGGTGTTGGTGCTGGGATATGAGGTGTTGGTTGTGGGCGTGTTGTTGTTGTGCTGGCAAGGTTGAGGGATGACATGTGGGATGTTGTTTGTGACTGGATTTGTGGTGTGGCTGGTTTGACTATGTCTGCAGAGATTGTGGATGGTTTTCCGTGTTTGTATACTGTGACTCTCTTGTGTGAGTTTGTGATCACAGGGTATAGGCCTTCGTATGGGGTTTGGAGTGGTGATGTGTGCTGACCCCTCTTCACAAAGATCTGTTTGGAGTCTGGTAGGGAGTGCGGGATGAATGTCGTCTGGTGCTGGCGAGAGCGGGGAGGGACTGGTCGTAGTGCCTGCATTGCTTGCTGGAGCTCTGGGAGGAAAACCAGGGCCAGCGTGCCTGGTTGTAGGGCGAACTGTCCCGGTAGCCCCAAGTCTTCCCTTGGATGTTAGCTCCACTGGGGAATTCCTCATATCCTCCTTCTCCATAACCCTCAAGTTTAGGAGGATGATTGGCAGTGCGGCCACCCAATTCACTGGGTGGGGAAGTGCCCTTAGTGCTTCCTTCAGGCGACAATGGCAGCGCTCAATCATCCCTTTTACCTGAGGGTGATATGCAGAGGTTCTGTGGCATTTGGCACCCAGGAAGTCCATAAGGTCCTGCCAGGTCCAAGATTTGAATTGGGGGCCTTGGTCTGTGATGATGACATGCGGGGTGCCAAAACGAGCGACCCAGGATGTCATGAAGTGATATGCCACACGGTCAATCGTAGCGTCCAGCATATGCGTGGCCTTGACCCACCTTGTCGCTCTATCTATGCATGTTAAGATAATAGTGATTACCCCTAGATTCGGGGAGGAGGCCAAGGATGTCAATGTGGACTGTGTGGAAACGTTGAGACATGTGGGCAGTGGTTGAAATAGTGTCTTGGTGTGGCGATGCACTTTTGCTGATTGACAAGCCATGCATGCTCAGCCCCAGTTGGTGGTGTCACGCCTCATCCCTGGCCATACCACTCGTCGGCTAAGTAAGCTGTGCATGCCATGAATGCCTGGGTGGCCATCTCGTGGTAATGACTTAAGACTTGCCTTTGGAATCGTTGGAGTATATAGGGCCGTGCTGTCCCGCAGGGTATGTCACACCAGAGTTTCCAGGGTTTACAAGTGACATCAAACTGTTCCAATTGAAGTGAGGTCGCAGACTACAGCAATAATTGGAGTTCTTGATCATCCTCCTGCTCCTGGGCCAAGGCTGCATGGTCAACCGGGGATAGTCTCAGGCTGACAACCAAAACTCGACAGGACAGGGAATGTGTCGTAGCTTTGGGTGTGCTGATACTGGGAGGGCGTTTGGTGTGTGTGGTGGGAGACACTACTGGGACTGTCTCCCACCATATGCATTTCCCATGAATATGCAGGGTGGTGCACATCATCTGGCTTCCATTCCAAAGTGCTTGTGATGTGTACACAACACAAAATCATCCCTTGCTGTTTTGGGATTAGCATTATGACCACGGTTCACTGGTGGGATACTGTTGGAAAACTGAGGGGCTGGGGAATGATTTGCAACACTGGGGGTTTGAGTGGTAAAGCCACTTATTTTACTTTCCAGCTTGTCAATTCTATGTGCTAAATTTGTTAACAAGGTACACAGCTCTGACCTGGAACCGTTTTATTAGCTACACTGTTCACTGACACCACTGTTTCACTGGGGGTTGCACTGGGGGCTACGACAGGGGAAGGAGAGGAGTGTGCACTTACTGGGTGGTTGATGTAATGCTCTTGAGTTTAATATAGAATGTCCGCCCTCTCGATGAACTCAGCAAGGGACGTGTCAGGGGCCAGGGATGCTAGGTGAGTCGGAAGTCTGGTGGCATGAGCTGGAGGAGTCAGTGCCGGAGGAGGTCATCTGATAGGGTCGCCCCAACTACCGTGAGAGTGGCTTGAATGTGGGTGAGGAGGGCTGAGGGGCACTGCTGTTAGGAGTGAATTGCATCCAGCTCTATCAGCAGCAAACTCTCCTTCAGGGTTTTATACTTTTGCCCTGTAGGTGGTTTCAGGAGTACGTCCTGTATAAGGGCAGCTACTTGAGTTGGAAGAGTGCAGACAATTGCTCTGAATTAGTCATCATCAATGGTATCATCAGGCCACACAGCATCACCCTTTATAAACCACGTGTTAATATCATATGTAAATGTAGGAAAGGATAGACAGATGTGTGGTAAGGTCTTCATGTTCTTTATACACTCTGGGAAGTCACCAGTGTGGAATTTCTGTTATGGGGTCACCACTCTGTCGTTTTTGGTTAAGGGGAATATTTTACTAGAGGCTACACTAAGGCAAATGGTAAGGATAGATAAACACAAATGTGCTGGGAAGAAACAGACATGGGAGTGATTATTAAGTTGGAACAATACAGAGTTACTGCACGATTTCAAGATAGTACAAGGTCATTACATTACAACATGTTTGGATCAATTACATGGGTAAAAGAGTTACTGCCTACAAATATGAGTAATGAATTTAGTGAGAAGCAGGAGTGCTGGGATGATGTGTTTATGTGTCTCGTATATGTAAAGTTGTACCACGTGGCCAGATTTTACCAGAAGAGACACGGAGCAAGGCAGGTAGTAGCCGGGTGAAGTTGGGAATAGAAAAAAGGCCGGAGCTAGGTCGCCTGCTTGGTTTTAAGCCCCCTAATGAGGTGGGCGAAGCACCGGTAAGCCTAGGTTGCCTGAATATTCAAATTTGATTGGCTTAGGCACCACGACAGGTGAGGAGGGAAGGGAAATTGAATTCTCTTGGTAGCGGCGCCAATAGTGATGCTGATTCTGAGAACAAGGTGTGGAAAAAGCCATGAGCGAAGGAAACCACATGTGTAGGTCAAATGAGAAAAAAACATGAGGGAAGGAAACCACGTGTGTAAATGATATGCGAGGTACAATACTTTGTGGTGTAATAAACACCACAACTGCTCTCACCTCAGTACTCTCTTATGAAACTATTACTCAGCTTATTATTACTCTTGAGATATTCCCTTTGAAGAAAATAAACTGCAATCAAATCCCAGTCTCATCTTTATCTTTCTCCTGCCATTGGGGAGGCGGTGGCTCAATCGGTAGAGAGATGGCCTGTGGTTCTACTGGACCCAAGTTCAAATGTCCGCTTGGGCAGGGAACAGTTTAAGGATTTGAATTTCATGTAAAGCATACTTTACCGATCTACCAGAAGACCCGCCGACATGTTGTAAAAGTACCCCCGCTAATACCAATACACCAGTCCTGTATGAGACAGCCTAGCATGTATTCACTATGGACGATGGGTGTTAGTGCCGAGATGGTGACATGTAGAGGTGTATGATATGTAGAAGGACTGCTGGGCCTTGGTAGCAGGCTGTGAAGGCTATGCCCTGAGTCGAACACATAAAAAAAAAAAAAATCTGCGACAAGTACAATGAACATTCTCTCCTTTCGTAAAATCCCTACAAATCCACACTGTTACAATAGCTCGGCAGCGACTACGATATACTATATTTTCAATTATGATATACTTTATGTGAAGATGGAGAGTGAGAGACTAACGACGAGAGTGTATGTGACTAAGATGGGGGGGGGAGGGGGAGGCTGAAGATGAGGTGGAGGGATAGATTGGAGAGGTATATGAGAGAGGAAGGGGTGAACTGGGAGGAGAGCAGCGAAATGGCAGAGGACAGGGCAGCATGGAGGCGATTTGATTGAGGCCACCCTTTATAGGATTAGAGCATCTAGCAACAGATAGATAGATAGATAGTGATACTGAAAACGGTAAGCATGTGCAAGAGGCAATCTGTAGAAGACCTGGGATGGGGTCATAATATGTGACCTCAGGGATCAGGGACTGAATAGGGAGGTTGCCATCTCTCTCTCTCTCTCTCTCTCTCTCTCTCTCTCTCTCTCTCTCTCTCTCTCTCTCTCTCTCTCTCTCTCTCTCTCTCTCTCTCTCTCACACACACACACACACACACACACACACACACACACACACACATACAATCTCCACCCCACCTGAGTTAATTATTTCCACCTAGGAAGTCATGTTTTATCCCTTGTTGGTTTGTTTATCTGTTAGTTTGTTTGTATGACTTAGCAGGATTACTCTAAAATTTATGAACGGATTTTGATGAAATTTTGTGTAATGGTGGGCTATGGGTCCAGGAAGAAATTATTAAATTTTGGGCTAGATCCGGATCAGGATGCTATATCCACGGATCCGAATTCGGGATTACTCAAAAAGTTTTGAACGGATTTTAATGAAATTTTGTGGAAGGGTGGGCCATGGGCCAAGAAAGAATTTAAGTTTTGGGCCGGATCCGGATCTGGAGTATCCGGCACAATATCTCAAAACTTCCTCAATGAATTTCAATGAAATTTTGTGGAATGGTGGGCAATTGACCAACAAAGGATCCGGATCCTTCTTTATGGCTATGGTATTGGCGGAGGTATGTGCTCTCTGAGTGTTTTCTAGTTATCCCATACGTTTCCCCTATATATAATTAATGTAAATATACATTATATTCGTTTTGTTTCCTTTCGTTTTTGAAGGCTCCAAGATGCTTGCATGCTTCGGCCTTGGTCATCTAATGGCGGCTTTCCATGCTGCTCGATCTATGGCAGCTTCCCTATCCCGTTCCTTAACCCTAAGGTCACACTTAATGACCTCATTGCATGTCTTTTTCGGTCTACCCCTCACAACCCCACTCCCAATATTAAAGCTTCTCACTTTCTGCACCCAGTTATCATACCCCATCCTCTCCACATGCCCAGATCACCTCAACTTACCTCTCATCACCACACCAATACGCTTCAGTCCCGTCCTACCTCTCAACTCTTCCATCATAAACCCAGCCCCCCCCCCCCAGACCTTGCACGCAGGGGCGCACTGCACATCCACCTAATCATTGCCATTTTAGTACGTTTTGGCCTGTGAATATCCTCTTCCTTTACTGATCAGGTCTCAGACTCACCATCCATCTCTCGACGAGGCAACACCTCCACCCCGAAACTCAGTGAGACCAACTCTCCGCCGCCAGCAGCCGAGAGGGGAAGGGGTTCTTTTCCTGTCCCTCCTGCCGATCTGGACGTTCATCGCCTTTTGTTCCTCCCACTTACCTGGATGTTGAAGGCCCTCCCTCCTCAGTGCTGACCTGGACGTTGATGGCCCTCCCTCCTCGGTTCCTCCATCAGCTACAGAGACTTTGACAAGCCTCACACCACCTATAGCAGCTCTTCTAGATCCCTCTTTATTCACAAGCTTTTCTCTGGCAGGGCCCTTATACGACCTGGTTCTCCTACGGGAGGAAAATCTTACCAAACCAAACAAAACCGACCAGGTCTCACTACCATGCAGTATTACACTCCTAACACATGCTGCATATGTTACATACAAAGATCCCTTAGCACATAGGGAGAGCTCTCTCAACGTCAGGAGAGGCAACAGTTCCCTGAACTTCTTCCAGCCATTTCTCACCCTAGTCACAGAGCAAGCTCCAACCACACCTCTAGCACATAACATGACTTCCATACTTTTTTTTTTTTAATGCAAGGAAGAAGGAACCAAAGGCCAGAAGCCCACAAACTGTTCCTTCAAAGAAAAAAAAAGCATAAGAATAAAAAAGACAGCCAAGTTCAAGATCTGTTCATTTCGAGATGCCTAGACACACTGTGTTTTAAAGACTGGAGATCATAGGAATTAGGAAATAAGGCATAGGAAGACAGTTCCGGAGCTGACCTGTTACATAAATGGAGGACTGGGAGTAACAGTTAACTCTTGCATTAGAGAGTTGGACAGAAAAGGGATAAGAGTTTGTTCCTAGACGGGTGATACACGCCCATCATAGAGGTGGAGGGATGCACACTGACAGTTCAGAGGAGCAGTGACCCCTGAAGTAGCGAAAGAAAAGAGATAAAGATGCAACAGTCCAGCTAAGAGACAGAGGTTGAAGGGAGTCAGTAAGAGGAGGAGAGTTAATGAGATGAAAAGCCTTTGACTCTACCCTAGCGAGAAGAGCTGTATGTGGGGAGCCTCCCCACACATGAGAGTTGTACTCTAAACAGGGGCGAATTAATCCCATGTATAAAATCAACAACTGTGCAGGGTAAAGAAGGTACGAAGTCAGCTTAGCACACCTAATATCTTGGAAGCAGATTTTGCAAGAGATCTAATATGATCTTTCCAAGATAAATTCCGAGTGAATGAAACCCCGAGCATGTTCAAGGATGATGCAAGATTGAGCTGAATATTAGTAAACATTAGTGGGTACTCCTGTAGAAGATTTTGTCGGTCTGACAGATGTAAAAACTGAGTCTTTGATGCACTGAAAATAACAAGACTACTTTTACCCCAGTCTGAGATACGAACCAAGTCAGACATTGGGTTTGCCAATATTGCCAGTGGAGCGTCCCTGATGGAACCCGTACTGACGATCAGAAAGAAGGTTGTGATAGGAAAGATGCTTAAAAATTTTTCTGTTAAGAATGGATTCGAAAACTTTTGAGACACAGGATGTTTAAACTATTGGACGATAGTTAAACGATTGGGAATGGTCACCCTTCTTTGGGACTGGGTGAATGAGAGCAAACTTCCAGCAAGAGGGAAAGGTACAAGGTGATAGAGAAAGGCAAAGGAGTTTACCTAGGCACAGGTAAGCACAGTTCTTGAGGACAACAGGAGGGACCCTTCAGCTGTTAATTTGTTAAAACTCACACATACACACACACACACACACTATAGACGTGAGAGAGGCAGGACGTACCACACATTGCTCCGTGCTTGGCCAATCTTGGCCACAAATGGCCATACCTAAATACTATCTTTATTTGAGTCAAGCTCTGTACTAAATTAAACTAAATGGTGTTCTAATATAAAAGAGGAAGTTTAAGTAAAAATGTTGTTCAAATAACAGAATACAACAAAGTAGTGCTGGAATGCACCGAGCAAGCTAAATCAGCTGTTTTATCTGTGGCATACAGGAACGCAAAACTGTAAGTAGAATCATTCTCTTAGTACCACAAGATGACCAACATCTTTAGCAAAGCAAGTTTGGAAGGAGTTAAGAAAAGGGATAAAGGTAGAAAGCAGGATGATGATTCCTACAAGGAACTGGTTGAAATGGAGATGTACAATAAGCTGGTAGAACGAGTAAACAGATTAGAGAAGGAGTTTCAGAGTGAAACGGATGAAATTAAGAAGCAATTGCATGTGCAGAATGAGGAAAATGAAAAATTAGTAAAGGGGGTTAACAAGAAAGACACAACAAGAGATGAGCTGTCAGTTGAGGTGGGTTCACTTAGAAGGAAGGTTGATGAAATGACAAGCACAGCTGTCAACCACAAGAGTATTACAGAAGAGTTTAGGAATGATGCAGAGACAATAAGACAGGCAAGCACTTTGATAGATCATAGCAGTGATATTGAGGAGAAGATAACCCAGGTGAATGAAGCGATGCAAAGCTACAAAAATGATGTGGAAACCACGCATGCTAAATGATGAAAGTAAAGAAAGACTTAGAAAAGAGTTGAAGAAAAGAGCATTAAAAAGGAAATGAAGAAAATAATCCAAAACAATCCAAAGCTGGTCAAAGATTCAGCAGATATGTACAAATCTTTAGTAATCACTGGTACAGAGGAGGAAGAAATAAAATAAAAGATTTCGAGAGACAAAAAGGAGATGGCAAATATAATGAGCATATTGAAGGAAGTATCAGAGGAAATCAGTAGTAAAGACATAGAGGAACTCAAATGACTAGGGAAATATGAGACAAATAAGTCAAGACCCCTGAAAGTAACCTTCCAGAGTGTAAACACTGTGGAGGAGATACTAAAAAATGCAAACAAACTTATGGAAAAAGAGGAATTAAAAAATGTATGGATAAAAAGATGCCTCACTCAAGAGGAACTGGGATTACTAAAACAGAAGAGGGAGGAGGCAAAAACAAAGAACAGGGGCGGATCAGAGGAAGAGAAGAGCACGTTTTTTTACAAAGTGAATTGCAGGTATGAAAGTGGTACATAAACAGGAGGGAATAAAAAGGGGGAAGGTAGTGGACCCAAGTCATGAGAAATATGTAAACAAGATTATTTTAGCTGATGTACTCCAGTGTAAATGGAATGGTAACTAAACTATTAGAGATGAATGATTATATCAAAGAAAATGAACCACATACTATTTGCCTAAATGAAACAAAACTAACACCAAGGATATCAAACGATATCTTAAACCTAGAGGAATACATTATGGAGAAGAGATAGGAACTTAAGAAGGAGAAATTATAACATTAACAAAGAAAAATCTGCAAGTCAAAGAAATAGAACTAGATATACCGGTATAAGTAAAACTGATTGCATTAGAGATTAATACATCTAAAGGGAAAGTAATTGTGGCAAATTTATACATGCCACCCAGATCAAACATTTGGGAAAAAGGCGAATATGAAGACCTGGTAGAGAGTACAGTTCAAAGTTTAAGAGCATTATTACATAGAATGGAGAAGAAATATGAAAGAATTATACTAATTGGAGATTTCAGTACAAATATAAACTGGAATACTCTAGATATAAAAAGCCAGGAAAGCTTTTGGGACCAAAAGCTTCTGGACCTTGTGCAGGAGTTTCTCCTAATGCAACATGTAAAAGAAAGCACTAGAAAAAGAGGAATTGATATACCATCAGAACTAAATCTAATATTTACTAGGCAAGAAAATGATATTGACAATATTATGTATCACCCTCCATTCGGCAAAAGCGACCATGCAGTATTAAATTGCAACTTCAGGATTGCATATGACATTGTTAACAGTAATGAAAGTTACAAAAAGAGCCTTAACAACAAAAAGGGCAACTATCATGACCTAAAGAAATACTTCTTAGAAATAGATTGGGAAAAAGAGCTTAGAGGACAAGATTTAAATGTTATATATATAGAATATTCTGTGAAATTTATGAAATAGGATTCCAAAATTACATCCCTCAGCACAAAGAAGCAGAAATGAAAATAAAGAAATTGTTTAATAAAGAATATAAAAAAATCAAAAGAAAAAAGAGACTTGCTGTGGAACAGATACAGAAGACACAATAGTGAGTGAGCAAATAACAACTATAAACAGGGAAGAAACTAATATACAAGAATAAGGAGAGAAGCCCAAAAACAGTTTGAGGAAGACATCATAAACAAAAGTAGCGATCAACCGAAGCTATTTTACAGCTACATCCGAAACAAAACCAATGTAAAAGATAAAATACAATCCATTACGGATGAAGGGATCATCTGTACATAAAAGAATGATACAGTATTTATGAAGCACTAAATACGAATTTCCAATCAGTTTTTACAGGAGAAAATAATTTTGAGAGGGATGATATGGAACATGCATGCCCAAACATATTACCAGATTTACAAATATAAGAAAAAAGAAACACAGGAAGAGTTAAGTAGATTAGACAAAGGAAAAGCAAATGGTCCTGACAAAATTTCTTGTTGGATGCTATACGAATATGCAAAGGAGTTAAGTAGACTTTTATCATTGATACTCAGAAAGTCCTTGAGTCAAGGTAAATTACCCAATATTTGGAAGAAAGCAAACATTGTTCCCTTATTCAAGAAAGGGAATAGATAAAATGCACTCAACTACCAACCAGTATCACTAACCAGTGTTGTAAGATACTGGAAAAGCTGATAATAAAAGTTTGGGTAAAACATCTACAACACAATATGATAACAGAAAGGCAATTTGGTTTCAGAAAGGGAAAATCATGTGTTACTAATCTGTTTAAGCTATTATGACAGAGTTGCAGAAACATTACAGAAAAGAGGAGGGTGGGTGGACAGTATCTATCTAGATTTCAAGAAAGCATTTGACAGAGTACTGCACCAAAGACTTTTATGGAAACTGTACCATCAAGGAGGAATCTGAGGCAAATTGTACTGCTGGATGAAATATTTTCTCTGAAAAAGGGAAATGAGAAGAGTACTAAGGGGAAATTACTCGTCATGGAGGGACGTGACTAGCGGAGTTCCACAGGGCTCAGTGCTAGCACCAGTTATGTTTTTAGTGTATATAAGGGACATAGATAGGAACACTGGAAATAAAAGCCATCTATATATGTTTGCTGATGATGCAAAAATACAAAGGAGAATTGCTAACACAGACTCTTGTAAAGAGCTACAAGATGAATTAAATAAACCTCATGAATGGAGTAATACATGGCAAATGGAATTCAATGTGGACAAGTGTTATGTAATCAAGACTGGTAAAAGTAGGAAAAGACCAGATTGGGATTATAAGTTAGGAAATAAAACCTTGCACATATCAGAAAGAGAGAAGGACTTAAGAGTGATTATCAATAACAGACTATCTCCGGCTGACTACATCGGCGAGAAGGTACGGAACATGTATACACTGCTTGCAAATATGAGAATAGCTTTCACATACATAAATGAAAACATGCTGAGAAAGATAATAACGTCAATCATCAGACCAACCCTGGAGTATGCATCAGTAGTCTGGAATTCTTATCTCAAAAAACACATAGATAAGATTTAAAAATTCAAAGGGTCGCCACAAGATGGGTACCAAGCTTAAGGGAGCTAAGCTGCGAAGAATGACTAAAAAAACTGAATCTGCCAACACTACAGGAGAGAAGGAAAAGAGGAGACGATTATGTAAATAAAAATATATCAGGAAAAGATAAAATAGACGTAAATGAATATATAACCTATGGGAAAGCACAGCAAGAGGACACTGCAAAAAACTGCATAATAAGAGTAGTGATAAAGACGTAAGGAAATTTAGTTTCCCATATAGGGCAAATAATCAGTGGAATGCATTGCCCAATAAAATAGCGTGTGCCAAAACAATTCACAAATTTAAGGAGATATGTGATGAAAATGGTTTAAGACACGGGACAATTCGAGCTTGTCTCATTACTGTAAAGATACAGTTAGGTAGGAACACACACATGCATGTTGGTCAAAAGATAACACCAGTGCTCGCCTCGAGAGTCGTGGGTGTAATCCAGGATCCACCCCTGGTGTGATAAAGATGCCTGGATATAGTATGTACAAGCAAATTCAAATTCTACTTGCATCTCCTATTTCATGGCTGGATTCATAGTCCCCTGAATGTGACGTAGCAGACTGAGACCTATATTATCATTATTATACGATTGATAACAAATATGTGCTTATGTCTACGCCATCTTTCAAGTGTCTATGAATCCAGCAATGAGAAGAGGCAAAGGAAACGAAAGGACTTTAAAATTTGAATGTACAGTAGACTGGTGGGTACAGGCAGAGAAAGAGACAGACTGGGGGATAAAGCTCCATAAATGACCAGTCATGATACATGATGGACTAAGAATACCGTTTTACTCTTGCATTAGAGAGCTATACGGAAATGTGTTGAGGGGTGCTACGTGTCCTCTCAATAGGAAAAGGATGCAACCACAGAAATCTTAGAAACAATATAAAAACACCCTAATTATAACTTTACACCTCCACACGCACTTCATTCACTAATACTCTCTCTCTCTCTCTCTCTCTCTCTCTCTCTCTCTCTCTCTCTCTCTCTCTCTCTCTCTCATTCTTCAGGTATGGCTTTTTATGAATTCTCTCTCTCTCTCTCTCTCTCTCTCTCTCTCTCTCTCTCTCTCTCTCTCTCTCTCTCTTTCTCTGGTAATGCGATTCCAAGATATTAACCCATTAGCTCCAGGGTTCCAGTGTGAAGGATTGTGCTGGAAGTGTACTATGTGTACTGCCCTCCGCCTATCGGGTCATAGTCGCAAAGCTCATAGGTCACTACCCAAGGGTTCCCTTCCTCATTAACTTTTGAAAATGCCCAGTTCCTTCCTATACTGAAGACACAGGGTTAATAAAAAAAAATGTATATCAGGAGCACCCGACTGCTGTTTCCCAAGTTGTTCTTACCCGTGTATATATATTGCCCCACAGACCCACAGTTTCCCATCGTTCGTTCTGTTTCGTTTCGTTTTCAGAGGCTTCAACATGCCTGCATGCGTCGTCCTTAGTCACCTAATGGCGGTTCTCCACGCGGCTTGATCTGTCAGCCTCTCTGTTTGGTCCCTTATCTCTGAGCTCACATTTTATGACAGCGCTCCAGGTCTTTTTCTGTCTGTCTCTTGCAACCCGAACCCCAGCATCAACACTTCTCACGTTCTGCACCTGATTGTCATCTTCCAACCTCTCCACCTGCCCAGACCATATCACTCTACTTCTTATCGGAACACCAGCACACTCCAGTCCCATCCTTCCTCTTAACTCCTCCATTCTAAACCTATCCCTCCCAGGCCTCGCATTCAAGGACGCTTTGCATATCCACCTAATCATTGTCATTTCTGTACGTTTGACTTTGCGAATATCCTCTCCCCTTACTCCCCAGGTATCACTACCATACAACATTACATTCCTAACATGACACATACAAAGATCCCTTAGCACGAAGGGAGAGCCCTCTTAATGTCAGGAGAGGCAACAGCTCCCTAAACTTCTTTCAATCATTCTGTACTCTAACCACAGAGCTAGCTCCAGTCCCACCTCCAACATATATCTCCCAAGAATCAAAACTCTTCCACACAGTCGAAAGGCTCACACGCAAGATTAATCCTTTCACACCTGACATTCTCCGCAAGCTCTCCCCGAGACACCATAGACATGTAATTAGCATTATCTCACATTCTACCTCTAATACCATTACATCTCTTATGCACTTACATATCACAAACACTGCACATGATGGAATTGCTGCCGACACTCTTGTGGCAAACCGCACATGGCCACTCGCCCTCTTCTTTGACAGTATCGCCATATGCCCTGAATACTATCACCTCTGAGTTAATTGCATTTACTCTGATGACCTTGTGCCCCAAACCATTTCTCCAGTTAAATCTTTCATCTGCCTCCCTTTTCATTCTCTGCAATCAACACCAATCATCGGCATACAACATACCTCAAGGGAGCCCCTTTCTGAAGTCACGTGAGAGGGCTTCAAGCACCATGATAAACAACAAGGGGATCAGGACTGAACACGGATGCATACTAACATTCACGGAGAACTCATTACCCAAATATCCATTCACTCTCACCTGGTTGCGATCACCCACATACGTAGCCATAACCGCACTAACCAGCCACTTCTAGATCCCAAGCTTTCTTATTGGTGACTTCACCACCTCCCAAGGGACTCTGTGAAAAGCCTTCTCCAAGACAACAAAAAGAAATTACTTATCCCTTTCTTTAATATATATTTTTCCTGAAGCTGTGGAAGAATGAATATGGATCAGCGGTCCCTTTGCCTGGCATAAACCCAAACTATATCTCATCAATATTCACTCTTTTTCTACGCATACCTTATAGAACACTCTCCAGTATCTTCATTATCTTGTCTAAAAGATTTATGCCTCCGTAATTTCCTCCCTCCAGGGCATCGCCTTTCCCATTCCACCGTTTTACACTCCCAGTCTTCAGCCAATCATCGTGGGCAACACACTCACATAAAATCATATTTATTAAATCAGTAACCAAGTTAGGTATAATTATTCCCCTGTACAAAGGAAAATGGGAAATAGAAGGATGTGGTAATCATAGGTGCATTTGTCTTCCTAGTGCAGTAGACAAAGTATATGGTAGGATACTTATTGGCAGAGTTAGGGAAATCACAGAGTAATTAGTTGGAGAAGAAGGGAGAGGTTTTAGGAAGGGAAGAGGTTGCGTAGATCAGATGGTCATCCTTAGGTATTTAGTGGAAAAGTTTCTAGAGAAGGGAAAGAAGTTCATTCGGCCTTCATGAATTTGGAGAAAGCATGTGACAGAGTGGATGGACAAAGAATGTGGAAAATACTAATAATATATGGGGTAAATACGAAGTTGTTGAACGCCGTACAGAGGAAGTTGTTGAACGCTATATGAGTGTGCCTAAGTAGCAGTGCGTGTGGATAGTTAACTGAGTGAATTTTCTATCTGAATGTTGGATTGAAACAGGGATGTGTCATGTTCCATGGATGTTCAGTCTGTATATGGATGGGGTTTTAAAAGAGATACAAGGTAGAGCAATGAATGTTGGAGCGGCCCTTGAAAGAGAGGGCACCGTTTGGAAACTTCCTGTATTGTTTGCAGATGTTACTGTATTCTTAAGTGAAGACGAAGGGGGAATTGCAAGGCTTGGTGAATGAGATTGGGAGAGTGTGTAAGAAATGGAAACTAAATGTGAATGCAGGGAAGAGTAAAGTTACGGTCTTAGAGAGAAGTGATGTCACTGAGTGTACAGTGAGGTTGGGTGATGTGGAAATGGAAAATAGGAGTACATTTAAGTACTTGGGTAGTGTGATGGGTGAAGATGGAAGTTTGGAGGATGAAATGATTGAAAGGGTACAGGGAGGAAGAAAGGTGGCTGGTTTTTTGAACGCAGTGATAAGAAATAAGGAAGTGAGCATGGAAATAAAAAAGTCGCTGCATGATAGTATTGTGATATCAACTCTAACGTATGAAAGTGACGTTTGGACCTTGTTGGAAGGACATAAGTTAAGAGTGAGAGCAGTGGAAAAAGGGTACTTGAGAAAATGTTGAGTTACATGGACAGACAGACTGACAAATGAGGAGAGAGAGAGAGAGAGAGAGAGAGTCTCCTATACTACCGAAAGGAGTATCAGTGGTTTCGAGAGAATTACGACTTGATTAGTCTCCGAAAGTATTGTTGGTGAGGTGAGATGATGTGGTTTATGCAAATCAAAATTTGAACGTGAACTAGCATACACAGAGTAATGTTGCAGGGCAAGTATGAGTGCAAGGAGTTCCTTTTCAATAGTGGTGTAATTCTTCTGAGCAACATTAAACTTACTGCTAAAACAACTAACAGGTTATTCAAAACCATGATCATTATCTTGTAGCAGGACTGCACTGGCACCAACATCTTTTGCATCAATAGTTTCTTTAAAAGGCATACTAATATTTAGAGCTTGCAGCACAGGCTAACTAGACAGAATCACCTCTGTCTATGACAATGGCCCTTCACATTCTTCCTTCCACTCATATTTGACTCCTTGCTTTATCAAATTTGTGAGGGAAGCCGCAACATCAGAGAAATACAAGACAAACCTCCGATGGTAACCCATCATACCCAGGAATCTTTGCAATTCCCTTTCGTTCTTGTGATGCCTGAAGTTAACAGGGGCATCAATTTTGCCATATGGCGGTCTTACTTTACCCAGTCTTACCATTTAGCCTAAGTACTGTCCTGGGCCTTTACAAAGTCACACTTCGGTGGGTTGATTACTAAGTTAGCAGATTAACGCCCCCACAACAAGGCATCTAGCTGGATCAGGTGTTCCTCCCAGGAGTTAATGAATATAATTGTATCATCTGTATATGTGACACATCAGTTGATTATACTAGTAAGTTTGTTCATTAGCCTCTGGAACATGGCTGGAGCATTTTTCGCACCTTATGGCCTGACTGTTCACCTATAGGTATGACCTCCAGCAAAAAAGGAGAGAGAGAGAAAAAAGAAATTTCTTGGGTCCTTTCTGTAAGTGGGACTTGCCAATATCCCATCGGTTAATAAATTTTGTTAATTAGCTTTGCACTGCATATGTTGCCAGTGCAGTCATATTCTGCAGGAAATGGGTAGCTGGCAGTCTTAGTGAAGGCATTGACCCTTCGATCATTTATACACCGGATTTTGGAATTTAGGTGACTGGGGAGTACCACTTGCTTTGGCATAGCTCGTTTTACCCCTGATGCAACATGCTGGATAAAAGAGAACTGGATAAAGGAGTGTTTTTCTGGACTCGCACAGCAGCGAGTAGAGGACTGTTTCACATGACAGGCGTCTCCGACAACAACTTCATGCTGTGTTGGTTCCACCAGCCGAGTGGTGCTCTGGAAAACATCAAGTTACGGTACTTCCCAAAAAGGGCAATAATGTCAGCTCATTGTTCTGATAAAAGATTTTACCAGTTAACTCTGTCCACGTCTCCTGGTTCTCTCTCCAACTGGTAGCCTGATGCAGCATCATGTGGCAGTCTGGTTCATCCACCGTCTCAGCAGCTGACACCACACATGCAGCACTAGGGGGCTCTGCATCCTCCCGCACATGGTGATCATTCATCATAATGGCATGGCACAACCTTCATGCCTTCCTCCAGCTGTTGTGTGAATGACATAGTCAACGTTGTCTACCCTCTTCATCACTATATGAGCCTGAGAATCTTACCCGTAATGGCTGTTTATGTACAGGGAACAATACTAACACTTTGTCTCCTGGATGAAACACTTTTATCTGCCCCTAGCCTGCTTGCTTTTATCATACAAACTCTTTGACTTCCTTTGGGAAGACTCTAAATTTGCATGATATTTCTAAGCTCTTGGACAGTCTTTGAAATCTGAGACATTGGTTAGCGGATTAACATTGCAATCATACTGACCCATTGTTCCTTGAGCAACTTTAACGAGCCTCTCGTATCGTAACCAAAAATAAACTTAAATAGGGAGCAGTGGGACTCATTTGGCATCTCTCTGGTTGCAAACAACAGGAAGGGCAGACCTTTGGCTGAGTCCTTTTAAAGAATAATACAATATTGCTGTAACATTTACTTGAAGATGAGATATCTCTCCAGTCCTCCCCGACTCTGAGGATGTAAATGAGGAGGTAATATAGGGGGCCTGGAAGTCGCCACTTGTTACAAGGAGGGTTTACTTATGAAATCATGAAATTAAAGTTTTAGGTTTTCACAGTATCCTGGCTAATGTCGCTGATCTCAGAAAACGAGAGTTTTATAAACTTTCTCTTCAAACAGTACTCAGCAAGGAATAATCACTCACGAATGCTGAATAAATAACAACTGTCGGCCTCTGACAGAAAGAATGAACCTTGTCCCCTGACAATTAGTAATTAACCTTGGAACTTAGTTATACGAAACCAGGCTCTTGTTTTTACCTCTCCAAGCTTGCGCGAACGATTTTATTAAGAGCTAATATGAAAGAACTGGGTTAACTACCAGTCGTGATTAATACCAGGAAAAGTTTGTGCAATGTGGAAGCAAAGTGAATTAAGAAAAATTGGAGAAGTAAAACATGATTCTACATTCAATCAAACTCAAAAGACAGGCTGTGAACTTATTAATTACAAAAAAAAAAAAAATGCTTATGTTACAAAGAAACATAAGAAAGCAGATTAACTCACACAGTCAAACTAACACTCATCTAAAGAAAAAAGAAAGAAAGAAAATATTGGTAATTGGAGAGATATGGCACCACAGATCTGCGAGACGATAGCTGTTCGAAACACGGTCTCTGCTGATTTCTCTTCACACTCCTCTGGAAACACTTCGAGAATGGATGCACAGAACTGCGAGGAAACTAGGTGAGGCACTGCCTGAAAACACCTCCTAGATTCAAGGGTGGTCTCCACTGACCACTGCCCTCACGCAGCTCTGGGAAGCACGTCTGTTTCTCGTCGATGCTAATCTCCAACTAACCATGGTGAGTGGAGAGGTATGGCGTCGTACAGCTGCAAGATGATCCATAGATTGAGGCATGAGGGGTGGTCTCCACAATCACTTCTCATACTGCTCTGCCATACATTCGCCCCTGGGAGCTGTCCCTTTCCAACCAAGTATGTTTCTCACGGATGCAGGCTTGAGCATGAGAAATGGGCGGAGCATCCTGTCCCGACGGTCACAGGGTGGGGCTAACGATATATCTGTAATAATTTCGCTCAGTGACACGCTAATATATCATCATCATCATCATCATGTCGTCCGACCCTCTCGACCTCCCCCCCCCCTGGCTACAGGCCTCCATAATTATAGACATATTGGTATATAAACATAAATATATCTGTCTATATACTTGGGAATAGCGAAGACAGAACGGCACATTCAAAATTTACTCATCCAAACACACACATTTATTCGTATCTTAGCCCCAAGGGAAGAAGTGACAGATCCTCACTGCAACACACTGCACAAGGGTCAACTGCGCATTAAATCAGCAACATCTGCGGCAGGGTCCGACAGCAGAGCTGGTTTACCCTCGCAAATCATAATGGACCCATCCCCTTACCCGACCTGATCAGCTGATCAGACCAAATGTAGGAGAATATCCCCTCAGGACTGCGTCACCATTTATCAATTCACAATTTCTCTCCAATTATTCCTATCATGCGCAGCCACTCTTCCTTGCTCAACAGACATCCCTGTCGCATCTAATGCTCTCTTCACACTGTCCATCCATCCTATACGTGGTCTTTCTTTCAGCCTAACATCTCTCACATCCGATCCAGATATCTTTCACCAATCGCTCTTCATCCATTCTTTCCATATGCCCAAACCATTGCAACAGACTCCTCTCAACTTGATCAGCAATTTCCCGCATAACTCTAGTTCCTCTTCGAACTTCATCATTTCTCACTCGATCCATACGCATCATTACACACATACTCCTCAGACACCTCATCTCCATTACATTCAAACACTCTGTTACACCCATATTCCATGTTTTATTCCCATCAGCGTTGTGGTGTTGATGTGGATGTGATAGGAAGCGTTATGAGGAACACACTGAGGTGATTTGGCCATGTGGAGAGGATGGAGGGTGAAAGACTGACGAAGAGAGTATATGTGAGTGAGGTGGAGGGGGAAAGAGGGAGGGGGAGGCCGAGGATGAGATGGAGGGATGGGGTGGAGAGGTATATGAGAGAGGGGGGTGTGAGCTGGGAGCAGGGGAGTGAAATGGCGGGGGAGAGGGTGACTTGGAGGCGATTTGTTTGTGGCCACCCCAAACGGGATTGAGGCGTCTGGCAATAGATAGATAGAGATAATGTTGTCGGTATCATTACACCTTCACATAGCCTTCTCTTTACATCCTCTCAAAGTGAATGACATCTGAACACTTTTTTCATATTTCCCATCACCTTTCCTACTTCATTCATTCTAAACTTCACTTCTGCATCTATTCTTCCATCCACAGCAACATGTGACCCTAAATACTTAAAACACTCTACCTCCTCAAGCAACTCACCATTCAAACAATATTCATCCTCCTACCATCTACCAACCTCTTACATTTCATCACTTTACTGTTATTCCCATTTACTGTCAATTCCCTCTTTTCACACACCCTTCCAAACTTCTTTACAAATTGTCCCAGTGGCTCAGTCGGTAGAGAGGTGGCCTGCAGTCCTACTGGACCCAGGTTGAAATCCCCGCTGGGGCAGGGAAGAGTTTAAAGATTTGACTTTAATAAAAACAGACTTTACTGATCTGCCAGAAGACCCTCCGACATGTCGTAAAAGTACCCCCGCTAATACCAATACACCAGTCCAGTATGAGACAGCCATACCCTGTATTCAATATGGACGGTGGGTGTTAGCGCCGAAGTGGTGACATGTAGAGGTGTATGGTACGTAGGAGGACTACTGGGCCTTGGGAGCAGGCTGTGAAGCCTATGCCCAGAGTTGGACACATTTAAAAAAAAAAAAAAAAAAAGGCAGCTGATTCAGATTTCACACTACCATCGGCATTCATCAGAGTCAAAGCTCCACCTACAATCTCGCATTCACCTCTTTTACAACATCATCCATATAAATACTCGTATTAAACAGTCAAGGCGACATCACACATCCCTGCCATAGCCCTACTATCACGGGAAACCAATCACTCACAGAATTTCCCGTTTTTACACACGCTTTGCTGTTTACATAAAAACTTTTCACTCCTTTTAACAACCTACCATCAAGTCCATACAATCTCAAAACAGTCCACAAAGCCTCCCTAACAATTTTATACGCTTTCTTCAAATCCACGAATGCCCAAAACACATCCTTACCTATCGCTAAATACTTTTCACACACCTGTCTCACAGCAAACACCTGATCCATGTATCCTCTCTCTCTCTCTTTCTCCTAAAGCCACGTTGCTCATCACCAATCACTCCCTCTGTACCCTCTCTAACTTTCTTAATTAACACTCAACCGTACCTACAACACTCAACAGACTTATACCCCTAAAGTCTGTGCATTCACCAGTACATTCATACTTATCACCCTTACATTTATACAACGGAACCACACAAGCACTTTTCAAGTCAGTTGGCACCACACCACTCACAAAATCCACATTCAGCAATCTTACTAACCACACAATAATAGTCACACCACCACCTTTCAGGCATTCCACAGCACACCCATCCATACCTGCAGCTTTCTGTGCTTTCATCTCCTCTACTGCCTCTTGCACTTCCTCTATCGTGATCAAAGAATTATTCAACTCTCCCAACACATTTATTCCTTGCACCCTTCCATCTGCCACAATCTCAGCCTCCCTTTCCTCCTCTACATTTAACAGTCTTTCAAAATACTCTGCCCATCTCTTCCTTACTGCATCCATCTCAGTTAACATCCTTCCATCCTCTGTTTTTACTCCTTCTTCCTTCCCAGATTCTCCCTTTCACACCCTTTTCACCTCCTTCCAAAACATTTTAAAGAATTATATATATATATATATATATATATATATATATATATATATATATATATATATATATATATATATTATATATATATAGGTAGGTGGGGGCACTCACCATTCAGTCACTCAATGTAGTGCTGCTCTCGGATGCCTGCCCTTTTCTCTCTCCCTTTCTTCGTGTCTTCCTTCCTCTTTTGTATTTCTTTCCTTCATTCTTTCCTCTTCCTTCTGTCTACGGGTGACTCTGCACTGAGTGACAAAGCCGTACGGTTTCCTGTACACCAGAAAACTATTTACTATGTTGGGTGATAATCATATAACCAAATTATGGCGCCTGGTGGTCTAGCGGGTAAGTATGACACTCAAGTCAGATTCAGCTAGTGCAAGTTTATATCCAAGGGATGGTTGCAGTTCATTACTCATGTAATGCCCCTCAGGGATGAGTGAGGCTGGTCACTCGTCTTAACTGTCAGGACCAATTTGTAGCCTGCCACGCTTCTCATGGCTGGATTAGATGATGGGTGGATGAATACTGTACACTAATGTTTGTGCAGAAACAAACATTTTGATAATCTATTGTAGTAGGAGTGCTAACATAGGCAGTTAGCTGAGCAAAACTCACTTGGATTTCCTCATATATATATATATATATATATATATATATATATATATATATATATATATATATATATATATATATATATATATATATATATAGATAGATGCTGTGAGTTGCTTGAGGAGATAGAGTGTTTTAAGTATTTGGGGTCACATGTTGCTGTGGATGGAAGAATAGATGCAAAAGTGAAGTTTAGAATGAATGAAGTAGGAAAGGTGCTGGGAGGAATGAAAAAAGTGTTTAGATGTCGTTTGCTTATGGATGTAAAGAGAAGGCTGTATGATGTCGTTGTGGTACCGACTGCATTATATGGGGCTGAACATGGAGTATGGGTGTAGCAGAGAGGAAAAGTTTGAATGTAATGGAGATGAGGTGTCTGAGGAGTATGTGTGGAGTGAAACGTATGGATCGAGTGAGAAATGATGAAATGCGAAGGAGAACTGGGATTGTGCGGGAGATGGCTGATCGAGTTGAGCAGAGGGTGTTGCGATGGTTTAGGCATATGGAGAGAATGGATAATGAGCGATTGGTGAAGAAGATAACTAGGTCTGATGTGAGAGGTGTACTGCTGAGAGAAAGACCACGAACAGGATGGATGGATAGTGTGAAGAAAGCGTTGGATGCGAGAGGGATGTCTGTTGAGCAAGGAAGAGTGGCTGTGCTTGATAGAAATGCATGGAGAGAAACTGTGAATAAATGATGATGCAGCCCTGAGGGGATATTCTTCCCCATTTGTCTGATCAGCTGATCAGGTCAGGTGCGGGTAAGGGGATGGGTCTATTATGATGTCGTAGGGGTAAACCAGCTCTGCTATTGGGCCCTGCTGCGGATGTCACTGATTGCACTGCACAGTTGACCCTTGTGTGGTGTGGTGCGGTGAGGATCTGTCCCTTCTCCCCTTTTGGGCTAAGATGCGAATGAATGTGTTTGAGTGGATGAGTAAATTGAAAGTGTGTCAACCTGTCTCAGTTACCTCCCTTTCCTTGGGGGTAGCAGCCTAGGTATATATATATATATATATATATATATATATATATATATATATATATATATATATATCGCAATTTGACTGGCACACGTCACGAGTCATGAGGAAGGTGTACTGGACTAGCACAGCAGTACTAGGGAAATGTTCCTCGGTGTTGGCCATCTTCCCGTGCGCGCAGGTAATAATACTGGATGCAGCACGTCAGTACTAGAGAAGAACTCCTCGGATTTGGCCCAGTTTGCGCGGCCGACCCATACTAGCCCAACAAATCCGTACTACAGTAATAAATTATTTAATTATTTTGCCGACCGTACTGGACAATCTCAGTCACACACAATTCACTGTGGTGTGTGTACTCTCCTGTTAAAGGAGAAAATCACTGTCATCAATAAACATAAGAACCTCATATTTACTTTAACAAAACCAAGCTTGAGGAGAAAAAACTCTGTGACGAAGGCAAAATATTTTGTACTCATGTCAAACTGAATTAATGATTGCCACATTCCCTTTAATGCAACTGTTATGTGGCGTAGTGTATGTAATACACAGTGCAGGTGTGACAGTTGTATTGTAACTGTACCTACGTGAAGAAAGGTGAAATACAAATTAATAACAAAGTGGAGATGATGAGGGGTAGAAGCAAAGAGGCGGCAGCGTGTGGCGGAGACGATCAGCTGATTTCACAGGTACAGTACAGTGAGTGGTACAGGTGCGATCAGCTGATTTTACAGTTGCAGTGATGGACGTGGCAGAACTGCCACATCCATCACTGTACCTGTGAAATCAATCAAGGTGGGTAGTTAATGATGTCAATGTGACAAAACATCATTTAGTTTCGAATTAACCCACACTTGTAGACGAAGAATATATTTACCAAACAGTTTCCGTGGACACTGCCACCATCTTCAGTGGTCAAGATAGAGAAAAGGAATGACATATTGACAATACAAGGACTCCTTTTTATGCGTGTGTGTGTGTGTGGGAGGGTTGGGTAAAGGTGACGTGGGGTGGGTTGAAGTGGATTGTAAGCGGGGATTTTCCCAAGGGGAAAAGGGGGGGGGACCACCAGACAGGTCAGGTGTAATTCCTGTCTGACCTCACCTGTGTCGCTACTGGAAGGGACATTTCCACCAGGAACCTCATTATAGGATCTAGCGTGTACATGCCTTCACAAAGGTTGAAATTCTCATATACTGTATTTGGATACACTTACCTTCAATAATCTTTTGTTTCCAAAAGTCATGACTTTTATACAGTAGATGGCAACCTTGCCAGTCACTTCTGTGGTTGGCATCATAAACATGATTAAATATTGCAGTATTCAAATTACATGTTTTTATGGCATACTTGTGTTCCTTGCTCCGTGTTTCCAAACGTCGACTTGTTTACTGTCTTTATAACGCAAGAGTGATTCATCCAGTCATGCGATTCATTTCGTTTTTTCAAGGCTCCGACATGCCTGCACGCATCGGCCTTGGTCACCTAACGGTGGCTGTCCATGCTGCACGATCTCTGGCAGCTTCCCTATTTAGTTCCTTATCCCTGAGGTTAAACTCAATGGCCTCGTCCAAGGTCTTTGTTGGTCTACCTCTCACTACCCCAGCATTAACCCGCCCTGTACCCATGACATATGATGCACGTCACAACTTTTTTTCGCGCTGTCATGACGACATGCGATGCACGTTTTGCTATTGCAAGGTCCGTCGTCTACACATTTGTCTAATTTTGCGCGAGTTTTTTGGTACGTATACACGGGACACCTTCCTCTACCACATCTTAGTACGTTTTAGCACATGGCTGATACTGTGTGTGCTTGAGATAATACTAGGCTTACTATAAGAGGAAGGCCTGTAAATGTGCGATAAAATGGGATTCACTATTATAGTAAGGCCTGTAAATATGTGAGGTATATAAGGTGGAAACTGGTATAATGTTAGTGGAAAAGTATAATGTAAGTTGAAAAATAGTCTGTAAGTTGATACAACAGTCATAGTGAGTCAGTAGTGTAAGAATTCGGCAATTTGCATGTGTTTGTGAATGAAACAATACTTATATCGTCTATATTTTCTATATTATTGTGTTCCTGTACAACATGTGAATTTGTACCAAATAAATAAATATCTACATATTTTGAGTGGTTTCCAATAATTACCCTTACCATAGAAAATGCGACAGTAGCAGCACAGCTACATAGAACACACTATTATACCTCATACCAATTAATTTGGGCAGGCATGTATGGCACACTGTTTCTGCCGAGATTCTGATTGGCTGGAGGTGTTTGTTCGATTTCGTTGTTGTTTAAACCTATACTCTCTTTATTATCAGATGTGATACTGAGCTTGTCGACAATACAATCGTCAAAAGCAAAAAGAAATCCATTATATACTTATCATCAATGAAGTTTTCGTAGGAAGATACAGATATGAGTCAACAAAGTATTATAACAGTCCAAGTCAAGGTCAGCATTCGAACAATTCTTTTAAATCTCTGACACTCCATAATATAACAGAAAATTAGGGAAACCTGCTTAATCTAAGCGTTGGGATAACACATAAATTTTAAAATTAGTCCGTACTGTGATAATAGAGGATATATAATGAAATAGTTTTCCTTTAGGCTACTTTGATTTTTGCGATTTTTTCAACCCTCCCTCCCCGCAGAACTCGTCTTTTCAATGGAATTTTTAATTATTCAGAGTTGTGGCACGATTTAAGGGTGCGGACTGATCTTAAAATTAAAATATGTGTTATCCCAACGCTTAAATTAAGCAGGTTTCCTTAAGTTTCTGTTATATTATGGAGTGTTGGAGATTTAAAGGAATTGTTCAAATGCTGACCTTGACTTGGACTGTTTTAATACTTTATTGACTCAATATCTCTATCTTTCTACGAAAATTTCATTGTTGATAAGTATATAACGGATTTCTTATTGCTTTTGACGATTGTATTGTTGACAAACTCAGTATCACATCCGATAATAAAAAAAAAGTATCAGTTTTAGCAACAACGAAATCGAACAAACACTTCCAGCCAATCAGAATCTCGACAGGAACAATGTTGCCATACATGCCTGGCCAGATTAATTGGTATGAGGTATAGGTGTTCAGATGGTCACCTGTCTAGACCATTTCTAACCTCAGGTGAGCACTTTCTTGGTGAGTTTCCATTGTTCCTCACAAAAGCAGAGGTTTGAGCCCCCTCCCCCCCAAAAAAAATCGAAAATTTGTCGGGTTTTTGGGGTGGGTTTTGTAATAAATTAGTGGGTATAGGGCAGGTTAACACTTTTCACTTTCAACAACCAATTATCATCTCCCATCCTATCCACATGCCCAAACTATCTTATTCTACCTCTCTTCATACAAACCCAACACACTCCAGTCCCATCCTACTTCTCAACTCTTCTATTGCAAACCTAGCCCCGCAGGTCTCGCACTCAGAGATGCACTGCACATCCACCTAACCATTTCCATTTCTGTACATTTGAGCCTGTGAATATCTTCTTCCTTTACTCCCCAGGTCTCATTACTATAAATCATTACACTCCTAACACATGATGCTAACAACGATCCCTTAGCACGGAGGGAGAGCCCTCTCAATGTCGCGAGAGGCCACAGCTCCCTGAACTTCTTCAAACCACTCCTCACTCTAGTCACTGAGCTAGCTCAAGCCCCACCTCCAACACATAATCACTGAGCTAGCTCAAGCCCCACCTCCAACACATAACATGTTTCTCAAACGAGAAAACTTCCACGCACCCAAGAGACTCACCTGGAAGTTCAATCCTTTCATGTCTGGCAATCTCCACATGCTCTTCCTGACACACCGCACACATGAAATCAGCATTATCTCGCAGTCTACCTGTAATACCACTACTTCTCTTACACACTCACATATCACAAATACTGCACAAAATGTAATAGTTCCCACGCCCTTGTGGCCAATCGCACATGGCCACTCCCTCTCTTCTTTGACAGTCCTGCCACCAGCCCTAGTTACCATCACATTTGTTTTATCTGCCTTTCCCCTTAAGCCCTTTTGCCCAATACCATCTTTTCACTTACTAAATCTTTCCTCCTCCTCCTCCCATTCGTTCTCTTTCTCTGCAACCAACACCAAATTATCAGCCCAAAACATCTCCCACGGGAGTCTATATCTGAAGTCACATGAGAGGGCTTCAAGTACCATAGTAAACAACAAGGAACTCGAGACTGACCCCTGATGCTCACCACCATTCACGGAAAACTCCTCACTCAAATTTCCATTCACCCTTACATGGGTGCAAGCACCTACACACATGGCCATAACCACCCTAACCTGGCAATTCTCTATCCTAAGCTTTCTCATTGCCCACTCCACCACCTCTCTAGGGACTTTGTCAAAGGCTATCTCCAAATTAACAAACACAAAGTACAGTTCCCTTCTTTTCCCCATACTTTTTTTTCCTGAAGCTTTCAAACAATGAATATGGCATCAGTGGTCACTTTGCCTGGCATAAATCTAAACTTCATCTCATTAATATTCACTCTTTCTCTAATGACACTTTCAAGACCTCTTTCCATTACATTCATTATCAGGTCAAAAAGTTTATGCCTCTAAGATTTCTTCTTTCCACGGCATCACCCTTCCCCCTGTACACATTTGCATTTAAACTCTTGGGCCAATCATCTGGGACAACACACTCATAATAGATCAGCGACTAACCCCATTCCTATATCTCCTGAGGCTTTCAACATTTCAGCAGTCAACCCAGACAAATCTGCTGCCTTCCCTGTTTGCATTCTGCCTATTGCCCTGCTCACAGAAGCAGCGTCAATCAAAGGCCAAGGACCAGACACTGGATATCCTGGCTCCAAACCTTCCTCGTTCCAGCAAAACTCCTCATTCAGCAACCGGTTGTTGTGCTCTTTCCGGACGTCTTTAATCTACCCACTGTTCACCAATACCTTTCCCTCATCATTCTTCACATACTGCTCACCCATGATATCCCTGTTCTTCCTCTTCATCTGATTTGCCACCTTAAATATCATATTCTTCTGTTCCACACTATTTAAGTTATCATGTAAAAGTCTCTGTGACTCACTCTTTACCCTGTATACCTCTCTTCTAGCCCTACGCATGGCAGCCAAGTATTCCTCTTTGTTACCACCCTTCTTTCCATTCCTGGAAAAGCCTTCTTTTCTCCTTAACTGCAACTTCAACATCCTAATCCCACCACTAAGTGACTTTATGTCGTGGGGGGACCCCCTCTCTCAAGAGGTTGTTCTTGAGGGCTCTGCACTATTCATTAACACATCTATCAATGTTTCCCTGTTCAGCCACCATTCTACTCATCTCTCTATAGACGGCATCCCTTACTGTTTGGTTATTTAACTTCCATATTTCCCTCCTAGGTGCATAAGTCCTCCTTTTCATCCCCTGCTCCTTAAACACCATGTGACATATCAATAACTTGTGTTGCAGTACATACTCCTCGTCCCCTATAACTTTAACATCCCTCATAAACCTATCGGCCCTCCCGATCAGGAGATAGTCTATCTGGCTGCTATTTCCCCCAAGACTCGTATATAATCAACCTACTCTCTCTTTTCCTAAAATGTGTGTTGCACACAATCGTGTCATAGCCTTTCCAAACTCGAGTATCCTTTCCCTTTCCTCATTTCTTGTACCATATGCACATCCCCACATACTCCTTCATATCCTTGAGCTGCTTCACCTATATACATGACTATTTAAACCCTTTCCCAAAACTACAATCTCATAATTCCTCATAACACTTACAAAACGTATTGGGTCATCCCAGACTCTATCCTTTTCTATCTTATCCAAGCCTGTCTGTGGAGCATACAGAGATATAAACGTAAGCATAATCCCACCGAACAAAATTATTACAAATATTGTTCTTTCACTGACTCTAATTATATTCATGACATATTCTAACCATTTCTCCTTAACTAACACACCCACACCGCCATATCCAACAGCCGTACCCTGACAAAACAGCTTGTAACGTCCATCCCTCCCAGCATTCATTCTGGCTGATCTTCCCTTATACCTGACTCACTTCTTTATTTCTGCAACATTCGCTGCCTTTCCTCTAACTTTAACTCCGTTGAACACCACCTCTCCTCCTCTAAACTGCACCTTCTCTTCCTAACTGAGACTCAGCTCTCTGAAGTAACTGATACCAAACCCTTTTCTGTATCCTGGTACTTTATACTCATATCAAAGCCAAAGGTAGCTGTTGTGTATATGTATGCAACGACTTATCTTGCTCTCATGTTACTGAATCTGATTCTTCTGAATTCTCTACTCTCTGGCTTTGGCTTTCCTGCCATTCTCAGACTAAATACATCTGCGCTATTTGCTTACCCCCTAATTCTACTGACTATGATAAATTCTTTGACTATCTTACTTCTACGATGGAACACATTCTATCCATTTCTCCTTTCTCTGAAATCTCCATTCTAGGAGATTTCAATGTTCACCACCACCTTTGGCTTTCCTTTCCTTTCACTGATCCACCTGGTAAACAAGCCTACATCTTTTCTACCCTTAATGACCTAGAGCAGATTGCTCAGCACCCTACCGTATCCCTGACCGCCTTGGAGAGAGCTCCAACATACTTGATCTCTTCCTTACAACTAATCCTTCTGCTTACACTGCTAATCTTTCCTCTCCATTGGGCTCCTCTGATCACAACCTTATTACCTTAACCCGTCCTATTGCTCCGGTATGACCTGTGGACCCTCCAAAGAAAGGTTGATTGTGGCACTTTGGAGCCGCAGTTTGGGAGGCCCTCAGGCAGTACTTCTTTGGTTTTCCCTGAAATGATTATTGCTTCCGTGGCCGGAAGTCATCTGAGTGTCCTTGTGCATTACAGAGGTTATTGTCTCGGGCATCGAAGCATACATTCCCTTCTCATATCCTTTGATTAATGCAAGATAGCCTTGATTTAATCATGCTTGTTTTAATGCTGTCCACAACAAGGAGAGGGCCTATAAAATTTACAAGAGCCAACCCACCCCTGAATCACATCTTTTTTATGGTTCTGCCCAGAATCGTGCTAAGTCTGTTCTTCGCTCTGCTAAAAACAATTTCATCTGTACTAAATGCTCCCAACTCTCCAACTGGAATTCTTCCTGCTATTTCTGGCACCTTGCCAAAAACCTTTCTAACAACTTTATCTCACCATCCTTCCCCCCTCTTTTTTACTCTGATGGCTCTGTAGCAATTTCATCTACTGATAATGCAGATCTCTTCGCTCAGACTTACTCCTCCAATTCCACTTTAGACGATTCTGGTGTTGTTCCTCCTTCACTTTCCCCCTCTGACTTCCTCATGGCTGACATTAAAGTTTCCTCAGCTAATGAATTTTCTGCCATCACTGGCCTCAATACTAACAAGGCATATGGGCCTGATAGAGTCTCTCCTGTTGTGCTCAGGAACTGTGCTTCTGTGCTTACACCTTGCCTAGGTAAACTCTTTCACCTTTTTCTTTCAGCTTGTACCTTTCCTTCTTGCTAGAAGTTTGCTCTCATTCAGCCAGTCCCAAAGAAGGGTGACCATTCCCAACCCTCTAACTATCACCTAATTGCTTTAACATCCAGTGTCTCGAAAGATTTTGAGTCAATTTTTTTCAGAAAAATTTTAAAGCATCTTTCCTATTACAACTTTCTTCCTGATCATCATTATGGGTTCCCTCAGGGATGCTCCACTGACGATCTTCTCATCTACCTTTCAGACTCCTGGTCCTCCTCCTTTCGGGACTTTGGCGAAAGCTTTGCCATTGCACTTGACACATCAAAGGCTTTTGATCGAGTATGGCATAAACCTTTAACTTCCAAACTGCCCTCTTACGGTTTCTATCCTTCTATCTGTGCCTTGATCTGTAGCTTCCTTTCTTGTCATTCTATAGCCGCTGTTGTAAAAGACCATCGTTCTTCTCCTATATCTATCAACAGTGGTGTTCCTCAGGGCTCTGTCCTTTCACCAACTCTCTTCCTTTTATTCATCAGTGACCTGAACTGCATATCTAACTATCCACTCGTACGCTGATGTTTCCACCCTTCACCTCTCCATTCGGTTCCCACAGCGTCTATCTCAGCAGTTACTTCAACAAACAAGTGATGAGGCTATGGCACACCTAATGTCTGACTTGGCTTGTATCTCTGACTGGGATAAAAAAAATCATGTTTTTAATGCATCAAAGACTCAGTTCTTATACCTATCAACCAGACAAAATCTTTCACAGGAGTACTCACTAATGTTTAATAACATCCAGCTCAATCCTGCATCATCCTTGAACATGCTTGAGGTTTGATTCACTCGGGACATATCTTGGAAAGATCGTATTATATCTCATATATAGAATCTGCTTCCAAGACATTAGGTGTGCTAAGCCGAGTCCATACCTTCTTTACCGCTGCACGGTTGTTGACTTTATACACATGTTTTATTCGCTCCTGTGTGAAGTACAACTCTCATGTGTGAGGAGGCTCCCCACATACAGCTCTTCTCAGTAGGGAGGAGTCAAAGGTTTTTCGTCTCTTTAACTCTCCTCCTCTTACTGGCTCCCTTCAACCTCTGTCTCTTTGCTGCACTATTGCATCTTTATCTCTTTTCTATCACTACGTCAGTGCTCACTGCTCCTCTGAACTTCCTGCTTGCATCCCTCCACCTCTACGACAGGCACTTAGAACCTTTCTAGCAACAAATTGTCCCCCTCTGTCTGTATTTCCTACTTCCTATGATCTTCAGTCTTTCAAACGCAGTGTGTCCAGGTATCTCTAAATGAATGGATCTTGAATTTGGCTCTCCTTTCTATTGCTTTTTTATTTTTCTTGAAAGGAATGATTTGTGGGCTCCTGGCCTTTGGTCCCATTCTTCTATCTATCTATCTATCTATAGCCCGACGCCCTAATCACGCAAAGGGTGGCCTCAGACAAAACGCCTCAAAGTCGCTCTGTCACCCATCATTTGACTGCCCTCCCCCCAACTCACCCCTCCCTCCCTCATATACCTCTCAACTCCATCCCTCCACCTCATCCTCGGTCTACCTCTCCCTCTCCCTCCCTCCACCTCACCTACATAGACCCTCTTAGTCAGTCTTTCATTCTCCATTCTCTTCACATGTCCAAACCACCTCAGTGTATTTCTCCTAATCTTCTCAACCACATCCACATCCACCCCACAGCTTTCCTTTACTTCTTCATTTGTCAACCTGTCCCTCCACGTCACTCCACATGCTCCTCACAAGTAACTCATTTCCACTGCTCTCACTCTTGATTTGTTCCCCTCTTGCAAGGTCCATGCCTCGCTTCCATACGTCAGGGTAGGGATCACAATACTATCATGCAGTGACTTCTTAACTTCCATACTCACCTCCCTATTTCTCATCACTGCTTTCAGTGTACCAACAACCTTCCTTCCCTGTTGTACCCTTTCACGCACTTCATCCCCCAAAGTTCCATCCTTACTCATCACACTACCCAAGTACTTGAATGCACTCACATTCTCCATATCCTCACCATCCAACCTCACTGCACACTCTGTGACTTCATTCCTCTCAAACACCATAACTTTACTTTTGTTTACATTAACTTTCAGCTTCCTCCTCCTACACACTGTCCCAAATTCATTCACCAAATCTTGCAACTCCCATTCATCTTCACTCAACAGTACTGTATCATCAGCAAACAGCAACACCAGAAGCTTCCAAATCTCAACCTCATTCATTAGAGCCACCCCCATATCCACTGCCCTACCCTGCACCTCCTTTACAACCCCATCCATGTATATATTAAACAGCCATGGAGTACATACTCTTCACAGCACTCAACAATTTCCCCTCCACTCCATATATTCTTCATACCTTCCACACCTTGCCTATCTATTCTGTCATAAGTTTTCTCCAAGTCCATGAAGGCAGCATACACTTTCCTTCCCTTCTCTAGATACTTCTCCACTAAACATCTTAGAACAAATATCTGATCTACACACCCTTTTCCCTTCCTAAATCCCCCTGGTTCTTCTCCAACTAGCTCGTCTGTCATATGCCTAATCCTATCAATGAGTATTCTACCATATATTTTACTAGTCACACTAAGTAGGCAAATACCCCTATGGTTACCACATACTTCTCTCTCCCCTTTTCCTTTGTATAAAGGAACAATTATACCTAATTTCCAGTCTTCTGGAACCCTTCCCTCTTCCCAAGCCAATCTACACAACTTCCATATCCACTCCACAACAATCTCACCCCTATACCTAAGCATTTCACCACACACTCCATCAATTCCTGGGGCCTTTCCCAACTTAATCTTCTTCATCGCTTCCACTACTTCCGCCCTACTGATCTCTTCCTCCCTCCTCTCATCTCTTCTTCTCCTAGCCATTCACCAACCACTTATACTTGCACTGCTCTCACTCTCTACATACAACAAATCCTCAAAGTGCTCCTTCCATCTCCTCAGTTTCTCTCTCTTCTCCACCAACAATCTATTAGTCCTATCTTTCACTCCCCTACTATTTCCCCTTTCACACTGCCTTACTTTCTTTACCTCCTTCCAAAACAATTTCTTACTCTCCCTCCATTTCACACTCAGATTCCTCCCAAACTCTTCATCCACTTTCTTTTTACTCTCCTTCACCAGTCTCTTAACCTCCCTTCTCCTGCTCACATGTATCTTTCTCTTCTCTCTCTCATCTTCTTCCCTACCTCTACTCGCTAACCATTCACTATATGCCTTCTTCTTTTGTTCCACAGCTCGTTTCACCTCATCATTCCACCATGCTGTCCCTTGCACACCCTTGCATCTCCTCCTCACTCCACAAACCGCCTCACACGCCGCGCCTATCTCTTCCGTGAATATCTTACATACGTCTTCCACCCCTTCCATCTGCTCTGTCTCATACCTTCCCAATCTTTCTTCCACTATGCTCTTATACTCTGTCATTTTCTCACTATCTTGCAATTTCTCCACTCTTCTCACAGGAGTTGCTTCCTCCTGTCTTCCCCTTTGTCTCCTCAACCACTTTCTTTGCAGCTCTACCTTGGCCATCACTAAGTGATGGTCCGAGACTCCATTCCCCCATCCTCTCCACACTCTTGCATCCAACACTTGTCTTCTCATTCGCTCATCCACACACACATAGTCTATCATTGCCTTTCGTTCAACAAGTTCACCATCCATCCTCCTCATTACTCTCCATGTATACCGGTGGATCATCTTATGCCGAAAGTAGGTGTTGGCTATTGCCAACCCCTTACAAGCACAGATGTCCACCAAAGTACTTCCATTCCCATCTACGTCAGCTGGCACACCCCACTGACCAACCACTCCATCCACTCGTACATTCCCAACTTTGCCATTCATGTCTCCAATCAACAGCACTCTCTCGCTCCTCTCAAACTTGTCCATACATGCTTCTACACTCGCCCAAAACTCATTTTCACTCTTGCCACTCGATCCTCTGTCGGGACATACACACATACAATCGCCCACGCTTGTATACCTACTTTCATCCTCACTACAATCCTTGCACCCAATGTTCCATACTCTCTTATATTCTCCTTCCACTTCTTGCTAATCATCAGACATACTCCCTCTCTTGCCCTCTCATTTTCATTGACTCCCGCACATATACCTAAACCATATTCCCATTCTCTCACCCTTTCACCTTTCCATTTAGCTTCATTCAATCCACATATATCCACTTTTGCATCCTCAAGCACCTGAACAATCTCTCTCTCTTTCACTTCATCATTCACTCCTCTCACATTCTACGTTCCCACCCTAAGAATGTCCTTTGTCCGTTCCTTAGTCGTCAACGTAAGGTCCGTCCGGGTCCGAGGCGCTTTATTCGCTTTTTTAGTTAGTTCTTTTTACGGGGTGGGGCACTAACCCACCACCAACCCTTTTAGTCGCCTCGTACGACAAGCAGGGATACTGGGGGAGTATTCTTGAACCCCCCCTTCCCCCAGGGTAGGGTGATTGCTACTTATAGCAGTAGCAATCACCCAAGTATTGATCATGGCAATATAGTCAGTTCTATGACTACCTCTTTAGTGCTTCATGCTTTTATTGCGCACTTAATACCACTCAGGGATGAGTGAGGTTATTCACTCTCATCTTAAATGTTGGGACCAACTTGCCTAGCCCCGGGTTCCTACGCTTCTCATGGGGCAACGTAGGATTGGATGATGGATGGATGGATGGACTCTCCCTTACATGGCTCTTCATATTACGATCTGTCAAGAAGCTTCTTAGTGGTCATTTGGCAATGATGTCCCCACTCTCTTTGGTGGAAGTAACTTGCTCCTGAGTTACAGTTTTACCAGTAGTCACTTAGTTTAATCTTGAATGGTTTCCAAGAAGAAAAGTGTTTACAAAGTCTAGCAAATGATGATGAGTATTAGGATCATATTTGTGGATAATACAATAATTATCTGCCACAACATCTGCCTCAGCCAGGTTATCCACCCCTTTCTAAACTAGGTGAGTGACACCATGCATAGCAATATGCCAAGAAATGTTTTACAAGATCATGAGTTCTCTCAGTTTAGTAAAAGCCTTGCTAATTTTGTTAGATTTACACCACTAATCAAATATTATTTGACACACGCTAGCATATTCCACATAGACCAGAAAAAAATGTTTTTTTTTAAGTGATTCTAAACTCAAGCCTGTAAAATTCTTGTATAAGTTCATATGCCTTAAGAATTACATCCTTTACCACCTCATTATCAGCATCCAGGCCAACTAATAAAGCATTATGGGGCTCCTATGCCTTACCTTTAAGTACCCCCTCAAAAAAATAAAAATGATGAGCACCCCTTGCTTCGATAACCTTTGCAACCATCACTGGCATAGAAGCCGTGAATACGTGGTAAGAGTTGGTACACCTGATTCTCCCTCCCTCAATCTCTCTGCCCCCCCACCCTCCTTTCCATCTCTCTCTCTCTCTCTCTCTCTCTCTCTCTCTCTCTCTCTCTCTCTCTCTCTCTTGATATAATATAACTTTTGTAGCTTCATGTCGTTTATAACGAATAATTCATAGTAACGAACATTATGTGTGAAGGAAGGCCTCAAAACAGCAAAGCATTATCCAATAAATGATATAGAAATTAAACTGCTATTTGTCTGCCTGGCACCTGTTGTACCCGGGGTAACCACCTTAGGATTTTCTTACACTTTGTGATACTGACAACCACCATCAGCGTTTTATGAACTATATAGGCCTAACTGTCCAGTATATACAACACCGTATGAACAATTCATGTAAAGTATATTCAGTATGTCACATCAGTGACACGTGAATGTAGTAAAGTATGGATTACGAAAATACAAGTGGTTTATCACCGGTTTGATGAAGATTATAGCACCATCGCAGAGAGGGTGATCAGTAGGCATACCGGTATTCAATTTTTTTAGGATAAATTTCTACCTCAGACGATTCTCGATTTGCATATGATGTGAGGAATGTGTTGCCTACGAAACTGCTTCAGCTTGGACAATTTGAGCATCCAATGTACAGTTCTCATATTCAGAGTGGCTTAAGGTTCTTTCGTAACACTTCTTAGATCGCGATTTATTCTGCGTGATTACAGTACATACGGTATCAGCATTTTCATACATAATTTTCATGAAAGCTGTGTTGATACTCAAACTCTTTAAGTAACGTAAAAGGGAGTGATAATTAAGAAGCAAAACAAACTGCCTAGTAAGCGATGCCGCTGTGAACATGGATCAGTGATAACCATGCTCGTTAACTCAGTTGATTTTCAGATCTCTCTTCCGATGTGTCAAACTTTATCACGCTAAAAGGGTGCGGATAATTTTCTCTAGTGGGTGTATATTCTGCAATAATATCGACCTAGAGTCCCTACGTCAGGAAAGACAACTTGTCACCATCTCAAACATTTTGAAGAATTTACTGACAACTTACTCATTAACCCTTCGTGAGCTAAGTGGGTCCTTGTGGACCCCAGCATGTCTTTAAAATTATGCCATTAAGCCATTGTTTATTTTTCCTATCTGCCTGTCCCTGACTTTTATTGTTAGTGTAAACGCACATAATTTTTTCGCGAAAAAGCTTGACTATTTTTTTTTTTTTTCAGATGTTTGACATTTAAAGACAATGTCAGTACCAAAATCAATGTTTTATGGCAGAAATTTGTTGGCAGATCATGACCAGCCAGATTTTTTTAAGGATATTGATCCAGGCAGTGAATTATCTGACGCTGATGAATACAGTATGAAGTTGTTGACAATCTGACAGTAACTTTCTGCTATATTATTATTAACATTGTAGAAGTCACTGTTCTTTGTATTTGTGAGAAAGGCACTATAATTTAGTTGTTTTCCCATGATAAAAAGTAAGTTTTCTTTATATTTGTGTGATACCGAAAACAATTTAAAAAAATCTAATTTGAACATTATAAGGATAGCTTTATTTTATGATAATGTAACATACTTTATACCAGAGCATGTTATTATGTAAAGAACCTATCCTATGTCAAACATTAAAAAAAGTGTAGGTTCTGTGCATCCATATTGAAACTTTAATTTCTGATAAATGTAAATAATTTTCTTAGAATACAAAAAAAAAAAAAAAAAAAAAAAGGGGACTCTGATGGGTTGGCTCCACGTGCCGTGTCCTGGGCAACATATTCGAAAATTTTAAATGATGTAGCTTTATGCATATGGCAGAAATCCGCCAAAAAGTTTTGGGGTCTAGTGGGACCCTGTCAGCCTCCCATGTAATTTTTTGAAGGCTCAGCTCACGAAGGGTTAAAGGGAGGGACTAACTTAATCTCCTTAGTAAAATCAAAAGAGTCACTAACATAGGCACCACAACTAGGTGAGCTGCCAAGTTGCCTCAGTCTGATCTCATGATCTTGTACAAGTTGCTTCTCTCGTTCTTGAAATTATCTCATTTGCAACTGAATTCTGACAAATTGAAGTTGTGCACTGCTACAAGTTAAGGCATTAACATCTACATTCTGAGTGGTATCACTGTGAACAAGTGGTCTCGTTCCAAAAGATCAGGACTCTGATCATTATGAACACTGTGAACATATGGTTCTTGTTCCCGAAGCCCAAGACCAGTTGTGGTATGACCAGTTTCAACATCTTCACTCACCATAATCAGTATGTCCTGAATCAGGGTAAGTATATTAGGCTTATTAATTTTGCCGGGAAACTCTCAAGACCAGAGCAATCAGTTTAAACTCAGTTTTACTAAAATATTTCAGCTCAGATTGTCTCTGCTCAGTTTGCAAAAAATGCTTTTAAAAAAATCTCGGCACCATTATAGATAATAATTGTATAATAGGCTCAAAGCAAAGTTACTGTGCTATCCCGGCGAGGTCCTCATATTAATTCTGTCATGGACCTTGAGGGGGAAATTTCTGACTAAGGTAAAATCAAAGGCAATGACACTTAAATGAATAAACCTGTTACATACAAACCTATGCACAACACGTAACATTACTGGCTTCTTTTATCTGATAAACAGGTTCGCAGTTGAACACTTCTAACCCAATCATAATCACTTACAGACCTACTCAAACAAAATTAGTCAGACATTTCAGCTAATAGGCTACTAAATTGGCAAAGTTACATTACTAGGCTGCTATGTACAAGTTAAAAACAAACTCTTAACTTAGAACTCACTGTCTTGGAGTACTTAGCTAAGAGAGAGACTTAGAGAGGATGGAGTCAAGAAAGAAGTGCTCTTCCATCTCTAGCCACATTTCATATATCCCAGTAACCACGCCTTTTTTTTTCTCGACTGACCTATCCTAACAGCAGCTTTATATCTGTTTATTCCAATTACCTTTTCGAAAGGATGGTCACACCAGGTTATTCAGCTGGAATTGGCTGCTGCATTCTATGGGGGGCAGTCTTCATCACTTATATTTGCCCCTGCATGCATTCTTTACTTGCAATTCGACACGGGATGATCCTTGTCACTTCTGATATGCAATGCTCCAAACTGGGTCGCAGCTGAGTAAATATTGATTGTAATTTGAGCCATGGTCAGACATCAAACGGTAACTTCACACCGTCAGGGTCAGACATGACACG
This sequence comes from Coenobita brevimanus, assembly GCF_032717465.1. Classification (NCBI taxonomy): domain Eukaryota; kingdom Metazoa; phylum Arthropoda; class Malacostraca; order Decapoda; family Coenobitidae; genus Coenobita; species Coenobita brevimanus. The sequence continues at coordinate 15,301,525 of NC_137063.1, read as the reverse complement.
GTAACTTCACACAGTCAGACCAAGATTAGTGGCCAGTATTACTACATTTTTCATTGTACCACTGTGCAATATAAGATACAGGCCGATGACGTCGCAAAGCCATAGGATTTTCACAAATATCCATCAAGATTCGGAGGCTTTCCTTTCCTTTCACAATTTAAGTAGCAAGCATTCGACTAATGGGGCAGACCAATTAAAAATTTATGGCAGAGAAATAAACATCATCACTATCATCATTATCATCATCATCATCATCACCATCATCATCATCATCATCATCATCCAAACCTTATTTCCTACCCCAAGGAGGGACGAGGTAGGGTCTAGAGAGTCAGAAAAAATGATGGAAATAGATACTAACTAATGTTTGCAGAGCTGAATCAGCCACGCTTCCATTCACTCACCATTCTAGGCCCCTGGAATCCTGGCTCCACCTGTTAAGTCAAAAAATATTCTGCACGTATCTTGTCACCCACGTATCTAACAGAGTGAATCCGATGCCTGTCAGGGTGCCAAACCATGGTCATACTTTCCTCCCCACAAAATTGATCCAGTTAGCTCATCCTTGTCAGTTCCCTAACCTTGTTAGCTTCTTTCTCCTACAGCCATTTTCCATATCTATCCACCTTCTTCTAGGTCTACTTGTACCATCTCTCCTCTCACCTTCATATTTGCTCATAGATTTCCATTTCACCATTCTATTCACATTCATTCTCTCCACATGCCCATAAAAATAAACCATATGACAACGTAAATGTTGAGTCGCTGGTAGTTGATCGTTTAGACATAGGAGATAATTATATAGGTTTTCCTTTGCTGAATGAAAAAGTGCATTATCGAGACCCTGCCTTCCGAATATGAAAGGTTAATCGAGAAAGATATGGGCCAGAGTCTGTGACAAAAAGAAGGGATTTATATAGAAGAAAAGAAAAAGAACCAGTGTAAGGATATCAACAAAAGTGAACAAAAGAAATCATGGGCCTGTAACAGAGAAGCAAAGGACTTCCCGCATACAAAGGTCGCTGGTAAGAAAATCTGCCTTGCTATTTGTATCAGCCACTAGCATAGGATAACAGGACGACAGCTGAGAACAAAAATATCCTGGAGTTGACGATAGGAGAAATAAATTACGCAAGGAACCATTCCGAGAGAGAGTGACTTCAGAGATTTGCCGGAACTCAAATGAGAGAGAGAGAGAGAGAGAGATTGTGAGGGCAAGAAAGATAGGGAAACAAGAAGAGGGGGAAAGAGCAAAGGAACAGTCAACTCAATAAGAATTAAAGGAAGGGGGAAAGAGAAAGAGAGGATGAGGGAGAGATAAGGACAAAGGAAAGCGGGGAGGGGAATTTATGAAGAGAGGAATGCATGAGGAGCGGGAATGGACGAGGAAGAGGAAGCAAAAGAAGAGGAGGGAATGATCAAAGAAATGATAAATCGTGTAGCATATGAAGCACCAGCTAATTGGGGGGTAAGGCCCAAATCATTCGATCGGTCATTACTTCTGTTAAAGCTTCTGTTTTATTCGAATCCTGCTTCCACTTGACTTCCGCTTCCGCTTGACTTCTGCTTCCACTTGACGTCTGCTTCCACATGACTTCTGCGTGTACTCGACTTCTGCTTCCTCTTGACTTCTACTTCCACTTGAAAACTCTTTCCACTTGTCTTCTGCTTCCTCTTGCATGTTCCCACATGATTTTGCCTCCGCTTGAATTCTGCTTCTGCTTGACTTTTGTTTCTGCTTGACTTCTGCTTCTGCTTGGCTTCTGTTTCCGCTTGACTTCTGCGTCCGTTCGGTTTCTGTTTCCTAATCTGTCTACTTGGAGCTTACTTCTAATTCGCCATTTTCTGTTCACAGCAAAGGATAATTGTTGAAAGTACACATATACACATGAAGATTGTTGATTGTTTTATTAAGACTGGGGTTTGAAAGAATGGATGAATGGATGGAGGAGTACCATTCTTATCGTCAATCTTATCGTCTTAACCGTAAGGACCATAATCACCTTCTTCATCATCATCATCATCATCATCATCATAATCATCGCTGTCAAAGGTTTGGCACTATCGTTATCGCCATTGTCACAATCGTCTTCATTACTTCTGTCATCATCATGCCATTGTTACTACAGTGGAGTAGTTGTGATGAAAAAATTCGTCTGGCTGTGGCCAGGGGCATGTACAGTATATGTAACTCAAGTAAAATTATACCTCTAAGACTCTTGAGTTAAATCCTCATTCTGCTATCGACCCATCGCACAGAATTACCATATATATATATATATATATATATATATATATATATATATATATATTTTTTTTTTTTTTTTTTTTTCCCAGTCCTCCAAGATTCTTCCTCTGACTAACTGGTGTAGAGCTGGAGGTTCTGTAGGGTAATGAACAGAGCTTTCGGCATAATATTTTCCTTTACATCAGTGACAAAGGACAGATTCTGCTGTTAGTGGTAAGTTCGGACAGCCTTTTTGGCACCATAACGTCTGTGTAGCCTGCCTATCTATATAACTATATAAATCCACGCCTCTCTCAATCACTGCTCCCACTCCCTTACCCCTGTTTTAGTCCCAGTTCCTTATGACGTCTTGTGTACCACTTCCGATCCCCTCTTCTTCATTCCCTCTCCCTTACACCTGCTTCATTCCTATTCCCTCACCACTGCATCATTCCTACTCCCTCACCCCTGCATCACTTTTATTTCCACACTCTTACCTCTGCTTCACTTCCGTGCACACTCCCTCATCCTATGGCATTACCACTCCGGTCTTATTCTGTTCTTATTTCTTCATTTCAAATTCAAATTCTTCTCAAAATTCATGTTTTCCGTCATCCAGTCTCATGCTCACTCTTTTTCCATGCTCATTCTTTTTCCAGCACATTTTCATTACCGTTCCACGACATTCCCATCCTTACCCATTTCCAATGCAAGTCACTCCCTCTCCTATTATAGTTCACTCCCACTCCCATTCCAACTTACTCCCACTCCCTTTCCGACTCACTGCCACTTTCATTTCAACTCACACTCCCATTCCCAATCAAATTCATTCCCACTCACATTTCAACCCATTTCCACTCCCAAACCAACTCGTTCCCACTCACATTTCAGATCCCAACCCATTGTATACTTCCTAACCATCCTTACTCCTACTCCCAGTAAGATCCATTCCCTGTGCGTAAAGTTTTCTCATTCACCATTCCCACAACGAGAGAGATAAGAACTCCCCCCCCCCTCTCTCTCTCTCTCTCTCTCTCTCTCTCTCTCTCAGCCGGCTTCTAACTCTCCCTCCACCTTTAGAAAGGTAAAATTGCCTTTATCACTTTGGCCAATATTTGATTTTTTTTTTTTTCTGGGGGGGAGGGGGCCACCTATCACTCTCTTTCATTCGCTTCGGAAGGGTTAATTTATGTTCTTCATACTTCTATTCATTATTCGCCTCTCCTAATCTCTTCTCTGCCCACCAATCTTTCTTCTTTTATCTCCCCTAAATTACTCTCTTCTTTTATCTCCCTTAAATTACTCTCTTCTTTCCTCTCCCTTCCTCTTCCTCTCTTTCTCTATCGTCTGTCTTCTCTTCTTTTCCTTTGTCTTTCATGTCCTTCATTTCCCCTGACTTTACTTTCATTCCCTTCTCTTCCCACCTATTCTTTCCAGCTCACCTCTTCTCCTCTCCTCTCCTTCCTTTTCCTTTCCTCTCCTCTCCTGCATTTTAGTGTCACTTTCATTCTCTTTCTTGCTTAGAAAAGATCACTTCGTTTATATCTTATATTCCTCGTTGATTATCTTCTCGTCTACTTTTCTTGCTTTTCTTTAACCCAAGGTAGGTAACCTAACCAGCCATAACAAAGTAGGTAACCTGGGTTAGAATATACTTTATATATATATATATATATATATATATATATATATATATATATATATATATATATATATATATATATATATATTGTTACGGAACAGAGAAAGATAATGTACACGTTAAGTGAGGATACTAAAAATCACTACTGTCCCGTAAAGTTCCAGGTTCAAAACAAAAGAGTTAGGTAAAATTACAAGTTAAAGTTTAATGCTCAAACTAACAACAAAACATTCAGGACTCATAAGGATAATGTAATGGCAAAAAACAGGTTAAATATATGGTTAACTGCAATAGCCTCTATTAACACGAAATTAGCATAAGTAAATTAATCTAAGTCAGCCCTGATAAAATGAAAATACTAGATAATACTCAGTGAATGCAAGATATATTATTACAGATACGAAATATTATGAACAATGGCTGACATGAAACTTTACATTAATCACAAAAACCTTACTAGGCCTAAGAATTACCACCTTATGTTACACGGCACAAGAAAAAATACAATAACAGTTATACTCAAATTACACAGCTGCTAGATGGTTGGAGACTTCCTGAGCACTCACAATAATAACAACTGTACAGGGGAGGACAGAGATGTGAACAAAATGAGGAGTAGATCTAAGTGGCAATAATGCAGAGACTGAGCTCATTATATAGGGGCCGACAGAGCTTGATACAACTTGTAAGAAGGACGCGCAAATGAAGCCAGAGGGGACAAAGAGTTGACACTCCCGCTCTGAACAACAGAAAGAACGACTTACTCTACTATAAGGGAGTAGGGGGGGAGTGAGGTAGAACACGCTCGTGATCAAACATGCAGCATACTGTACGTTAGAATTACACAAAGGATGATGAAATCATAGGCTATGTAACATCTCCCCACAAAGAAAAAGAAATTTACAAAGGAAATTTCTTATTATTCTAAAACAATCTTTCTAAAGTCTAGATAAGCAATCTGCAACAACATTTGCTTTCCCCTTGACATGTTGTATGTCTAATGAATACTCCTGAAGAAGTAAACTCCATCTTGTCAATCTCTGATTTTTATCTTTAAACTTACTAAGGAATTTCAGTGGGTTATGATCGGTATAAATGACTATGGGGTCAAAACCAGAACACAAATAAAATGAAAAATGCTGTAAACCCAAAATCAAGGCCAAAAGCTCTTTCTCAATAGTTGAGTAGTTCTTTTGAGGTGGAGTGAACTTCTTACTGTGATAAGATACAGGATGTTCAATACCCTGATCATCCTCTTGCAGCAAAACAGCCCCAGCTCCTGTATCACTTGCATCAACAACCATCTTAAAAGGCTTAGCAAAATTTGGAATAGCGAGCACTGGCTGACTTAATAGGATAGCTTTAAGTTTGCTGAAAGAGGATTCACAGTTATCGGTCCAGACAAATTTAACTCCCTTTTTCAGTAGGTCTGTAAGTGGTAATACAAGAACTGAAAAGTTAAGAACAAATCTCCTGTAATAACCTACCATTCCCAAAAATCTTTGTAGCTCTTTCCTACTTTTAGGTCTGGGAAGATCACTTATAACCTGAACCTTAGCTGCTGCTGGTGCAACATGTCCATCACCAATTACATACCCAAGGTACTGAACTTTAGCTTGACCAAACTCACACTTTGATAAATTAGCTACAAGATTAGCCTGAACCAAACGCTCAAGAAATTTACTGACATGGCATAGGTGATCTTTCCAGTTGTCACTGAAGATTAATACATCATCAATATAAACAACACACCCTGCCAAACCCTCTGTTACAACATTCATGAGCTTCTGAAATGTGGCTGGTGCATTCTTCATACCATTTGGCATTACAGAACATGCAAAAGTCTTTCCTAGTGTTACAAAACATGAGATCTCCCTAGCACATTCAGTCATAGGTACTTGCCAGTATCCCTTTAACAAATCAAACTTACTTCTGTACCTAGCCTTTCCGATCTTGTCTATGCAATCTTCCACGTGAGGGAGAGGGTAAGTGTCTGTTTTGGTTATCTGATTAACACGTCTGTAGTCGATGCAAAGCCGCTGTGACCCACCTGGCTTAGGAACTAGAGTGACAGGAGAACTTCACTCGTTCTGACAGGGCTCAATCATCTTGTGGTCCAACAGGTAGCCAAGCTCCTTCTGAATGAGAGGAACTTTCTCTGGGTTCACACGGTAAGGAGGCAGTTTAATTGACTTTGCGTCTCCAACATCGACATCATGCATCAACACAGTGGTTCTTCCTGGAGTGGCACGGAACACTTGCGGGTACTCCTGCAGTAATGCCGAAAACTCCTGCCTTTCCTCGGGAGCTAGATGAGAAAGCTTAGTCTGGAGATCATTCATGATATCAGGATTCTTCCCCAAACTATCACTCAGGCTCATGCTGCATGGGAGAACTTCACTTGCAGACTCGGGTGGAACAGCTACAGTGCAGACTGGGTTATTTTCGTCCCCCCTGTGATATAACTTTAGCATGTTGATGTGACAAAGTTGCTTGTTCTTTCTACGATCTGGTGTGGCGATGACATAGTTGACATCACTGAGTTTCTTCTCCACGAAATAAGGACCACTAAACTTGGCTTGAAGAGGTTGCCCATGCACTGGTAGCAGAATCAAAACCTGATCTCCTGGCTGAAAGTGGCGTAACCTGGACTTCTTATCATACCAAGTCTTCATCTTCTCCTGAGCAGCTCCTAAATTCTCTCTCGCCAGCTGTAAGGCAGTGGACAGCCGTTCTTTGTACTTCATCACATACTCCAGCAGGTTGACGTCATCTTCCTCCGACAGCCAGCATTCCTTGAGTAGCTTAAGGGGTCCTCTTACTTCATGGCCAAACAGTAGTTCAAAAGGTGAGAAGCCCAGTGATTCATTTGGAGATTCTCTTGCGGCAAATACAACGAATGGAAGACCTTTATCCCAGTCTTTCTGATGTTCCAAACAGTATTTCTTGAGCATCGATTTGAGTGTTTGATGATATCTCTCCAACGCTCCTTGGGTCTGGGGATGGTAAGCTGAAGATGTGATCTGGATGATGACAACTCTTTCAGAGACTGCTTGAAAACATTTGACATGAAATTACTTCCCCGGTCTGACTGTACCTCCTTGGGCAGACCAAACTTTGTGAAGATCCCTAGCATTTCCTTAACCACGTTCTTTGCTGAGATATTTCTAAGTGGAATGGCTTCAGGATAACGAGTAGCCATATCAATCAGGGTCAACACATAAGAAAATCCTGAAGAAGTCTTAGGAAGAGGGCCCACAATATCCAACAACACACGGGTGAATGGCGCCTCAAAAGGAGGAATGGGAACTAGAGGTGCAACCTTTTCGGTCTGATTACACTTCCCCACAACTTGACAGGTGTGACAAGACTTACAATACCAGGAAACATCCCTGAAGATACCTGGCCAGTAGAAGTGTTTCAAAATGCGTGCCACAGTCTTCCTCACTCCAAGGTGTCCTGCCAAACTGGAATCATGAGCCACTCTAATGATATCCTGCCTACAAACACGAGGGATGACAACTTGATGTACAACCTCCCACTCACAGTCGGCTGATGCTGTTGGGGGTCTCCACTTCCTCATAAGTACTCCTGACTTTATATAATAACAAGTAGAAGCACCAGCTGACTCTTCCTCACTGCAAGCAGAGTTAGCTAGACCTTTCAACTCAGGGTCAGCAACCTGCAACTCAACCAACTCTTGACGAGGCAAATTATCAACACTACGGGGTACTACCTCATCTGGTGAGTGGTTTAAATTAGCAAGAAAAGTGTCACCTAGGATAACATCATCATCATCATTATCCTCTAAGTCACCAGTAACTTTAGACTTAGCCCTAGTGACAGCACATGCAGGGAACACATCAGGGACATCACAATCCTGGGCCGCAGCCACTGGCTCACTAGACAACTGAGGAGCTGGACACACTTGACTTCCACCAATATCATTTCCAAGTAAGAAAGTTACACCTGACATTGGGAGTGTCTCAACCAACCCAACCATAACGGAACCATTAACAAAACCAGACTCTAAATTCACCCTGCACAGAGGGACAGGGAAGTAATTATTCCCTACAGCTTGTAAGATTACAGTTTCATCAGAGGAATTAACATTAGAGCCTAGAACACTGGTCAGCATAAGGGATTGGCAAGCACCTGTATCACGATATATTTTAACTGATTTCATGTCATTACTATCCAGAGGACTGACAAAACCATCAGACAGGAAATTAGCACATGAACTCTTGAGAGTGTCACCCATGTTACTGCTCAAAAGAGGAGCTCCATCATGAGGATTTAATTTACCCCTCAAAGCAGGTTCAGTTAACTCAGTTAAAGAATTCTGGGAACTCTCAAGGGTGGACACTAGACCAATTGACTGAATATTTAAAGACTCATTTTTGTTCACATCACGCTGTCTCCTGAAACATTTCTCTGTAGTATGACCAAGCTTACTACAATAACTACATTTACTTTTCTGAAATCTAGAGGTGGAGCTGGTATTTACTTCCTGAGAAACATTATCTTTACTCTCTTTCCTGTTACCTGTACTTTGAGTAGAGGCAACGTACTTACTCCCAGCTTTCCCTTTTTCTTTAGAATATCTCTGGTGAGTGAGAACATATTCATCAGCTAAAACTGCAGCATCAGACAAATTATCTATTCTTCTCTTATCAAGATATAGGCTTACATCTTTATAAATACACCTTTTGAAGTCCTCCAGCAAAATCATCTGCTTAAATTTGTCAAAATCAGAATCCACATTCTTAGAATTTAACCACTGCTCTAACAGATCTTCTTTGATTTTTGCATACTCAACATGGGATTGCTTATCTTGCTTATAAGTTGTCCTAAATTTTACTCTATAGGCTTCAGGAACAAGCTCATAGGCCTTAAGAATCAAGCTCTTAACTACATCATAATTATCAGATTGATCCTGAAGCAAAGATGCATAAGTTACTTGAGCTTTACCGGTGAGAACAGTTTGAAGGAGTACTGGCCAATACTTTTTGGGCCAATTAAAACCTGTAGCTACCCTCTCAAACAACTGAAAATACTTTGTTAAATCAGATTCATTAAAAGGAGGGACAAGTTTAACATTTTTAGCCACATCAAAATCATCAGAGCTAGATGATCCAGTTCCACCTTGTTTCATGCGATACTCATGGTCTGCCTGAATCCTAGCAAGTTCAACTTGTGCCTGAAACTCAGCCTCCTGAATACGAGCCTGAGACTCCGCCTCCTTAGCCTGAGACTCAACCTCCTTAGCACGAGCCTGAAACTCAGCTTCCTTAACACGAGCCTCCTGCAGAGCTAACTGTAACTTAGCTATTTCGATCTGCGTTTGCTCATTTGGAGGAGTTACATTAAACAAGCTTTTATTAATCATGCCAACAATTTGATCTTTAGAATGATGAGAGTGAACTGCAATTCCCAATTGTTGAGCAACAAGCTTAAGTTCATTCTTTGTTCTGTTTTCTACATCACACACTGTTTGCACATTCGACAAAAAATCTTTGGCTTCATCAAGTGTAGTAATAGTAGACATCATGAATAAATCACAGTCACAAAATATCAAGCAATATCCTTATGATGATATCCTGAATATCCTGATAAGAGGTCGCCAAATTTATGTTACGGAACAGAGAAAGATAATGTACACTTTAAGTGAGGATACTAAAAATCACTACTGTCCCGTAAAGTTCCAGGTTCAAAACAAAAGAGTTAGGTAAAATTACAAGTTAAAGTTTAATGTTCAAATTAACAACAAAACATTCAGGACTCATAAGGATAATGTAATGGCAAAAAACAGGTTAAATATATGGTTAACTGCAATAGCCTCTATTAACACGAAATTAGCATGAGTAAATTAATCTAAGTCAGCCCTGATAAAATGAAAATACTAGATAACACTCAGTGAATGCAAGATATATTATTACAGATACGAAATATTATGACCAATGGTTGACATGAAACTTTACATTAATCACAAAAACCTTACTAGGCCTAAGAATTAACACCTTATGCTACACAGTACAAGAAAAAATACAATAACAGTTATACTCAAATTACACAGCTGCTAGATTGTTGGAGACTTCCTGAGCACTCACAATAATAACAACTGTACAGGGGAGGACAGAGATGTGAACAAAATGAGGAGTAGATCTAAGTGGCAATAATGCAGAGACTGAGCTCATTATATAGGGGCCGACAGAGCTTGATACAACTTGTAAGAAGGACGCGCAAATGAAGTCAGAGGGGACAAAGAGTTGACACTCCCGCTCTGAACAAGAGAAAGAACGACTTACTCTACTATAAGGGAGGAGGGGGGGAGTGAGGTAGAACACGCTCGTGATCAAACATGCAGCATACTGTACGTTAGAATTACACAAAGGACGATGAAATCATAGGCTATGTAACAATATATATATATATATATATATATATATATATATATATATATATATATATATATATATATATATATATATATAACAGAACGGAGGAAGGAAAAACAAATGAGTAAAAAAAAAAATAATCCATACACCAGATAACTGATGTCCTCTGTTCATAAAATATCTGTAACAGTTAGACTTAAACAGTTGTGGGCTGAAATTTAGAGGGAAACAACTCTGGGGAAGCGAGTTCCAGAAAGATACAGTTCGGGGAATGAAAGAATTCTGATAGGCAGAAGTTCTGCAATATGGCTGAGTGACATTCCAGTCATGAGCGGTACCAGATGCCCGTGTAGCACGAGGGAAGGCATGGAGAGGTGGCACCATGGACACAACTTCGTTTTAGCATTTGCCAAAAAAATATCTATAAAATAATGCAAGGGAGGCAACTTTCCTTCTTACTTGCAGGGGAGGTAGTTTATGTGTAATGGCACGGTTGTTAATGATTCTAACAGCTTTATTTTGAATTTTGTCTAGTTGTCTTAATGCAACCTCTCCACAACCGTTCCACAAGGGTGAGCAATATTCAAGCTGACAGCGCACATGACTCTTATAAATTATAGCTAACTGCTCATCGGCGAAGAAGTTACGGACTCTGTACAATAATCCAAGTTTCTTTGAGGCGGTTTTAGCAAGTGATCTGACATGAGAGGTCCAGCTGAGGGCACTATTAAGTGAGACGCCAAGAATTTCAATACTTTTGGAGATGGGAATATTAACAGTACTGAAGGTAATTTACGAATCTGGCAATATCTGTCTATTAGTAAACTGTATAAATTTAGTTTTACTAGCATTAAAAGAGACAAGGTTGTTTTGTCCCCATTCACTGATTGTAGATAGATCTTGATTTATGGAGATGGCTGTACTGAGTTGAGAGGTAGAGAGAGATATTAGACTTTGTAAATGGATGTCTGAGTGTGAATGAACTTAGTGTTGAGTCATCTGCATATGAGTGAATGGGATTGTGGGTGACAGATAAGATATCATTCATATGAACCAGAAATAGGGTTGGCGCCAGAACTGATCTCTGCGGCACGCCAGCGTTGAGTGGAAATTGGAATATACATCATCTACTTTTACTCTTATTTTCCTGTCACTAAGATATGAAGAAATGAAAGGAACAAAAGACGTTAGTCCATAGCAAGGGAGTTTGGACAGCAGGGAACAGTGTCATACTCTGTCGAAAGCTTTAGAGACATCAAGAGCTACTGCATGAGTTTCTCTAAAAAGATCAATTGATTGATGGATGGTATGAGTTAAGAGATTGAGTATGTCAATGGTGGATCTTTCGTGGCGAAAACCATATTGTCTATCACTAATTAAGTTGTTGGATTCAAGATGTTTAACAATGTGCTTATTAATTAAAGTTTCAAATACCTTACCAAGAGAAGATGTGACAGCTATTGGTCTGTAATTGGAGGGGTCAGACAAACTTCCTTTCTTTGGAACTGGGTGGATATTGGCTCTTTCCATGAATTTGGGAATAAAGAAGTACGTATGCATAGTCTGAATAATTTAGCTAGGACAGAGGCAAGTTCAGGGGAACACTTTTTCAAAACAATTGGCAGAATTCCATCTGGGCCTGGTAGGTAAATTGTCTAGGATTGAGTTTACGTATCTTGTCTGTATTTTAAGTGGGGCAATTTCGGGAGAATCAAGTTCCAGTACTGAGACATTCTGGCTGGTATCGTCTATGGTAGAGTTTCTGGCAAAGGTACTGGCAAAGATATCTGCTTTCCCACGTGGGTCATTGGTAATGTTGCCATCTGAAGATTTTAGTGGGGGAATGGAAGATGACTTGTTAAAGTTATTATTGAAAGAATGAAGAGTTGACCAGAATATTCTGTTGCCATTAGGGTTGTTAAGTAGTTTTGATGCTTGCTTTTGAAAAAAGTTTGATTTAGATAGATTTAAAACAGCTTTTGCATGATTTCTAGGAATTTTAAATTGGGAGAGTGATTCAGATGTTTTTGATTATAAGTAAGAGTTATATGCTATTGACTTTTGGGCTGTTGCTCTGGTACAGTTGCCATCCAAGCATTTTGGAGAGTTTGATCTTTTAGTGAACTGTTGACTTGGTGTGAATAAATCCATACCAGCTAGTATTAAGTCTCAAATGTGGGACTGGGTAGAATTGGGATCACTAGAGAAGAAAGACTGCCATGGAACATCAGCAAGATAATTTCTAAATCCATCCCAGTCAGCCCTATCAAAGTGCCATCGGGTCACCCTGACAGGTTCAGAGCGGGGAGGTGTGGGAGGGTTAACTAATAAGGCTTTGACGAGATTATGGTCAGAGGATCCAAAGTGGTGACAGTACCTCTATCCTGTATTGATCTGGATTATATGTCAAAAATAAATCCAAGAGATGGGCATTATGGTCAGGATTATCAGGTATTCTGGTTGGTTGCTTTACAAACTGGGTGAGATTAAAAGATTCCGCAAACAGCTCGCACTCTAGACCAGCGTCATCAGTCCGGGCAGAATGCAATAACCATTCAACATTGTGTATGTTAAAATCACCCAAAATGGTAATTTCGGTACCAAGGGGAAGCGGGGAAAAAGTTTGTTATGCATTTAATGAACTACAAAAATACATGAAAAACTTGGAACCATTATGTTTTCTTTTTAACCTAAGACTGAACATCTGATCATTTTCTGAGTATGAACAAATAATAATAATAATAATATGAAATCAATGTAAAAAAATACGAAATTATTTTGAAGACAGTGCTGTTCTAAGGAGTGTGTTTTTTTAGCTTGTCTTCTCTGACACATGACCACACAGTATCGTCGATTGCTCAAATGTCATATAAAGTTCGTATTAAGCACATGAAACAAAAACATGAACAAAAAAAAAAAATAAAAAAAATGGTTCACTCTAACGAGGTCCAGAGAGTCCTGGGTTCACTGGGTCACTGTAAGCTGATCCACATGACCATACACTGTCATGGAGTACTCAAATGCCTTAAAAGTGTTCACATAATGTTCACACAACATGTAAATGCCATTATCACTTTCTGTCACTGCATGTAAAATTTGTACCGTGGACGGTAGGTAACCTGGGATGGCAGAAATAAAACACCCCCACCTACAAAGAGGACCTAAGGGCGGGTGAAGGTAGAGGGAAGCAGAGATTCGCAGCTCACGTATTTATGTGACAACAAATGACGCATTTAGTGGGAAATTATTACCTCAGGTTGACTAACCTGGGTTAAATTTCATATCTTCCTCTCTTCTATATTCCATCTCATTTTCCGTCTTCACGTCTCTTCTCATTTCCTTTTCATTCATTTTCTCTCTTCTTCTCACCTTTCCTCTCACAGCTTCTCTAGGCATGTCGCCTCTCTTATACCCTCCTCTTTCCATATTTTATTCCTCTCTGTTCTGTTCTCTTCTTGATCACTAGTTCATCATCAATCGCGTAGAAAAGACCAGCTAGATTGTGGCTCTTGTTCTTTATTCCTCATTAATCTCCTCTGCTTATCTCTTCTCTCACGATCCTTCTCTGCCTTGTAACTTTTCCCTTCTCGTATTTTTTCCTTATCATCTGCTGTCTGTTCCCCTCTCCTCTCCTTTTGTCTCCTGTTGTCTCTTTTTATCGCTTTTTCATTTTTTTCTTTGCGTTAATCCCTCTTCTTCTCTTTTCCCCATTTTTTGTCACCCCAACAATACTTTCCCTTTTTCTTCTTCTTCTTCTTCTTCTTCTTCTCTCTCTCTCTCTCTCTCTCTCTCTCTCTCTCTCTCTCTCTCTCTCTCTCTCTCTCTCTCTCTCTCTCTCTCTCTCTCTCTCTCCCTGTCTACTAGGAAAAGATTTCAGGTTCTAAAAGATGAAGTGCAGGATGAGCTCCTCATTCTTGTCGGGGATTCGTTGATTAGACACTAGGAGAAGGAATGTTTTCCTAAGGGTTCTAGGAGAAAGCGTTTCTGCTCTCCTGGGTTTAGGATACAGAACTTACTGAGAGAGTTGATGACTTAGTCGTCAGCACCTCAGAGGACTTGGTCTTTATTTATGTGATAGGAACTAATAATGTACCTTCAGGCAGGTCAAAGGAGATACTTTGGAAGTATAAGGACCGTATTAGAAAGTTCAAGGAAATCCATTGGAAGTTAGTTACAGTATTTGTGGTCTCTCACCAAGATCTCACATTTGTTCACAGAATCTCAGTAGACTGATAGGATTCAATATCACGCTAATGTGTTTGTGTAGAAAGAAGTGTGTGATGTTTGGAACAATTTTAGACAACACAGGAGTTTGTATTGCAGAGGTTGCTTTGACCTAACAGTGTAGGAAAAGGTATAATAGTACTGGTTCTAGATGATAGAGGTAAGATGCTTTAGGTCATCAAGTGACTGTGCCCGACAGCAACTGTTGCAATTTCCAGTAATGCTTGTCAGCGGACAAGTGAAAGTGCGGCCTTATTCTTCACCAATATCCGCGGCCTTAGCACAAATTTAAACTCAGTTCATTTTTTTCTTCAGTCCATATCCCCTTTTACCATTTTCCTCACAGAACCACAAATCTCAACCTCTACTGATATATCCCCATTTTATTTTCCCAGTTACTATCTCACAAACTTCCATAACAAGGGCGGCACCTGTTATGATATCAAATCCCAATATGCAGTTGACACTATTTTAAACTTCACTTCATCCAGTTTTGATCACTCTTTGTATAAACTAAATTGTCAAAATATTACCAAATATATCTGTGTAGTCTATAGCTTCCCGAATGCTTCTTCGGAACCCAGTGTACTTAATTCCATATCCACACAATTGAGTAACCTTAACCTTGCCCTTAGCACCAAAATTACCATATTGGGTGATTTTAACATACATAATGTTGAATGGTTATTTGCATTCTGCCAGGATTGACGATGCCGGTCTAGAGTGCGAGCTGTTTGCAGAATCGTTTAATCTCACCCAGCTGGTAAAGCAACCAACCAGAATACCTGGTAATCCAGACCATAATGCCCATCTCTTGGATAAATTCTTGACAAATAATCCAGATCAATACAGGATAGAGGTACTGTCACCACTTGGATCCTCTGACCACAATCTCATCACAGCCTCATTAATTAATCCCCCCTCTACACTTCCCTGTTCTGAACCTGTCAGGGTGACCCTGTGGCACTTTGATAGGGCAAACTGGGATGGATTTAGAAATTTTCTTGCTGATATTTCATGGCAGTCTTTCTTCTCTAGTAATGCCAATTCTATCCACTCCCACATTTGTAACTGGTGAACAAGCCTACACCTTTTCTGTCCTTAATGACCTAGAGCAGCTTGTACAGAATCCTACCCGTATCCCTGACCGCCTTGGAGAGAGCTCCAACATACTTGATCTCTTCCTTACAACTAATCCTTCTGCTTACAATGTTAATCTTTTCTCTCCGTTGGACTCCTCCGATCATAACCGTATCACCTTAACCTGTCCTATCGCTCCGGTACGGCCTGTGGACCCTCCAAAAAAACGTCATCTCTGGCACTTTGGAGCTGTGGATTGGGAGGCCCTCAGGCAGTACTTCTTTGATTTTCCCTGGAATAATTATTGCTTTCATGGCCATGAGCCATCTGGGTGTGCCTTGCGCATTACGGAGGTTATTCTCCCCGGCATGGAAGCACACATTCCTTTCTCATATCCTTTGACTAACGCGAGAAAGCCTTGGTTTAATCACGCTTGTTCTAATGCTGTCCGCAACAAGGAGAGGACCTATAAAAGGTACCGGAACCAACCCACCCCTGAATCACATCTTTTATACATTTCTGCCTGGAACTGTGCTAAGTCTGTTCTTCGCTCTGCTAAAAATAATTTCATCCGTACAAAATGTTCTCAACTCTCCAACTCGAACTCTTCCTGCTCCTTCTGGCACCTTGCCAAAAACCTTTCTAACAACTTTACCTCATCATCCTTCCCTCCTCTTTTTACACTAATGGCTCTGTAGCTATTTCTTTTACTGATAAAGCAGATCTCTTCGCTCAGACTTTCTCCTCCAATTCCACCTTAGACGATTCCGGTGCTGTTCCTCCATCACTTCCCCCCTCTGACTTCCTCATGGCTAACATTAAAATTTCTTCAGCTGATGTATTTTCTGCCATTGCTGGCCTCAGTACTAATAAGACATATGGGCCTGATGGAGTCCCTCCTGTTGTTCTCAAGAACTGTGCTTCTGTGCTAACACCCTGTCTAGGCAAACTCTTTTGCCTTTGTCTGTCAACTTGTACCTTTCCTTGTTGTTGGAAGTTTGCTCTCATTCAGCCAGTCCCAAAGAAGGGTGACCATTCCCAACCTTCTAACTATTGCCTAATTGCTTTAACATCCTGTATCTCAAAAGTTTTTGAGTCTATTCTTAATAGAAAAATTTTAAAGCATCTTTCCTATCACAACCTTCTTTCTGATCCTCAGTATGGGTTCCGTCAGGGACGCTCCACAGGTGATCTTCTCACCTACCTTTCAGACTCCTAGTCATCCTCCTTTCGGAACTTTGGCGAAAGCTTTGCCATTGCACTTGACATCTCAAAGGCTCTCGATCGAGTCTGGCATAAATCTTTAATTTCCAAACTGCCCTCTTACGGTTTCTATCTTTCTTTCTGTGCCTTCATCTCTAGCTTCCTTTCTGGTCGTTCTATAGCCGCAGTTGTAGACGGCTATCGTTCTTCTCCTAGATCTATTAACAGTGGTGTTCCTCAGGGCTCTTTCCTATCACCAACTCTCTTCCTTTTATTCATCAATGACCTTCTAAGCTGTACATCTAATCCTATCCACTCATACGCTGATGACTCCACCCTTCACCTTTCCATTCGATTCCCACAACGTCCATCTCAGCAGTTACTTCAACAGGCAAAAGATGAGGCTATGGCACACCTAATGTCTGACTTGGCTCGTATCTCTGACTGGGGTAAAAATAATCTGGTTATTTTTAATGCATCAAAAACTCAGTTTTTGCACCTATCAACCCGACAAAATCTTCCACAGGTATACCCATTTATGTTTAATAATACTCAACTTAATCCTGCATCATCCTTGAACATGCTTGGGGTTTCATTTGCTCAGGACTTGTCTTGGAAAGATCATATTAAATCTCTTGTAAAATCTGCTTCCAAGCGATTGGGTGTGCTAAGCCAACTCCGTTCCTTCTTTGCCCCTGCACAATTGTTGACTCTATACAGGGGTTTTATCCACCCCTGCGTGAAGTACAACTCTCATGAGTGGGGAGGCTCCCCACATACAGCTCTTCTCAATAAGGTGGAGTCAAAGGCTTTTCGTCTCATTAACTCTCCCCCTCTTACTGACTCCCTTCAACCTCTGTCTCTTCGCCACAATGTTGCATCTTTACCTCTTTCTTATTGCTACTTCAATGGTCACTGTTCCTCTGAACTGTCTGCATGCATTCCTCCACTTCTACGACGGGCACGTAGCACCTGTCTAGCAGCAAACTCTCATCCCTTTTCTGTCCGACTTTCTAATGCAAGAGTTAACCGTTACTCCCAGTCCTTCACATATGCAACAGGTCAACTCTGGAACTGTCTCCCTCTGTCTGTATTTCCTGCTTCCTATGAACTCCAGTCTTTCAAACGCAGTGTGTCCAGGCATCTCGAAATGAGTGGATCTTGAATTTGGCTCTCTCTTGTATTTTGTGTTTCCCTTGGAAGGAACAGTTTTACGGGCTCATGGCCTTTGGTTCCTTCTTCCTCACAAAAAAAATAAATAATACTAGCTGGTATGGATTTTTTCATACCAAGTCAACAGTTCAATAAAAGATCTATGTATCTATCTATCTATCTATAGCCCGACGCCCTAATCCCGCAAAGGGTGGCCGCAAACAAAACGCCTCCAAGTCATTCTGTCACCCACCATTTGACTACCCTCCCCCCAACTCACCCCTCCCTCCCTCATATACCTCTCAACTCCATCCCTCCACCTCATCCTCGGTCTACCTCTCCCTCTCCCTCCCTCCACCTCACCTACATACACCCTCTTAGTCAGTCTTTCATTCTCCATTCTCTTCACATGTCCAAACCACATCAGTGTATTTCTCCTAATCTTCTCAACCACATCCACATCCACCCCACAGCGTTCCTTCACTTCTTCATTCATCAACCTGTCCCTCCATGTCACTCCACATGCTCCTCTCAAGTAACTCATTTCCACTGCTCTCACTCTTGACTTGTTCCCCTCTTGCAAGGCCCATGCCTCGCTTCCATACGTCAGGGTAGGGATCACAATACTATCATGCAGTGACTTCTTAACTTCCATACTCACCTCCCTATTTCTCATCACTGCTTCCAGTGTACCAACAACCTTCCTTCCCTGCTGTACCCTTTCACGCACTTCATCCCCCAAAGTTCCATCCTTACTTATCACACTACCCAAGTACTTGAATGCACTCACATTCTCCATATCCTCACCATCCAATCTCACTGCACACTCTGACTTCATTCCTCTCAAACACCATAACTTTACTTTTGTTTACATTAACTTTCAGATTCCTCCTCCTACACACTGTCCCAAATTCATTCACCAAACCTTGCAACTCCCATTCATCTTCACTCAACAGTACTGAATCATCAGCAAACAGCAACACCGGAAGCTTCCAAATCTCACCCTCATTCATTAGAGCCACCCCCTAGAGCCACTGCCCTACCCTGCACCTCCTTTACAACCCCATCCATATATATATTAAACAGCCATGGAGACATCACACAACCCTGTTTCAGTCCCACATTGAGATCAAAGAACTCACTCAGCTCACCATCCACTCGCACCGTAGCCCTAACTCCCTCATACATACTCTTCACAGCACTCAACAATTTCCCCTCCACTCCATATATTCTTAATACCTTCCACATACGTTGCCTATCTATTCTGTCATAAGCTTTCTCCAAGTCCATGAAGGCAGCATACACTTTCCTTCCCTTCTCTAGATACTTCTCCACTAAATATCTTAGAACAAATATCTGATCTACACACCCTTTTCCCTTCCTAAATCCCCCTTGTTCTTCTCCAACTAGCTGCTCTGTCATATGCCTAACCCTATCAATGAGCATTCTGCCATATATTTTACCAGTCACACTAAGTAGGCAAATACCCCTATGGTTACCACATACTTCTCTCTCCCCTTTTCCTTTGTATAAAGGAACAATTATACCTGATTTCCAGTCCTCTGGAACCCTTCCCTCTTCCCAAGCCAATCTACACAACTTCCATATCCACTCCACAACAATCTCACCCCCATACCTAAGCATTTCACCACACACTCCATCAATTCCTGGGGCCTTTCCCAACTTAATCTTCTTCATCGCTTCCACTACTTCGGCCATACAGATCTCCTCCTTCCTCCTCTCATCTCTTCTTCTCCCAGCCATTCCCCAACCACTTATACTCGCACTGCTCTCACTCTCTACATTCAACAAATCCTCAAAGTGCTCCTTCCATCTCCTCAGTTTCTCTGTCTTCTCCACCAACAATCTATTAGTCCTATCTTTCACTCCCCTACTATTTCCCCTTTCACACTGCCTTACTTTCTTTACCTCCTTCCAAAACAATTTCTTACGCTCCCTCCATTTCACACTCAGATTCCTCCCAAACTCTTCATCCACTTTCTTTTTACTCTCCTTCACCAGTCTCTTAAAATCCCTTCTCCTGCTCACATATACCTCTCTCTTCTCTCTCTCATCTTCTTCCCTACCTCTACTCGCTAACCATTCACTATATGCCTTCTTTTTTTGTTCCACAGCTCGTTTCACCTCATCATTCCACCATGCTGTCCCTTGCACACCCTTGCATCTCCTCCTCACTCCACAAACCGCCTCACACGCTGCGCCTAACTCTCCAAAATGGCTTGATCCAACTGTGCCAGAGTAACAGCCCAAAAGTCATTAGCATAATCTTACTTAAAATAAAAAAAACATCTGAATCATTCTCTCAATTTAAAATTGCTAGAAATCATGCAAAAGCTGTAATAAATCTAGCTAAAACTTTCTTCAAAACCAAGCATCAAAACTATGTAATAACCTTAATGACAATAGAATATTCTGATCAACTCTTAATTCTTTCAATAATAACTTTAACAAGTTATCTTCCGTTCCCCTACTAAAATCTTCAGATGGCAACATTACAAATGGCCTGCGTGGGAAAGCAGATATCTTTGCCAGTACATTTGCCAGAAGTTCAACCATAGAGGAAGCCAGAAAGCACGTCCCAGTACCAGAACTTGACTCTTCCGACATTGTTCCACTTAAAATACAGACAACATGCAATTTACCTACCAACAAAGCTCCAGGCCAAGATAGATTTCCACCAGTTGTTTTGAAAAAGTGTTCCCCTGAACTTGCCTCTGTACTAGCTAAATTATTCAGCCTATCCATATGTACTTCTTCATTCCAAAATTCATGTTGAGAAGCCAATATCCACTTAATTCTGAAGAAAGGAAGTTCATCTGACCTCTCTGATTACAGACCAACAGCTGTCACATCTTCTCTTGGTAAGGTATTTGAAACTTTAATTAATAAGCACATTGTTAAACATCTTGAATTCAACCATTTAATTAGTGATAGACAATATGGTTTTTGCCACAAAAGATCCACCATTGACATAATCTCCTAATTCATACCATCCATCAATCAATTAACGTACATGGAGAAACTCATGCAGTAGCCCTTGATATTTCTAAAGCTTTCGACAAAGTATGGCACCGTTCCCTGCTGTCCAAACTCCATTGCTATGGACTAACGTCTTTAGTTCCTTTGATTTTCTCAAATCTCAGTGACAGGAAAATAAGAGTAAAAGTAGATGATGTATATTCCAATTTCCACTCAATTAACGCTGGTGTGCTGCAGGGATCAGTTCTGGCGCCAACCCTGTTATTGTTTCATATTAATGATCTCTTTTTTGTCACTCACAATCCCATCCACTCATATGCAGATGACTCAACACTACACAGTTCATTCACACTCAGACACCTAGTTTAATATCTTTACTTTTCAACTCAGCCATCTCCATAAATCAAGACCTATCTACGATCAACGAATGGGGACAAAACAACCTTGTCTCATTTAATGCTAGTAAAACTAAATATATACAATTTACTAATAGACAGATATTGCCAGATTCGTATATTACCTTCAGTACTACTAATAATCCCATCTCCAAAAGTACTGAAATTCTTGGCATCTCATTTAACAATGCCCTCAGATGGATCTCTGATGTTAGATCACTTGCTAAAACCGCCTCAAAGAAACTTGTATTATTGTACAGACTCCGTAACTTCTTCACTGACGAGCAGTTAGCTATAACTTATAAGAATCACGTGCACTCTCAGCCTGAATAATGCTCACCCTTGTGGAATGGATGTGGAGAGGTTGCATTAAAACTACTAGACAAAATTCAGAACAAAGATGTTAGAATTATTAACAACCATGCCATTACCAATAAACTACCTCCCCTGCAAGTAAGAAGGAATGTTGTCTCTCTTGCGTTATTTTAGAGATATTTTTATGGCAAATGCTCAGACGAAGTTGCATCCATGGTGCCACCTCTCCATGCCTTCCCTCGTGCTACACAGGCATCAGGTAGCGCTCATGACTGGAATAATGTCACTCAGCCATATTGCAGAACTTCTGCCTATCAGAATTCGTTCATTCCACGAACCGCAGCTTTCTGGAACTCTCTTCCTCAGAGCTGTTTCCCTCCAAACTTCAATCTACAACTTTCAAGTCTAACTGTTACAGATATTTTATTAACAGTGGACACCAGTAATCTGGTGTATGGATCTTTTTTTTTTTTTATTCATTTGTTTTTCCTTCCTCTGTTCTGTTATTAAAAAAAAAAAAAAAGTTGTATTAGAAAGGTGGAAAGTGGAACAGTTAATGGTGTGGAGTAATTGAGGTGGGATCAAATCAACAGTCGAGTCTGGTAGCTCTGACCTCACCTCAGGGGTAGACAATCAGGGGATTTGCGGAGAGGGAGGGCGTTTCAGATCACTGGCTGGTAGGAGTATTGCCATCTTGAATGAGGATTTAAACGAATAAACAGGGTTAACTTTAGTGCATCTCATGGCCCTACTAGATTCAGCCATATGAGTAATATGTATATGAATGCAAGATGTATTATTCCAAAGGAAGAGAAATTAACTACACTACTTGACAAAAACTTAAATTCAGGGACAAAGATGGGTATCCCAAGGCAATAACCTGGTGCTGATGTCAAATATGATGTTCACTGTGCTCTAGCATCTATAGTTTTTCTGAACTCATTACCCTCACATGCATCCCTATTGTACAGTGGATCCTCTCTTCTTCGCTTTATTCGTGCGCTTATACGTTTTTATATATATGCAGTGTATTATATCCAACATATACATTGCCAGCTGTCTACAACCACTATCTAAAGTAAGTCTATGTAAGTTTTTTATGCTTAATATAACTCTTTATCGATTTATGGGTTGACAATGCCTCACGGATGTGTGAATGATCCTAATGTTTTCTGTTATGTATGTGGAAGTTTCACTCCAAAGAAGCAGAAACGGAAGATCACGTCCCGTGTAAAGACAGTATTTACATTATTTTGGCCTTAAGATTGGCGACCAAGACAAAAATGGGCACTTGATATCTGCTGCATGACTTGTTCCAACTCTCTTAGCGAATGGCTAGCAGGAAGGAAAACAAGGTGGCATTTTGCAATGCCCATAGTGTAGAGAGAACCTAGTGATCACACAACAGATTGCCACTTTTACACAACGAAAGTTGTGGGATTTCCATTAAAAAACAAAAACAGCATTGTTTATCCAAATTTACCACCGGCAATAAGACCAGTCGATCACGCGGAGGATATTCCCATTCCAAGGCCACCAGCAAATAAATGTGTATTCCAGACTCCAGATGAGGATGAAGAGGGAGAGGCATCTGGAGCAGCTGCCACTAATTCTGACTTTGAATGTCAGCCGTCTGGCAAAGTACTCCATCTAATCACCCATGGCAACCTTAACGATCTTGTACATAACCTGACTTTACCGATACAACCTCCAATCACCCAAGGCGATCTTAACGATCTTCTACATGATCCAAATTTAATAATACAACGATCAGAACTACTCGCTTCAAGATTGCATGAATGGAACTTGTTGCATCCAGACAAAAAGGTGACGAGTTTCAGGGAGTGGTAACCTAATTTGGAACGTTTTTCCAAATCAGATAGAAATGCATGCTACTGTAGCAAATCGCAGGTCTTTGCAAAGCCTTGGGAAGGATTCATGATCCTTGCAAATGGAGACTTTTTATTGACTCCAGCAAGCAGGTTTGCAGGTTGTTTCCCTCCACAATGGGAACATGTTACCCAGTATACCACTTGTTTTAGCTCCTGAAATGAAGGAAACGTACGAATCGATGCAAAAACTCATCGTTTTGACTGAGTACGACGAATTGCAATGGAAAAGCTGCAATAATTTGAAATTGGTAGCCATGGTCTATGAACTAAAAGGTTTCACTAAATGTTGTAGCTTCCTGTGTTTATGAGACAGCTGTGATGTGCAGCAGCACCGCATCCAGCACAGGTGGCCTCCCCGAAGTTCCTACGAAGCCAGTGTACACAGCATACTTCCGCCTCTTCACATTAAGTTAGTCTTGAGGAAAAACTTCGTCAGAGCCTTGGATATGACAGGTGCATGTTTCGCACACCTGAAGAAAGTTTCCCCTAAGATTAGCTACACCCAATTGAAGGAAGGCATTTTTCACTGGCCCACAAATTCGTAGCCTGATGAAAGAGGGTCTGTTTGATGCAACCCTCGAGTCAGACGAACTTTGGGCTTGCAGGTCTCTTAAGAAAATTTGTGCTGGTTTTCTGGGTAGCCATCACAGTGAAGATTACGTGGAAATCGTTAAAGAGTTCCTGGTTGCCTATGTTGAACTTGGATGCCACTTGTCCCTTAAATCCATTTTCTTCACTCACATCTCGGTTTGTTTCCAACAAATTTGGGTGATGTTACTGATGAACAAGGTGAACGTTTTCGCCAGGATATTGCGGTAATGGAACAAAGATACCAAGGTAGAATCGGCGCTGGTATGATGGCGGACTACTGTCGGATTTGACACGGGTAACCGATGTAGAGCACAATATGAAATCATTGTTAACATTATTATGAGTACCTGTATCCACAGTGAAAATTGCATACAGTGTTGGAATAATGCACTTGATTTTGTTTCAGCATGTTACTTTTACATCCCGATTAATATTTCTCAATTTAAAAAAAATATATTTCTGGCGTAACCAGGCGATAGGAGCATATTGATTTCTAAGTAATAGAAGAAAAATTTCAATGCTAAATTTCAGATAATCTGTGCCTAATAGAGAAAAAGCAAAAACATACTTCTAATCAGTGCCGTCAAATTACCCCAAATCAACCATTCTCATGTGAGAACAAGATAAGTTGAAATTTGTCGAATAGTATTACTTATGCAATTGCCGAAGATCCCAATATATTTATGATTACTGAATCATGGTCTATCCTCAAGACAAGCACCATAGAGAGATGTCACAACAAACCTTATCAATTTGTGAAAACTCTCGACTGCACAAAACCGGCAGTGAAGTTCTACTATATATTAAAAACCACGTAAGAGCAGTACAAATCTGTAAACTGGACGTTGAAACAGACGATTCTTCGAATGCCATAATTTTCAGAGAGAGTAATAAACCCATTCTTTTCTGCGTAGAGTACAACTTGCCAAGGAATGCGTTATTTTGGGGGACTTTAATAATCCGAATATTGAACGGAAGTAATAGTGTGCAGACAAAGAAGAGAACATAAGATGATGAAGTCAACACCACCAGCCATGTAGTTAATGTAATAATTGCTTGAACAATATACACATCCTAATGGAGTTTGTCGAGGTAAACAAACCGAAGGTCATATCAGTAAGGTAGCTACCTGGCCTGTTACTTGAGGCAGACCCATTACATGGTACACACGTTACCTGAAAGTCTTTACCTGGAAGTTGTATAGAGGTAACTTGGAAAGACAAAATCCAGCCTGGTACTTCTGAGATACTACATACCTGGAAGACATTGCCTGTTCTGTTACCTATAAAAACCAAGTTAGCTATATAAATAATTACTTGGAATAGACGTTGCCTGGAAAAAGGACATAACCTGATCTGTTACTTCAGTGAGACTTCCTCCATGGGAGACATTACCTGGAGGAGCCATTACCTGGAACAATACAACACCTGGCCAGCAATACACACATCTTAGAGACATCATCCTGCCAGAAGAACAGCCACAAAACACTTACTATTGTGTCTCCCTAGAACACTTAACTGGAGTGTCGTGTGTTCTAAGAAAGTAATGGGGTCTACCCAGGATCCACTAAGGAGGGTGTGGTGGCTTGTGCGAGGTCATCAGTATTGTGGCTCCTTCCCTTACCACTGGAGTATGCACAAGTCCCCAGCACAACCAGAGCCTGGAGGCCAACTCGATTGCCTACGCCAACTTGATTCTGTATGCAAACCCGACTCTCTACACCAAGCCACATCTCTAGGTCAACTCAACGTGCCTCCAAGCCAACCTAAAATCCTGCCGCAACCAATGTTTCCAGGCCAATTCGTCACTCCTGTCCAACCAGGCCTGCCCCCGTATCGTCCCGCCCAGCCCCAGCTCAGCATCAGCCTGTGCTTGTGGTCAGTGTTCACGCGCCTCCTCATGCTGTCCCATGGCACCCTTCAGATCTTCTGGATGCTATCGATGATGCCACAAGTTATCGGTGAGGTGGTCGTCATGGCTGCCAGTGTGGCTGGTACAATGTTTGGCTGCCTCACTTACACCCTCTGCCTTTACATCAGCCCTCGCATGGCAAGTCTGCTGACACTCCTTGCTGACATGTGCGCTGACCATTCCCTATCCGACACCAATGCCGCTGTCAGCAAAGTCCCTAGGTTCTTCAACCACCAGATGCTGTTGCTGATAGTAAGCAATGGGCTTTTCTGTTCATTCCTAATATTAATCATGATAACCACTTATCAATCCATCATAGAGATTATTTTTGGCTTCGTCTGCGCAGTCGGGGGTGTAGCCAACATCGTCATTATGTTACTGACCTATAGAGAAATTCTGCGGGTCATTGGGCTTCAAGTAAGAGTCAGTACCGAATCGGCTATAGAAAAGGAAGCTAACTGGCCACAAGATCAAGAAATTACCCCACTGACCTGCAAGATCTCCAAGGTCATTGACCTGGAACACAAACTCATGCAGGTGAGATTTTTTTTCAATTTCATCTAATTGATGCTGCAATTTATTTCTTTTTTTAAAGATTTCATACAGGTGTTACTTCTATTTTTTCCTGATTTTCGTCCCTTTTCAGCTTATTTCCTCAGAGGTCAATGACAATTAGAAAATACTATGGCTCTACAACCTTTTCATTCTTATATCTTTGTGCCTGGCTTCATATTCTAGTGTTCATCTTTAAGTAAAATGAAATAAATCTTCCTTCTCTTTTTATCATCATCATTATCATTATTATCATCACCATCATTATCACCAGCATCATCATCATCATAATCACCACCACCACAACCACCACCACCACCACCACCAATTTAATAATCAACATTTCTACCACAACCATCACCACCATCTCCACCATTTTCGCCACCATCGTCGATCACCACTATCTTACCAATCACCAACATCACTGTCATGATCACCACCACCATCATAATCATCACCAACAGTACCATCATCATCATCATCATCATTTTCATCATGACTCTTTATCACCACCACTATCATCATCATCTTTCTCTTCTTCCTCCTCTTCTTCATCATCACCAAACCCATCAACACCACCACCATCTTTTTTCTTCTTTTTCCAGTGCGAGTCAGCAGTTTTGGCCCTTACTCAGTGCATGGGTGTGGTAGTCACGGTGTACTGCTCCAGCTCCGTCATTATCACCATTGCCCACACCTTCCTTTTGTTCCAAGGTCACCCTCTTTTCCTCATCTTCGTGGCTCAATGTGTGGCATCACTCTACTTCATCTGCAATGTCTCACAGGATTATACTGACCAGGTAAGGGTGATGATGATTACTACTACTGTTACTGCTACACCCGCCACCACTACTACTACTGCCACCACCACTATTACAACAACTACTACTACTACTACTACTACTACCACGACTACTACCGGTATTGGTTCTCCTCTAAGTGGGGATGATGACAACGATAATGATATTCAGCAGCAGCAGCAGCGGCAGCAGAAGTAGTAGTAGTAGTAGTAGTAGTAAAAAATCATCTGAATGTAGCATGAATATAAAAAATGCATTGTGTGTAATCCATATGTTCAATACGTTAAGCAAACACCATTTTGTTAAGTGATAATCAGCTATTCATGGGGTACACACACACACACACACACACACACACACACACACACACACACTCATATGATGATGATTGTGATGATGTTGATTTTGCTAATGATAATGATGACCAAGAAAATGCTGAAAATAGTAGTCTATCTATCTATCTATTGCCAGACGCCTTAATCCCATACGGGGTGGCCACAAACAAATCGCCTCCACGTCGCCCTGTCCCCCGCTATTTCACTGCCCTGCTTCCAGCTCACACATCTTTCATATACCTCTCCACTCCATCCCTCCATTTCATTCTTGGCCTCCCCCTCCCTCTCTCCCCCTCCACCTCACTCACATACACCATCCTCGTCAGTCTCTCACTCTCCCTCCTCTCCACATGGCCAAACCACCTCAGTGTGTTTCTCCTAACGCTTCCTATCACATCCACATCCACACCACAACGCTCCTTCACTTCCTCATTCGTCAGTCTGTCTCTCCATGTGACTCCACATGCTCCTCTCAAATAACTTATTTCCACTGCTCTCACTCTTGACTTGTGTCCCTCCAACAAGGTCCAAGCTTCACTACTATACGTTAGAGTTGGTATCACAATACTGTCATGTAGTAACTTTTTCACTTCCATGCTCACTTCCCTGTTTCTTATCACTGCTTTCAAGGAACCAGCAACCTTTCTTCTTTGCTGTACCCTTTCAAGCACTTCACCCTCCAAACTTCCATCCTTACTCATCACACTACCCAGTCACTTAAACACAGCTACATTTTCCATTTCCTCACCATCAAACCTCACTGTACATTCCCTGACTTCACTTCTCTCGAAGACCATAACTTTACTCCTCCCTACATTCACCTTTAGTTTCCATTTCTTACACACTCTCCCAAACTCATCCACCAAGCCTTGCAGCTCCCCCTCATCGTCACTTAACAACACAGTATCATCTGCAAACAACAGTACAGGGAGTTTCCAAACACTGCCTTCCCTCACCAGGGCCACTCCAACATCCACTGCCCTTTCTTGCATCTCTTTTATAACCCCATCCATGTACAGATTGAACAACCATGGAGACATGACACATCCCTGTTTCAACCCAACCTTCAAATCGAAAAATTCACTCAGTTCACTATCCACACGCACTGCAGATTTAGCACCCCCATACATATTCTTCACAGCATTCAACAACTTCCCATCTACTCCATATATTCATAATACTTTCCACAATCCTTGTCTATCCACCCTGTCATATGCTTTCTCCAAATAATAATAATAATAATAATAATAATAATAATAATAATAAAGCCTGATGAATATAATAATATTTGAAAGCCTGATGAATGGGAATTGAGTAGAGCGGCTGTAAACATGATTGGTTTTGGGTGTGTGCAGAAGAGGAATGCAGTACCAGGAGACGTGACACTCTCACAGGTGAAGAGTGCTGTGAAGCGGCTGAAAAATGGGAAAGCAGCTGCGGTTGATGAGGTGTATGCAGACATGCTTAAGTGTAGTGGAGAGAGTGGAATGAAATGATTGTTGGAGATATGTAAGAAGGCATGGAGGAGTGAAACTGTGCCTGCATAGTGGAAGAAGGCTGTGATTGTACCCCTGTACAATAATAAAGGTGAGCGAAGTGACTGCAAGAATTATCGTGGCATAAGTTTACTGAGTGTGGTAGGGAAATATATATGGAAGGATTATTACAGAGAAAGTAAGAGAGATATCAGAAGTCTTAGTGAGTAATGAACAGGGTGGCTTTAGGAGTGGCAGAGGATGTGTGGACGAAATATTTGCAGTGAGACAGATAGTAGACAAGGCTTGTGAGAAGGATCATAAAGTGTTTATAGTATTCATGGATCTGGAAAAAGCATATGACAAAGTGGACAGAAAAGGATTGTGGAAAGTTTTGCGCATGTACGGTGTAGAGGGTAAGCTGCTAGGTGCCGTCAAGAGTTTTTATGATGGTAGTGAGGCATGTGTAAGGGTTAATGGGCATCTAAGTGAATGGTTCACGATCAGTGTGGGCGTGCGACAAGGTTGTGTGATGTCCCCATGGTTGTTCAATATGTATGTGGATGGGGTGATGAGAGAAGTAAACACACGAGTAATGGAGATGGGGATGGCGTTGGTAATGAATGGTGATGGACGGAATATCTCAAATTTGTTGTATGCTGATGATGCAGTACTGCTTGCAAGTACCGGAAAAGAACGTGGTAGGTTAGTGCAGAGTTTTGCTGATGTCTGTAAGCGTCGTGCCTTGAGAGTAAATGCAGAAAATAGTTAAGTGATGGTTATTGAGGGAGAAGGTGACTCCCAGTGCGATGTAACAGTGAATGGAGAGAGACTGGAATTGGTGAGAGAGTTCAAATACCTGGGTACAGTGATAGAAAAGGAAAGAAAATGTGCAAAAGAAGTTGAAAGTAGAGTGACACAAGGAAAAAAAGTAGCTGGTGCAATGAAGGCCTTTATAAGAAGCAGAGGCTTGACCGTTCCAGCTGCACGAGACTTACATGAAGGAGTGTTAGTGCCAACTGTAACATATGGATGTGAGACTATGGTGTGGCACGAAAATGAAAAGTCAAGAGTAAGAGCAGTGGAGATGGGACTGCTGAAGAATGTATGTG
>NC_137063.1:15116221-15266221 GCF_032717465.1 Coenobita brevimanus | reverse complement strand
GATTTTGTGATTAATGTAAAGTTTTACTGTCAGCCAATTGTTAATAATAGTTTGCATCTGTAATAATTTATCTTGCATTAACTGAGCATTATCCAGTGTATTGTCATTTTATCAGGGCTGACTTAGATAAATTTACTCTTGCTAATTTCGTGTTAATAGAGGCTATTGCAATTAACCATATATTTAACCTGTTTTTTGCCATTACATTATCCTTATGAGTCCTGAATGTTTTGTTGTTAGTTTGAGCATTAAACTTTAACTTGTAATTTTACCTAACTCTTTTGTTTTGAACCTGGAACTTTACGGGACGGTAGTGATTTTTAGTATTCTCACTTAAAGTGTACATTATCTTTCTCTGTTCCGTAACATAAATTTGGCGACCTCTTATCAGGATATTCAGGATATTATCATAAGGATATTGCTTGATATTTTGTGACTGTGATTTATTCATGATGTCTACTATTACTACACTTGATGAAGCCAAAGATTTTTTGTCAAATGTGCAAACAGTGTGTGATGTAGAAAACAGAACAAAGAATGAACTTAAGCTTGTTGCTCAACAATTGGGAATTGCAGTTCACTCTCATCATTCTAAAGATCAAATTGTTGGCATGATTAATAAAAGCTTGTTTAATGTAACTCCTCCAAATGAGCAAAAGCAGATTGAATTAGCTAAGTTACAGCTAGCCCTGCAGGAGGCTCGTGTTAAGGAGGCTGAATTTCAAGCACGTGCTAAGGAGGCTGAGTCTCAGGCTAAGGAGGCGGAGTCTCGTGCTAAGGAGGCTGAATTTCAGGCAAATGCTAAGGAGGCTGAGTTTCAGGCACAAGTTGAACTTGCCAGGATTCAGGCAGACCATGAGTATCGCATGAAACAAGTTGGAACTGGATCATCTAGCTCTGATGATTTTGATGTGGCTAAAAATGTTAAACTTGTCCCTCCTTTTAATGAATCTGATTTAACAAAGTATTTTCAGTTGTTTGAGAGGGTAGCTACAGGTTTTAATTGGCCCAAAAAGTATTGGCCAGTACTCCTTCAAACTGTTCTCACCGGTAAAGCTCAAGTAACTTATGCATCTTTGCCTCAGGATCAATCTGATAATTATGATGTAGTTAAGAGCTTGATTCTTAAGGCCTATGAGCTTGTTCCTGAAGCCTATAGAGTAAAATTTAGGACAACTTTCGAGCAAGATAAGCAGTCCCATGTTGAGTATGCAAAGATCAAAGAAGATCTGTTGGAGCAGTGGTTAAATTCTAAGAATGTGGATTCTGATTTTGGTAAATTTAAGCAGATGATTTTGCTGGAGGACTTCAAAAAGTGTATTTATAAAGATGTAAGCCTATATCTTGATGAGAAAAGAATAGATAATTTGTCTGATGCTGCAGTTTTAGCTGATGAATATGTTCTCACTCACAAGAGATATTCTAAAGAAAAAGGGAAAGCTGAGAGTAAGTACGTTGCCTCTACTCAGAGTACAGGTAACAGGAAAGAGAGTAAAGATGATGTTTCTCAGGAAGTAAATACCAGCTTTACCTCTAGATTTCAGAAAAGTAAATGTACATATTGTAGTAAGCTTGGTCATACTACGGAGAAATGTTTCAGGAGACAGCGTGATGTGAACAAAAAGGAGTCTTTAAATATTCAGTCAATTGGTCTAGTGTCCACTCTTGAGAGTTCCCAGAATTCTTTAACTGAGTTAACTGAACCTGCTTTGAGGGGTAACTAAAATTCTCATGATGGAGCTCCTCTTCTGAGCAGTAACGTGGGTGACACTCTCAAGAGTTCATGTGCTAATTTCCTGTCTGATGGTTTTGTCAGTCCTCTGGACAGTAATGACAGGAAATCAGTTAAAATATATCGTGATACAGGTGCTTGCCAATCCCTTATGCTGACCAGTGTTCTAGGCTCTAATGTTAATTCCTCTGATGAAACTGTAATCTTACAAGGTGTAGGGAATAATTACTTCTCTGTCCCTCTGTGCAGAGTGAATTTAGAGTCTGGTTTTGTTAATGGTTCCGTTATGGTTGGGTTGGTTGAGACACTCCCAATGTCAGGTGTAACTTTCTTACTTGGAAATGATATTGGTGGAAGTCAAGTGTGTCCAGCTCCTCAGTTGTCTAGTGAGCCAGTGGCTGCGACCCAGGATTGTGATGTCCCTGATGTGTTCCCTGCATGTGCTGTCACTAGGGCTAAGTCTAAAGTTACTGGTGATTTAGAGGATAATGATGATGATGATGTTATCCTAGGTGACACTTTTCTTGCTAATTTAAACCACTCACCGGATGAGGCAGTACCCCGTAGTGTTGATAATTTGTCTCGTCAAGAGTTGGTTGAGTTGCAGGTTGCTGACCCTGAGTTGAAAGGTCTTGCTAACTCTGCTTGCAGTGAGGAAGAGTCAACTGGTGCTTCTACTTGTTATTATATAAAGTCAGGAGTACTTATGAGGAAGTGGAGACCCCCAACAGCATCAGCCGACTGTGAATGGGAGGTTGTACATCAAGTTGTCATCCCTCGTGTTTGTAGGCAGGATATCATTAGAGTGGCTCATGATTCCAGTTTGGCAGGACACCTTGGAGTGAGGAAGACTGTGGCACGCATTTTGAAACACTTCTAATGGCCAGGTATCTTCAGGGATGTTTCCTGGTATTGTAAGTCTTGTCACACCTGTCAAGTTGTGGGGAAGTGTAATCAGACCGAAAAGGTTGCACCTCGAGTTCCAATTCCTCCTTTTGAGGCGCCTTTCACCCGTGTGTTGGTGGATATTGTGGGCCCTCTTCCTAAGACTTCTTCAGGATTTTCTTATGTGTTGACCCTGATTGATATGGCTACTCGTTCTCCTGAAGCCATTCCACTTAGAAATATCTCAGCAAAGAACGTGGTTAAGGAAATGCTAGGGTTCTTCACAAAGTTTGGTCTGCCCAAGGAGGTAGTCAGACCGGGGAAGTAATTTCATGTCAAATGTTTTCAAGCAGTCTCTGAAAGAGTTGGGCATCACCCAGATCACGTCTTCAGCTTACCATCCCCAGACCCAAGGAGCGTTGGAGAGATATCATCAAACACTCAAATCGATGCTCAAGAAATACTGTTTGGAACATCAGAAAGACTGGGATAAAGGTCTTCCATTCGTTGTGTTTGCTGTAAGAGAATCTCCAAATGAATCACTGGGCTTCTCACCTTTTGAACTACTATTTGGCCATGAAGTAAGAGGACCCCTTAAGTTACTCAAGGAATGCTGGCTGTCGGAGGAAGATGACATCAACCTGCTGGAGTATGTGATGAAGTTCAAAGAACGGCTGTCCACTGCTTTACAGCTGGCGAGAGAGAATTTAGGAGCTGCTCAGGAGAAGATGAAGTCTTGGTATGATAAGAAGTCCAGGTTACGCCACTTTCAGCCAGGAGATCAGGTTTTGATTCTGCTACCAGTTCATGGGCAACCTCTTCAAGCCAAGTTTAGTGGTCCTTATTTCGTGGAGAAGAAACTCAGTGATGTCAACTATGTCATCGCCACACCAGATCGTAGAAAGAACAAGCAACTTTGTCACATCAACATGCTTAAGTTATATCACAGGGGGGACGAAAATAACCCAGTCTGCAATGTAGCTGTTCCACCCGAGTGTGCAAGTGAAGTTCTCCCATGCAGCATGAGCCTGAGTGATAGTTTGGGGAAGAATCCTGATATCATGAATGATCTCCAGACTAAGCTTTCTCATCTAGCTCCCGAGGAAAGGCAGGAGTTTTCGGCATTACTGCAGGAGTACCCGCAAGTGTTCCGTGCCACTCCAGGAAGAACCACTGTGTTGATGCATGATGTCGATGTTGGAGACGGAAAGCCAATTAAACTGCCTCCTTACCGTGTGAACCCAGTGAAAGTTCCTCTCATCCAGAAGGAGCTTGGCTACCTGTTGGACCACAAGATGATTGAGCCCTGTCAGAGCGAGTGGAGTTCTTCTGTCACTCTAGTCCCTAAGCCAGGTGGGTCGCAGCGGCTTTGCATCGACTACAGACGTTTTAATCAGATAACCAAAACAGACACTTACCCTCTCCCTCGCGTGGAAGATTGCATAGACAAGATCGTAAAGGCTAGGTACAGCTCCGTTCAGAAGTTCGTACTACACCCAGCGTGGAAGGCCCTAGTCTCTCCCCCTCCTTCCCGGACGACAGGTTACAGCTTCGGACCTCCCACGAGCAACCAGACTTTGGCTAGTATGAAAGCAGTGTCATTCGCTCACCGACTGTTAAATGAAATGAGAATTTTACTTTCATACTCGCAGATATCAGTCAATCTTACTGCTGATTAAATGATGAAAGTATGTTTATATTCGCCCGCCTTTAAAAAAAAAATAATAAAATAACAGCAGAAAAGCACATAACTGAATATTAGAAGCTCGGCTATGAATCAATATGATTATGCGAGTTAGTGAGTTATAGCATGTCTTAATCCCTAGACGCGGGCAGTTTTTCAGCTAACCATCTTAGCTCAGTATTTATGAACAGTTCTACCGTTTCAAGGAAAATCTAAGCAGCCAAAAATAATGTGTATGCAGCCAAGATATTCAAACATTTACGAAGTATCTGAACAGCTAAAATTCATGTTCATACTCAAAAGTAGATGAAGACGATTGGTGGAGTCTAAGAAATAATGGAAATCATATGTTTTAAGATGAAGTAGCTAACATGATGTTTCCTCTACGTAACCGTCGGTCTCTGTCTGTCTGTCTGTCTGTCTGTCTCTCTCTCTCTCTCTCTCTCTCTCTCTCTCTCTCTCTCTCTGTGGGGTGTGGAAGGGGGTGTTCCACCGAGGTGTTTTGGCTATCATCTGCTCAAAAGTGAAATCAGCACCATCACGTGCCCCACCAAGTTGACATAAATCGGCGAGACGAGAAATTAGTGCACAGAGGTCAAATTTTTCGCGCTATGTGATGATGGCTTTTCCATCAGGGCAACAGCGCATCAACTTGACCTCACTACAAAGACGTGATGAAGTGAATAAAGAGATGGGAGGAGAGTGCCAACCTTCAGGACCAACGTAAGTCATAAGTCTTTTGTATTACTGTAATGTTATGCTAATAATGAATAATTGTGAACAATAGCTCCCCGTTATATTCCAGTGCTAATAAAAACTAAAACTAGTTTTCGGCCCCCGTGGAAGATGTCAGTGAAAATAACTTTATACAGTGGACTGGCGTAGTAAAGGGATGGGAGCGGGGTTGCAACCTTCTTTAGCATCAGCTTTTGGGAGAGTGGCAAATTACATCCTGAGTATTATAGTCAACGTTCCCATTTTACTTTTTGACGTGGTGTGGGTGACTAATGTAAAGCATATGCAACAGGCGTAAAAATAGTAATTATTATGCATTATTTTCATGGCCAAATATCCCCTACACTACATCCACAATTATTAGTGGCTGCCAGAGACAGCGGGCGGGGCCACGCACGGTGGCCGATGTTCACTTCGTCTCTTCTGTTGCTTGTCTCACGTTCACACACCTCACATCCGAATATTCATTATGCCTAGTAAAATCGTGATTTACATGCAATATATAATGTTCCGTGATACTTTCCCAGCCAATGTTTGCTGAACCTTGTCTTGATCTTTCACAAAATATCAGACTTCGGTTCAGTGATGCATTGTCCACACAGTGTGTGTGTGTGGTGGGGGAGTGTGGGAGTATAGTGGTTTGGGGGGGGAGTGTGGGAGTATAGTGGTGTGGGGGTGTAGGCCTGTGGGTGTGAGGGTATGGGTGAGGTGTGGGGGTGTGAGTATGGGTGTGGGTGTGTGGGTATGGGTGTGGGTTTGTGGGTGTGAGTATGGGTGTGTATGTGTATGTATGTGTTTGTGTCTGGGTGTGAGTGTGTCTGGCTATGGGTGTGTTTGGGTGTGGGTGTGTTTGGGTGTGGGTGTGTTTGGGTGTGGGTGTGTAATCACTTGAAACTCTTTGTATGGCATAAGGACGAAAATTATGGAGTAATGGAACTGGAAATGGGACAGTTTTGGAATGTGTGTGGCGTGTGTAAAGTGGGTTAAATGATGAATAATAGGAACTGAAAAATTGTTGGTGTGAGAAGGCTTATTGATAACATATACAGTTGGTGTGGTCATGAAGAGAGAATGGAGAATAATAGGAACTGAAAAATTGTTGGTGTGAGGAGGCTTATTGATAACATATAATGATATACAGTTGGTGTGGTCATGAAGAGAGAATGGATCTTGATAAGGTGGTGAAAAAGTAAAGTCGAGTTTGAAAGTCGGCGGAGGTTTGGATGTTGTAGTTGTTGTTGTTGCAACCCCAGGTTCATCTCGTTGCGATCCCAATGGAAATCAGAAGCTTCTACCAGTCGTTTCCAAAAGTCTTTGGTTGAGGTTATACTGAAAGACTGTGTTGCCATAGTGATGTGCATGTGGTGAATGAGTATGTTGTGGTGTGGGGGATTGCCTTGCAGTGTGGGCAAAGTAACTTGTTTGTGAGTTGTATTTTGTGTCAGAACCGTAGCAGGGAACAGTGGTGACCACATCGCAGTCTGACTATACTGTTTTTTTTTTTTTTTTTTATTTTTTTTTTTAAGACGAAGATGCACTTGACAGGTTGATGATGACTGGCTGAATGCGACATGTCCGAGTAACATAGGTGTATTTCAAATAATTACCAAGTAATGTGACATTACCTGGTAATTATTTGAAATACGAGGATGTTATTCGGACATGTTCCATTCAGCCAATTATCACCAACCTGTCAAGTGCATCTTCGCCTCAATTTAAAAAAAAATGAGTATAGATGTGTTCGTGTCTTTCTGGGTAGGGTTGATGAGGATTGTATGTCTTGTGGTGGTTCACGAAGGATGCTGTTTGACTGAAGGGTTTGGATGGCTGTGGTGGCTAATGACTGTGTTTATGCACTGTGTGTCTGTGATTTGTAGTGTTGGGTGATCTGTGATTTGTATTATTGGGTGGAGAAGGGGGTATGTTGCCGAGATACTCTGTGTGGTGTTGGGCATTTGTTCGTTTGTTTATTTTTGGATGGTGGTGATGCAACATGAAATTGCAAGGGTGAGATGGGTACTGAGCTACAACAATTAACTGTCTCACGCATTCATGTGATCTTTGGAAATAATTTTGCATCTTGATGAAATTGATCTATAATAATGATTTTGATGCATACTGTACTTCTTCTTTAGGCTTTGTTCGTCTCCTTAACTCTGCTGACTCCCTTCGGCCTTTCTCTCTCTCTCTCTCTCTCTCTCTCTCTCTCTCTCTCTCTCTCCAGGATGGACCGGGAGAGGGGGGTCATCCCCCCCTAGTGTGTGTTCTGAGTTGGTCAAAGAATTACTGAGTTGGTCAAAAATCGAGAAGTCATTTAGCAGGCTTAAGCTTTTAAAAACATAGGCCTATTTGCGAAACCGAACCAAAGAAAAAACGTTATATTATCTGATGGTTCTAGCTTGTGAAAGTGACCTAACTGATCAGTTGGATCTTCAAAAAAACTGAAGATTGGTGGAAACTCATGAAAAGAATAAAATTCTAAAAGCCATTATTATTACACACTCTGTATATACAGGTTGTTACTGCTGAATCCTTATTAATCCATTATCCACATTCACTTCAAGTTGACTCAACATTCGTGTTTCACCTTTTTCCTTATTTGACTTATCAAGTGTGATTTGTGTATGTGTATGTTATTCTTTTTTAAGTAGTCAG
Source organism: Coenobita brevimanus (assembly GCF_032717465.1). NCBI lineage: Eukaryota > Metazoa > Arthropoda > Malacostraca > Decapoda > Coenobitidae > Coenobita > Coenobita brevimanus. The sequence goes on along the minus strand of NC_137063.1, from coordinate 15,258,530 downwards.
TTTAAGCATCTTGTATCTCTCACTGTATGACTGAAAATCAGTGAACAGTAAGGCAATTTTGAATTAAGTTGTGTCTATATGCACCAGAAATCCAGAATGAAAGTTTGTTTAAATTTGTCACCAGTAAATAAATTACTTTCCAGGAAATACTGTAAGTCTGTTACAATAAAAATTACTTTCTCATAAATTTGGTTTGTTTCCATCTGTTTAGTTGGTCAAACCGTAACGCCAAACGGATCAAATTGGCCAAACTTGTCCTTACCCTTCCCCCAATCACATACTCTCGGGCCATCCCTGTCTCTCTCTCTCTCCCTCTACACACACACACACACACACACACACACACACACACACACACACACACACACACACACACACACACACACACACACACACACACACACACACACACACACACCACTGTTCCTCTGAATTCTCTGCTTGTATCTCTCCCCCATTACGACTGAAACGAGGCACTAGCCTTGTCCCATCCTCTCACCCGCTCTGTGATGCATCTGTTAACTAGTAATCTGCCTTTCTTGTATACGACTAGTTAATTGTTGAAATGTCTTAGGATGTCTTTTTCCAGTGCATAGTGCCACATTATTTCGAACGCTGTGCGTCCAGGCATCTCAATGAAATGGATATTTGTGTTTACGTTTCTTTGGATGGAACTAACAGGGTTTGATTTATGATGGTCACATACAAATCAGTCCTAGTCATTCTAAGAACGAGACTTCAATTCCCATCTCTTGATGTAGCTGTTGTTGTTGTTGTTGTGTAACCCTGGTCTGTCTGGCCAAGCAGAGCCTTGAACCACGGTCAAGCAATCGCCTCTGCAGGGCTGTCCCGTGCAGTGATGGGGTGAAACTAGGATATCCGGCCTTGAGCTGCATTTAGTCTCGCTACGCCACTATCTTTATAGGCAGCAGTTTGTTTAGTACAACTGTTGCCCTTGTAACAATATTTTCATGTCATACAATATAATTCAGCACAAGTATACATACTCGTAATGTTTTCCCAAACTAGACTTTCGGCGTTGATTTTTATTAGTGCCATATTTACTAATAGCGAATACTTTCATGTTAGAAAGGACGGGAGCCCCTCGAAGAACCACCCAGGCTGGAGATGCTGCTATTGTCGCAGCAGCAGGGGCAACACCTCTTACGATCGCGGTGGCCATAAGGGACAGTCTTCAGTGAGATGTGTCCGCGCTGACTGTCAGGCGAAGGCTACATGACGCTGGTATACACTATAGAATTCCAGCAATGATGGAAAGCCTGATACAACAACACAGAGAGGAGAGGTTAGCCTTTGCTCAATGCTACTTTCAGAAGAATCTAGACTTTTGGTCGCGAGTCATCTTCATGGATGAGAAGTGTTTCTCCTCCACCTCGCATGGTAGGGTTCACTGCTGGAGAAGAAACAACACCAGGTATATGATATTACCATTTTTATTACTGATAAAATTCCGTACTGTTATTCCCCCCCCCCCCCATCAAGGCTTCGTCTTCGTTGCAGTCATCTGTTTTCTGTTCATCTCGCTGTTACAATAATTAACCGATATTCAGACTTTCACCTATGGAATAGGTCAATAATGAAGCTGTCTTCCGCAGTCTGCATACCCCTCCGTCCTTGATTTCCAGTCTTTTAAAGGCAATATGACCAGGCATCTAAAATAATCATGATCCCTTGTTTTGGTCTTATTCTGTTCATATTGTCCTGGAAAAAGATATGATTCCCTCTACTCTTTGCCTCTATTTTCTTTGTATAAAGACATTAGTGCCGAGAAAAACTGTGATCAGTTCTAAATAATATAAGGTTAGGGGGGCATGTCATCAACTAGTATTCTGTCTAATGGCTGCAACAATACAAAATATATATATATATATATATATATATATATATATATATATATATATATATATATATATATATATATATATATATATATATATATATATATATTTCGCATGCAGATGCGAGAGGGTCGACATTTGTGAGGAGGCACGATCGGGTCACGTTATCTGTAACATCTAGGGATACCTGACTCTACATGGCCTGGGTGACAAGTTCAGCATCGAGGGGCGTTTTACTGCTGACCAGTGAGTCCATATCCTGGAGGAACGTTCTCTGCCATCTTTACGCGCAAACGGTTTCCCGTTCCAAGATGGACCTGTAATTTCCATGCATGACCGGTGCCCCATCCACACCGCACGTGTAATACGGCAGTGGTTTCAGAGACAAGACATTCTTCACCTCTCAGACTGGCCCGCCAAAGGGCCCAATCTAAATGTAACAGACATGTCTGGGCTGACATGATTAATACCTGGCAGCCAGGAGACGAGAGGACAAGAAATGATCTCCTCGACCACGTAAACGCCCAGCAGGAACTTTGCCGGCGCAAACACGACTTCATCCGTGGCCTTGTAAGCTCCATGCCTGATAGGTTGCAAGCAGTGATTGAGAAAGAGGTAAGCTGGACCCGATATTGATGTGAAAAGTTAGGCAACAGTTATCATTATATTAAGGATATGTATGCATATTATAGAGAGACAGAGAGAGAGAGAGAGAGAAAACAGATAGATAGATAGATACTGTAGATAGATAGATAGATAGATATAATAGATAACATAGATAGATATAACAGATACAATAGACAGATATATTATAGATAGATAGATAGATATAATAAAGATATAGATATGATATAGATAATTAGATATGGTATAGAGACATATAATATAGATAGGTATATATATATATATATATATATATAGATAGATAGATAGATAGATAGATAGATAGATAGATAGATAGATAGGTATAGATATGATTATATATATATATATATATATATATATATATATATATATATATATTGTTGACTAAAAAATAGAAATAAAAATAAAATTGTCTATTTTTTGTCTGAAAACTTCCGTATAATTATGCTTATATATTATCCTCCTCCTATTAGATGCAAGATTACTCACACGTAATAAATATAATGTGTTCCTTGGCCTTCCCACACAAACAGGACGGATGAAGTAAACTATTGCAATGTCTTTTCCTCCACAATTATGCGACTTGTTAATGCGTCGGTGGTGGTGGACGGTGGTTGCGGCGGCGGCGGCGATGGTGGATTGTGGGTGTTGGTGGGTGGCGGCGGTGGTGGTGGTGGGTGGTTGTGGTGGGTGGCAAGTGGCGGAGACTGTGGTGGTGGTGGCTGTTGTTGTTATTGTTGTTGTTCTTATGAGTTTGTGTTTGTCTGTGTGTTTGTGTGTGCGTATGTTTGTGTGTGTGTGTTTGTGCGTGTATGTGTGTTTGTGTGTGTGTTTGTGTGTGCATGTGTGTGCTTTGTGTGTGTGTGTGTGTGTGTGTGTGTGTGTGTGTGTGTGTGTGTGTGTGTGTGTGTTTCAGTGGGAGAATAGTCAGCTCACAAATCAATTATTGATTCATATCAGACTTCTTCATTTCCCACTATTTGTGTATTGTAACTTATTACTTGTATACATATTTTCATCACAACCGCATAATGTCCACGTATTTCCTTCATTAATATGTAATAATACTTGCCAATATCTGTATAAATATCCGTTTCATCTCAAATTTCGCATTCGTCGTGTGATTGATACTGTTCCCGTATTTGCTGCTCTGTCTGGGGTGGCGAGAGGTTCGGGGTATTAACATGTCGTCCAGAAAGAGCGGCCCGAGGCTTGTGCCTTCCACTTTGGGTGTAGTACGAACTTCTGAACGGAGCTGTACATAAGTAAGTTTGATTTGTTAAAGGGATACTGGCAAGTACCTATGACTGAACGTGCTAGGGAGATATCATGTTTTGTAACACTAGGAAAGACTTTTGCATGTTCTGTAATGCCATATGGTATGAAGAATGCACCAGCCACTTTTCAGAAGCTCATGAATGTTGTAACAGAGGGTTTGGCAGGGTGTGTTGTTTATATTGATGATGTATTAATCTTCAGTGACAACTGGAAAAATCACCTATGCCATGTCAGTAAATTTCTTCAGCGTTTAGTTCAGGCTAATCTTGTAGCTAATTTATCAAAGTGTGAGTTTGGTCAAGCTAAAGTTCAGTACCTTGGGTAGGTAATTGGTGATGGACATGTTGCACCACCAGGAGCTAAGGTTCAGGTTATAAGTGATCTTCCCAGACCTAAAAGTAGGAAAGAGCTACAAAGGTTTTTGGGAATGGTAGGTTATTACCGGAGATTTGTTCTTAACTTTTCAATTCTTGTATCACCACTTACAGACCTACTGAAAAGGGGAGTTAAATTTGTCTGGACCGATAACTGTGAATCCTCTTTCAACAAACTTAAAGCTATCCTATTAAGTCAGCCAGTGCTCGCTACTCCAAATTTTGCTAAGCCTTTTAAGATGTCTGTTGATGCAAGTGATACAGGAGCTGGGGCTGTTTTGCTGCAAGAGGATGACCAGGGTATTGAACACCTTGTATCTTATTACAGTAAGAAGTTCACTCCACCTCAAAAGAACTACTCAACTATTGAGAAAGAGCTTTTGGCCTTGATTTTGGGTTTACAGCATTTTTCATTTTATTTGTGTTCTGGTTTTGACCCCATAGTCATTTATACCGATCATAACCCACTGAAATTCCTTAGTAAGTTTAAAGATAAAAATCAGAGATTGACAAGATGGAGTCTACTTCTTCAGGAGTATTCATTAGACATACAACATGTCAAAGGGAAAGAAAATGTTATTGCAGATTGCTTATCTAGACTTTAGACAGATTGTTTTAGAGTAATAAGAAATTTCCTTTGTAAATTTCTTTTTCTTTGTGGGGGGGTGTTACATAGCCTATGATTTCATCATCCTTTGTGTAATTCTAACGTACAGTGTGCTGCCTGTTTGATCACGAGCGTGTTCTACCTCACTCCCCCCTTCTACCGTTATAGTAGAGTAAGTCGTTCTTTCTGTTGTCCAGAGCAGGATTGTCAACTCTTTGTCCCCATGGTTTCATTTGCGCGTCCTTCTTACAAGCTGTATCAAGCTCTGCCGGCCCCTATATAATGAGCTCAGTCTCTACATTAATTGCCACTTAGATCTGCTCCTCATTTTGTTCACATCTCTGTCCTCCCCTGTAGGCTACAGTTATTGTGAGTGCTCAGGAAGTCTCCAACCATCTAGCAGCTGTGTAATTTGAGTATAACGGTTATTGCATTTTTTCTTGTTCTGTTTAGCGTAAGGTGTTAATTCTTAGGCCTAGTGAGGTTTTTGTGATTAATGTAAAGTTTTACTGTCAGCCAATTGTTAACAATAGTTTGTATCTGTAATAATTTATCTTGCATTAACTGAGCATTATCCAGTGTATTGTCATTTTATCAGGGCTGACTTAGATAAATTTACTCTTGCTAATTTCCTGTTAATAGAGGCTATTGCAGTTAACCATATATTTAACCTGTTTTTTGCCATTACATTATCCTTATGAGTCCTGAATGTTTTGTTGTTAGTTTGAGCATTAAACTTTAACTTGTAATTTTAACTCTTTTGTTTTGAACCTGGAACTTTACGGGACGGTAGTGATTTTTAGTATTCTCACTTAAAGTGTACATTATCTTTCTCTGTTCCGTAACAGTACAAACACACAATTATCTCCCCAATGCTGGACGAATACATAGAGGACAAATCAAACCATCTGAAACGCCCACTATGTTCTTTTTGCTCTAGCTTGGCCAAATATTACAATCTCTAACTTACCCTAAAATTAGGCCTATCATCACCCCATCCTGACAGCTGAATCGTAAAAATACATTAACACAAGAATGCGGTGCTAGTCAAGAAGATGTGTTTTGGAGAGGATGTACAGCTGTAGCACTGTCATTTTCTGCACCTGGGTTACTTCAAAAATACTACAAGATGCCGAAAGTCTTTACCAGGTTAGTATAAAAGAAGTATAATGGAGATAGGGTTTTCATTGTATTTTGCAAGTTGTAAAGTTCATCAGATGAAGTGGAATGGTGCAGTATATAGCTGTTTCTTTGACTTCAACACTGTACCTGTGTCAGACATATTTTAATGGATGTCCTTATAAGCTTGTTGAGTTCCAGGCAATTCAAGCAGACAAGTATGTGAAATGCTGGGTTGAATACGGACAAATCTGGAGGGTGGCCTGGAGTACATAAACCTTCTCCATTTGTGGCAGAATAATGATTACTTACTGTACAGTATAACCCAAGAACAATGTTGCATACCAAAACATATGCAATACAGGTAAATATCTTACAAAAATATTATTATGGAATCACTTAAGTGAAAAGCTGGAGTTCTGAATAAAGTTTTAATAATTTGGTAATAACTCTGCATGAATTCACACTTATAATTCTGCCAAGAATCACACCCTCCCATTCCGAGTGTTGGATCCGGCTCTATTGACTAAAACACTAGCCAACAGCCATGTCATTAACACTGCACAGATTTACTATTTTCACTTTCCCACAATGCTACTGCACTGGCCATGTTGATCATAGTTGTAAAGCACTGCTACGTGCTTGTTGGCCCATGGTGCGTTGCAGTGACCCACAACTCTCTCCACTTCATTCTGTTTTCATACTGGTTTCTCACAGTGCGAGCAGTCAGGGACTGGGGAATGAATAGTAAGACAACTAGAGATCGAATGCTGTAGACTGTTACCATTAAGTGGCCAAGGCTGACGCATGCAAATATGTTGGAGCCTTTATAAATTAATCAATCGAATTCTTCACATTTTTTTTTCTTCATTACACTATCACAATATCACCCGAATAAAGTGCCCAGCAAGAGATACTCGTAGATGTAAACAGATCACTGATAACTCAACCAGGTTCAGGGTTGCACAATAGATAGAAAGACAGACAGATCACTTAATACAGTCAGGTTCAGAGTTTGCACAATAGTGTGAGGCTGCACAACAGACAGACACAGATAGACAGGTCACTTATTGCAGCCATGTCCAGGGCCGAAAAAGACATGGATAAATAAATCACTGATAATGCAACCAAGTTCACGACTGCACAACAGATAGACAGAGGTTGAAAGATCACAATGCAGTCAGGTTCAGGGCTGCAAAATAGATAGGTGTAGAAAGATCATTGATAATGCAGCCTTGTTCATGGCTGCACAACAGATAGATATAGATATACAGATCACAATTCAGCCAGGTTTAGGGCTGCAATACATGGACAGAGACTGATAGATCACTTTTAATACCACGGACCCACAACAAACAGAGAGACAGACAGTTAGATAAGATGGATCACTTAATGCAATTAATTTCAGGGTTGTAGGGAAAGCAGTCACAGGCACCGAGTTACAAAAGGATACATAACGATAACCTACAATATTACCTCATCAAGGCTCGCTGTACTCTTTTCACTTTAATCTCGCCCAGATTTTCACCATTTTCCCGCTTATTTCCCGTAACTCAAGTGAGTAAACGACCATACAACAGCTCTACATTATTTACTCATCAGTTCTTCATGACTAGCACCATCATCCAGTGTAATACAGTGCAACTTAAGATTCAAGATGGAGAGATGGCAATTTTAGGCTAGGTTAGATTAGGAATGGTATAGTGGCTTGTAGTGGGAAGCGAGAGAATGCAAATTGTTTCACATGGCTCATTGGCAAAGTAAGATAATACTGTAGCTCTACATCCTTTCCACAGTACTTCTTTGTGACTAGCATCATATTTTGGCATTATTATCTTGTTACAACTCAGTATTTAAATTGGGGAGATGGAAATTTTATGACATAAGTAAAATAACTAATGCAACCAAATTCAGTGTTGCACAAAAAATGATCAGTTGTACAGAGTTGTACATGATGGTAGGTTGATACACCGTACTGTACATTCTAGAGATAATTTTCATTTGGCAAAGAACTGCAACCCCTTCCAACTCAGTTGATGACCAGATTGAAGGGTAAATATGACAAGCAATAATGGAGTCTCATTCCAGCATGAAATTCATGCAACCACAACTTATTCCAGTTATAAGTAGTCCAGTTCCATAGAAAAGAAAGAAAAAAAAAAAGCGGTGCCAAGGCACAGCAAACCCGTCCCCAGGAGTCATTTTAATGCTGACGTATAAACACAACAGGATATCTAGTCAAGTACCACATACCATTTTTGGATTAAATCAGATGAAAACTTGATGATTTTAAAACCATATGAAATTTGATGATTTTAAGCCAATATGAAATTTTAGGCCCGACCTACCTAACAGTGACCTCCCTTCCACTAACTGGAGGGTGACCCCCCTGATGTAATGAGGCATGTTATAGGATGCAGATTTGAAAGATGCACCTTTATGTTTTGGTTTCATGTCGATAAGACAAATTTGAAAGGAGTTATGGCGAAAAAAACGTTTTCTTTTTCGGGGGAGGGGGGGCTACAGCCTGGGCCTTGGCCAATTTGGCTCAAAATTTTATCAGGTGATCAGAAGGCCATAGCCCATCATCCCTGTAAATTTAGTCAAAACCGCACTAGTAGTTTTCGCATAAAGTTGATAACAGACAGACAGACAAAGAGACAGACAAACCGAGTGAAAGCAATACCCGTCCTCGAGCCCTTCCGGGGCGGGAACGGGTAAAAATACAGCCATATTATTACAAATTCAAATTTATTATCTTCACTGACACCTCTCAAAGTAATATCCATTTACTGGTACAATATAAGAACAACCTCTTGAGAGTTACTGATGCAGTATGCAGCTGGACAGGAGGCCCACCAAGACAAAGTAACTAGGTGGTGAGATGAGGGTGTAGAAGTTGCAGTAAAGGAAAAAAGAAGGTTCTTCTGGGAATGGAAGAAAGGTGGTAACATCGAGGAATACTTGGCTGCCAAGCAGAGGGCTAGAAGAGTGGTATACAGGGTGAATTCTGGGTCACAGAGACTTTTACTTGATAACCTAAATCGTGTGGAAAAGAAGAATATGATATTTAAGGTGGTAAATCAGGTGAAGAGGGATAATCGGGATATTATATGTGAGCAGTGTGTGAAGAATGATGAAGGAAGGGTAGTGGTGAACAGTGGGGATATTGAAGATGCATGGAAAGAGCATTATAGCCGGTTGTTGAATGAGGAGTTTGACTGGGACAGGGAAGATTTGGAGCCAGCAGATCCAGTGCTTTGCCCTTGACCTTTGATTGACGCTACTACAGTGAGTGAGGCAATAGGCAGGATGCAGGTGGGGAAGGCAGCACGTGTGCCTGGGTTGACTGCTGAAATGTTGAGGGCCTCAGGAGATATAGGAGTAAGGTTAGTCACTGGCCTGGTATATATGATTGTATATGAGCGTGTCCCAGATGATTGGTTGAAGAGTGTAATTGTAAATGCGTACAAGGGGAAGGATGATGCCCAGGAAAGAAGAAATTATAGAGGTGCAGAGCTTTTAGATCAGATAATGAAGGTAATGGAGAGAGTTCTAGAAGGTATGATTAGAGAAAGAGTTAATACTGATTTCATGCAGTTTGGGTTTATGCCAGGCAGGGGGACCACTGATGTCATACTCACTGTTCGACAGCTTCAGGAAGAATATATAGGAAAGAAAAGGGAATTGTACTTTGTTTTTGTTGCTTTGGAGAAGACCTTGGACAGAATCCCTAGAGAGGTGAAGTGGATAATGAGAAAGCTTGGAATGGAGGAGTGGCTGGTTAGGGTGTTTGTGGCCATCTATGTGGGTGCTCACACCCAGGTAAGAGTGAATGGAGATTTGAGCAATGAATCTTCCGTGCATGTTAGTGTGCATCAAGAGTCAGTTTTGAGTCCCTTGTTGTTTATCATGTGCTTGAAACTGTCTCATGTGACTTCAAAAATGGACTCCCAAGGGAGATTTCGCATGCTGATGATTTGGTGTTGATTGCTGAGAATGGAAGGGAGGCAGAGGAAAGATTTAGGAAGTGGAGAGATGGTATGGGGCACAAGGGCTTAACCCAAGGCGCTCCAATGACGTATGGATATGTTGCCACATTCTCTTACAATGACACCCACACACACCACAAAGCCAGCCAGGAGACAGGATGTATGTGCTGGGCAATCCCCAGGTCCTGTCCTCCCCCCTTACTATTATTTATCCAGCCCATACCCCACTGACCGGGCTAATGTATGGCCCGGCCTGCACCATACTATAGGTGCAGGAAATCTTTGAAAGAAGAAAGAAGACGATGACACCCAACAACGTATCCATACGTTTTGCAATTGCGAGGTCCATCATTTGCACATTTTTCAAGTTTCACAGGTGATTTTTGGTAGGCTTATGTGGGAGACCTTCCTCTAACCAACGACAGGGGGGGATAATCCCTGGCCCCACCCTCCCCCCCCCGCACGCCATTTTCTCGGCAACTCACCTGTTAGCAGTGACCTGGCCAGTAAAGACATGTCGCACCACGGTCTCTCCAATGACGAAAGTCAAGGCAAAAGTGATTCCTGAGGTGGAGGACAAAGGAAGAAATAAGCCAGAGGAAGAAACAAGCAGGAGTGACAAGGCGTAATGTCATAAAAGAAGGTGCCATATGTTGATGTGTTTGGTGAGTGAACAATGCTTATATCGCCTATATTATTGTCTGAAAACTAATATACACTTGTACTACATATAAATTCGTATCAAATAAATAAATACTGTATCTAACCAGTTATAAATGGTTTGGCACAGTTATCCCTCCCATAGAAAACGTTTTCTCTGGAGCCTGTCCTGAAAGAACACTGTACCAAGGTAAAGGCACTGTTACCTGTACCATATTTCTAAACTCAACTGAGCACCTCCTCTCTGAATTCTCGATGTTTCTCATAAAAAGCGGAGGTTTTAGCAAAAAAAAAAAATATATTGAAAATTTGCTGGGAGTGGGGGGGGGGGTGCATTGATGAAAAATTTGCCGGGATGTGGCGGGTTAAGTATAAATGCAGATAAAACAATAGTGATTAATATCTAGGGTTGGTGGTGGTACTGTCAAAGAAGCGGGAGAGTGTGCAATTTGCCACAAGGGCATGGGATGTAATTCCGTCTTGTGCAGTGTTTGTGATAAGTGGGTGCATAAATGAAGTAGTGGTATTAGCAGCAAACTGCGAGATAATTCTGATTTATGTGTGCGGTGTGTCGGAGAGAGCAGGTGGAGATTGTCTGGCATGAAAGGATTGAACTTGCTGGTGAGTCTCTTGAGTGTGTAGACCATAAACACTCCCACCAATTTGCCCCTCTCCCGGTGATGACTCAATGAGCTGCCTGCAACCAATGTCTGACTCACTTCTTCATTTCTGCAGCATTCGTGGCCTCTCATCTAATTTTCTGTATGATGAGCATCACCTCTCCTCCTCTAAATCTCACCTTCACTTCTCAGCTGAGACTCAGCTGTCTGAGGCAACTGATAGCAAACCTTTTTCTGTATCCTCCTACTTTCTCTATACTCATTTCAAAGCCACAGGTGGCTGTTGTGTTTAAGAACACAACGACTTATCTTGCTCTCATGTTCTTGAACTTGATTCTTATGAATTCTCTACTCTTTGGCTTCGGCTTTCCTGTCATCCTCTGACTAAATATATAGGTGCTGTTTACTTATTCCATAACTCTAAAGACCATGAAAATCTTTGACTGTCTTACTTCTATGATGGAAAATATTCTATTTATTTCTCCTTTCTCTGAAATCTCCTTTCTAGGAGATTCCAATCTTCACCACTGCCTTTAGCTCTCCTCTCCTTTCACTGATCCACCAGGAGAACAAGCCTACATCTTTTCTATCCCTAATGACCTAGAGTAGCTTGTACAGCACCTTACCTGTATCCCTGACCACCTTGGAGAGAGTTCCAACATACTTGCCCTCTTCCTTACAGCTAATCCTTCTGCTTACACTGTTACTCTTTCTGGTCCATAGGACTCCTCTGTTCATAACCTTATTACTTAACCTATCCTATCGCTCCAGTATGACCTGTGAACCCTCCAAAGAAACATCGACTATGGCACTTTGGATCTGCGGATTGGGAAGCCCTCAGGCAGTACTTCTTTGATTTTCCCTGGAATGATTATTGCTTCCATGGCAGGAAGCCATCTAAGTGTGCCCTGCATATTACGGAGGTTATTCTCTCAGGTATGGAAGCATACTGTCCCATCTGATATCCTTTGACTAAAGCAAGAAAGCCTTCGTTTAATCACACTTGTTCTATTGCTGTCCACAACAAGGAGAAGGCCTATAAAAGGTACCACAGCCAACCTATGCCTGAATCACATCTTTTTTATGTTTCTGCCTGGAATCATGCTAAGTCTGTTCTTCGCTCTGCTAAAAATAATTTTTTCCATACTAAATGCTCTCAACTCTCCACTCAAATTCTTCCTGCTCCTTCTGGTACCTTGCCAAAAATCTTTCTAACAACTTTACCTCATTATCCTTCCCTACTCTTTTCTACTCTGATCGCTCTGCCGCTATTTCTTCTACTGATAAAGCAGATCTCTTCACTCAGTCTCTCCTCCAGTTCCATCTTAGACAATTCCAGTGCTATTCAATACTCCATCACTTCCCCTATCTGACAACCTCATGGCTGACATTAAAATTTCTTTTTTTGCCATCACTGGCCTCAGTACTAACAAGGCATATGGGCCTGACTAGCAAAGAATGATGGACAAACAGACTAGCAAAGAATGATGGAGGGAAATGGTCATAAAATATTATTAAGCTGACAGGTGGACGGACATAGAGATAGATGGATAGAATGAGATAAAGAGACAGTTGACAGATACACAGAAAGACAGGCAGATAAACATACACATGGACAGATCAACAAAGATAGAAGAGAATGGTTCATAGACAAATAAATTGCAACTGTGGGTGAAAATGGCTGAGACACTGGAATAAGACTAGTTGTCAAGCCCCAAAATATAGATGCTCATCTTATGCCCTAGTCAGACCACAGGCTGCGACAGGCGGCGACCCCCAGCACCCTGCGATCCTGGGAGTCGCATGCAAGCTGCGTCTAGTCTTTGGGTAGCGGTCATATTATGCTGGAGTCGCAGGTGGCTTGGGGAAGTTGGGGGTGCTCGCAGATGGTCGCACGTAGGTTGGTGATCGGACTTGTGATGTGTCCTATGACTCGTCGGTGGTAGGTCTTGCGAGAGGTTGCCACAATTTGTGATTTGGAGTGAGTGAACGCACCATAGGTTGAGATGTGACGCACTATAGGTTAAGACAGGTACCGATGGGTTGTGACTCAAAGAATTTCCCAATGATTTGTCACACGTTGTTTTTGCAACTACCTGCATGCATAACCGACAAATGGAGAGATTGTCCAGCATCAAGGCACAGATGGCATGTAGTATAAATATTGACAAAATTTATGTGGGTCACCAGTTCCCATCCAGATTCAGAAGAGAGCACATCTCCATGGTGCTGTGTGACATGAGAGACTTGGTGAGGCTGAGACTGGCTCTTCAATTCCAGCAGCTCCAGAATGCAGCAGCGTTCATGAGGCTGTACATCATCCATCATCATCATCAGCAGAGGGTCTGCAAAGCCTGGGTGAATTCCTGGTACGACGTGGCTGAGAGAGTGAACTATGGTCTGTACCACAGTCTTATGCTGATGCTGGCAGCAGAATCACAACTGCACTTCGTGAACCTGATGAGGATGGAGTCTGCAGTGTTTGAAGAGATCCTGGAGCACACTGAGGTCAGGCTGACCAAGCAGACCACCTGCATGAGAGAGACTCTAAAATCAGGGCTGAAGTTTGCTGTCACCCTCTGGTACATGCCGACAAGGGAGTCCTACCACAGCCTGGGGTACACCTTCCATGTTCCTCACAACTCAGTATCCTTGATTGTGAGAGAGGTGTGTGCCCACATCATTGATGAGTATGAAGCTGAGGTGATGTCCAGGCCAAGTGCCTTGGACATCACCTTGCCTTGCACAACTTTGGCAAATATTTATACCCTCAGCAGGGATGAGGCGGTTTTGTCCACCTGCGACCTGTCACAACCAGTCTAAACTGGTCAAGCATCAAGACTACACCACTCATAACAAGTTGCAACCTGGAGCAAGCAACCTGAGACATGTCGAGTCTAAGCACACAAGACACGATGCAGGTGGTCACAAGTGATCGCGAGACAAGCTGTGACATGTTGCAAGTAGACGTACATGATTGAAACCTTCGACTGGCTGCGACAAGCAAGGATTTGACACATGATGTGTCACAAGTCAACTTGCGACTACCTACATCCACCTGAAATTCACCAAAAACTTTGCAATGTGTTCAAGGACTTGCAAACAGCAACTTACATCCTTGAATCCACCAGAGACATACCATGACACCCTGTGCTATACCGCATCAACCTGCGTGCTGTCTAGTGACCTAACATCGACAACCTGTGATTTTCCCGTTGCAGGTTGACGTATCCTGGCAAAACCTGTTGTAAACCCCTACTATGACTAAGGCGACTAAAAGGGAAACTTTTATATAAGTTCTTTTTACTGTCTGTCTTTCCCTTGTACTTTGACTGTCTTAACCCTCTGCATTTTATTTTCTTATAGTTAATTTCCTCTCTCCACTGTCTGGTTCCTGCAAGCCACTGGCATTGACTCCAAGGTAAAATATTTTTCTGCCTAAGAAATCTTGATGGACTCTGGTTATGAAGCAATGGCCCTCAGTTCCAAGCAGCCCTTAAGTGGGTAGGGGGTGCAAGGAATTCCACGGTGTAGGAATAAGTTTATACATCCAAAAAGAACCTTAAGAATAGGAAATTGGAATGTTCAAACTCTCAGTCAGGCTGGTAAAATGGAAGAACTTATTTCAGTGTTCAAGGAATATAATATAGATATTTGTGCTCTTAGAGAAACGAGGTTGCTTGGAGTTGATAAAATGAATTTGGAAGATGGTATTACTTTGTTGGTTTCTGGTAGGAATGATGGAAATCACTACCAAGGAGTAGGCTTACTTTTGAGTAGAGATACTTGCAAGGCACGATGTGAGTTTAAGCCAATTAATGAGTGCTTGCTTTATGCTCGTTTAAAATCTGACCATGGTAATATCAGTATGGTGGTAGGGTATGCTCCGACAAATGAGGCTACTGATGAAATGAAGGATGACTTTCATGACAAGCTGCAGGATGTAGTGAACAGAGTCGCAAGACATGATGTGTTAGTTTGCATTGGTGATTTTAATGCGACTGTTGGTAGTAGAAGGGATACCTTTGAAGATTGTATGGGTAAGGAGGGTGTTGGTATAAGTAACGAAAATGGGGTACGATTTGGAAGCTTTTTTTGGCAAATGACCTTATGATTGGTGGAAGTATCTTTGAGCATGGAAAAATACATAAAACTACTTGGATTTCACCATGTGGTAAATATTGTAACCAGACTGACCACAGTGCAACTAGCAGAAGGCATAGGAGTTATCTGCAAAATGTTTGCAAAAAGAAGGGGGCAGATGTAGGTAAAGATCATCAATTTGTGTCAAAGATTAAAATAAAACTTAAGAGAAACGTTAATGGTAATTGTACTGGAGGTAATAAATATGATTTTGATGAGCTGAGAAATGATGAGAACACGAAGGAAAAGTTTCGGTGGGAATGTAGGAACAGGTTCTAGTCCTGCAGACTTTGACAGAATCTGAAAACAATGATATTAATCAAATGTGGAGAGAGGCAAAAGAGGTTTTGCATGAGAGTGCTAAGTTTGCTATTAAGAAAAAGGGAAAAAGCGAGGAGGAAAAAGTGGATGTCAGATGAAACATGGGATGCAGTTCAGAAAAGAAAAGAGGCGAAGTTAAGAAGTGAAGAACAACGTGTTGATGGCCAGGTGGTTGAAGTACTTAGAGCAAAGTACTGGAGTTTACATTCTGAAGTAAAAAGACTCTTTAGACGTGATAAGAGGAGGCTATATGATGAAAAGACAACAGAGACAAAAAATAAGTAAAAATGACAGTCAGAGCACAAGAGCAGCGTATCAGGCCATAAAGGAGTTAACTGGGACTGAACGGAGAAGGAAGGAAATACATGTACGAGACAGAAATGGTAACTTGTTGATTAAAGATCTGGATATAAAAGGAAGGTGGAAAGAGCATTTTGAATCTGTTCTAAATAGACCAATCCCAGCTGAAGAGGATATTTTGCCAGCCATGAGAGATTTTCAGATAGTAAGAGAGGATATAACCTTGGAAGAGGTAGCAAAATCTATAAAGGAATTAAAGAATTTTAAGGCTGCAGGAGAGGATGGAATATTTCCTGAAATGCTTAAGGTGGAAAATGATGAGTTGATGAATACACTTTTGAAACTTTTTAATGTGGCTTGGGATAATGGTGGAATTCCAGACGAGTGGAAAAATGGAGTGATTATAAAAATGCCAAAAAAGGGAGTTTGAAGTGTGTGTGGAAACTGGAGGGGGATAACTTTGACACCTGTAGTTGCAAAAGTCTTTTCCAAAATCTAGTTGAACAGAACAAAGCCAGTAATTGATTAAATTTTAAGAGAAGAAGAAGTGGGATTTATAAAGGGTCGAGGTTGTAATGATCAGATTTTTATTGTAAGGCATCTAATGCAACAAGCTAATGAGATGAAAATGCCACTTAGTATGTGTTTTGTGGATTTTGAAAAGGCGTTTGATAATGTTTCACGTGGAGCTATGTTGAAAATTATAAGATTCTGTGGTATACCAGAAAAGATTGTAAATATTATTAGAAGCCTGCATGAAGGTACTTTTTGTAAGGTAATGGTGGGTGTTATCTTTTAGTGATCCATTTGAAGTTAGGTCAGGAGTGATTCAAGGAGGAGTTCTTTCGCCTTTGTTGTTTGTTTTCGTTATGGATTATGTTATGAGAAAGGTTGTAATGAGAACAGGTGCAGGAATTAACTGGAAAGAAAATAAGAGGCTGATGGAATTGGACTATGCTGATGATATTGTACTGATTTGCGAAAGCATTAACGAGATGCAGAGGGTGCTTAATTGTCTGGTGGAGGAAAGAGAAAAAGTGGGATTGGTAATAAATAGTGGAAAGACTGAAATTATTAATATGAACGTGGAGAACCAAATAGATTGTGTAACTGGGAATAATGTGGTGAAGAATGTAGAAAATTTTAATTTTCTGGGAACGATTGAATCATCTCATGGATCATTAAACAATGAATTTGAGGAGAGGCTTAGCGGGCTGTTGGAATGTTGAAATCTGTTTGGAATAATAATATATTTTCTTGAGGTAATGTGACAAGACAAAGTTACAAATGAGAGAGTAAGGGCTATTACAAGAGTGGAACCAGTTGATGAATGTGTTATATTGTCTCACTGGAAATGGCTGGGGCACATATATAGAAGAGAAGACAGTTTAATACAGGATGTGCCAGAATGGACTGGTAGAGGAAGAAGAGGCAGAGGTAAGCCGAGAGAAACCTGGTTTAGGACAAGAAAAAGAGAAGCAGGAGACAAGTGTTGGTGGGACCTGAAGGAGATGGCAAGAGACAAATATTGGTGGAGAGTTCATTGAGGTCCTAAGCATCCCATGGGGTGCCACAGGAAATGATTGATTGATTGACTGATGTATACGAGAGAAAAAGGAGCATAAGTGTTCGGTGCAAGGTCAAAAGGTGTACGTCCTACCTGTGAGGAACCTCACACCACACTGAGCCGAGTAAAAGAAGTAAGCATGCACGCAGCAGCTGTGGCAGCCTTAGCTCCGCCCACTTTTGCCCATCATCCAACAAAAATGATGACTCCCTAAATATTTGTTTAGAGATTACATCGGATGATGGGCAAAGTTGTCATACTGACGTCAGAGGTTGACAAATGAATGACGGCCCAGCCCGTCATTAGTATGAGTATGGGTTAACTGACAGTAAACCATTGACATCAGTGAATGACTTTCTAACACACAGGATGTCTCTCTCCATCTTATTCATGGTATTTACTGAAAAGACACGTTTCAAACTCCAAAACAGAGTGGCTTTAGCCACTGTGCTTTCCAGTTCCTTAATACATTTCCTTCTATTATCTAACCTCACACATTCTAAAGTAGCAAACCCACTCTCCTACCCCTTCCCGTTAGGGAAAACAAGGTAAGTAAACTACAAAATCACTGCAAGACGAAAACAAACTCTAGAAGAGGATGAGTGACAGTGAGTTCCTAGTGAAATACTCAGACAGACACCAAAGGCAACAAACATCATTTGTCCATGGCTCTGTATAACAGGCAGGTCAGCGATTAGTACAAGCAGGGATAATTTACTGTTTTTCTTTTTTTTTTTTTGTCACTGTGGTGGTTGCACTTTCAATACTGCACATTCGTGCACAGAGCACAAACGGCTATTTTACGAAATAAACTGGCCAATCATACTCTCAGCCAAGTCTTTCTGACTGGCAAGCACGTGAACTCACCCCTACTTGTAGAGTTTTCTTATCCCTTTCCCCGAGGCCTGGTGTGACCAGGTTGCATTGGTCATTCCTCGTCCGTGACCCACTGTGTCGTCTTGCAACGCTACTGTGGAAACTTTTTCCCCACTGAGGTAACAATAACAACAACTCCCAACACTTAACACTGTTTCTCAAAAACCCCATCTGTATTGCTCTGACTCCTGAATTTTAGCGTTCATGCCACAGACAAGTTTCACAAGCATATGTTAATGTTAGCACTATTATTTATCCATGTTGTCATCTTGCAACTGCCACACTCATAACTGTTTCTCATCAGGATCTTCAATGCACCATTCTCTCTCCTTCCTTTTGCCACTCTGCTGAAGAAGAAAAAACAAAAAAGAAAAAAAAATGAATTGTACTAAACCAAGCCAAAATTTTCCTATTTCATCTAAAAGTCTCATCTATTTTCAGGAAAATTACAATTCAAATAATATTCACCAATGGGGAGGGTGCCTTACAGTATGGTGTTTTAACAATCTGTAGTTTATATATATATATACACACACACAATAGTCCCTCATCTATCCAGGCACTCAGTATCTGGACATGCTCATTATCCGGATCCTGGACCTTGGCTCTATTAAACCATTACCCAAAGTTAAATGCTATTATCCGGACTTAAAAGTCCCGAGAACTTCAGTTGGCCAGCCAATATGTTCAAACATTCGGTATCATGGCCGATGGGGTAGAGCTGTGAGTGGGAAGTAGTCTGTAATCCACAACCCATGCTAAAATGTCTGTGCACCCCTGTACTGAGTGGTCAAAATGTGCGCTGGTCCCATCTTTCCTAATGAACCTCCAGCTCCCGAGTAATACGACTGTAACCCGCAAGCAGTGTCAGTAAGTCTGTATGCATTCCTTACTGAATGTCTAATATCGTGCGGCCATAGGGGCTAAGTCTTTTCCAACCGCCATCTCCATCAAACACAGATCTCAAGTCATGAATACATATTCGGTGACAGCGGCAGTCTGACTCTCTACCAAGGTCGAAAGTCCCCCAGTCATGGTGCGTTGTGTATCGGCATGGTCACTCGGCATCTAACAGACCACAAGCCACGAGTAAATGTACAGCAAAAGCATCCGTCCACCTGTTGCCAGAAGGGGGAGAATCCTGCCAACAGCCTTGCTTCTCCCCCCCCCCTCCTGTCCCTCCTCCATATCCTCCCAACTCCCTCCTCACTCTGTTAGTCCTTACCCTCCTGACTCATGAGTTTTCAGGTTTTTTTTGCGATTTATTCGACTACTATAGGACGTATCGAAATTCCGCAGTAAACACGAGAATGCTCATGAAATTCTACTTGTAGATATATCCTTAACTCTTGGAAGGTGCTAACAAAATTTTGAACTAGGATGGTGGGAAATTATATGAAGATGAGATTACTTCAACACTTTATTCTTGCTTGAATTTCTGTACGCTTATTTGTCAGTTTTATGTGTTTTCATTAGCTTTAGTATAAACACCAGCGAAGATTATTATATACCATTTATACGAATATAACCAATTTCTGCTGGCATATTTGGCCGTGGAACTTTTTTTGAGCACTGGGAGCAATCACTCATCACAGATAACAGATTTTCAAACCGTTGTCAGTTTTTGTGTGTGTGGATTTTTGTCGTTTATGCATTGTTTTCATAATGTTTAGCATTAATATGGATAATCCTATGTGTGTTTTGATGTCTCAATATGGCAGATTAACCTGAAAACAGTGCCAAAATTAGGAGGGATACTGTACATACATTCGTGTATAGGTCTGGTGTTTTTTGGTTTTCAATGTTTTTTTTTAATGGTTTTCTTGGTGTTTAGCATTACTAGCGTGGGTGCCAATGTATCAAAGTCTGGTGTCCGTGGTTTTCGCTTGTTAATTTTTGGAGATTGCTTTATCTCTATGCTTTGGGTTCCTAGAAAGTCAAACATGTCTCCATTTTTTACTTTATGTTTTAGTGACATGAATCGTAGATCAAAAGCAGAAATCTGTTTGGCCTATATTTTGGCATTTTCACTAGTAGTGCCTTGGGGTTTGATGACACAGACATACAATAAACTAGCATGCAACAGGTATTCAGTTAATAATATGATATTGTGAAGTATTATAGGCTGATAACTTCTCTTTCAGAAAATCACGCCAGTAAACCTTCTTATTACATCTACCTATCATGCAAATGTAACATGCTAAAATCTGTACTCTGAGAACAAGCATCTTCATTAGTTTATTCTTTCTAATTATTTTCAGTAATTTACTCCACGGGCCAGTGCTGAGGAATTTATCTGCTTACTTTGTACATGATATTTATTGGATTAGGTATAAGAATAACATATCTGCACTCATCCTAGTTTGACCTCAAATTAACAAAAATGAAGTCAGTATCTGGGCCAGAATGAAGAAGGGTCAACTGAAGATGTGGTAGAGTGCAAGGAAAGTGGTGAAGCACAAGCTGGCTGACCAGGTAGTGGAACTGAAGAATGACAGGTCAGTATTTGCTTGCATGCCAATTGTTGCTCGATCACTGCCAGAGATCAACCTGAGAGAAGCCATAGGCCTACATGAGTTCACCACCCAACCACGTGCCCTATTCACTGTGACTGGTGACCTTCTGCCATGCACAGACAAGAGCAAGCTCATGACCATACTCGAGGAATTGCCCAACCAGAAGAGGGCTGGTGATGACTATGGCAAAATTAAACAACAACCACAGAATCCTGTATCTGATGGTTGTCCCCTGCCAACCAAGAAGGTAACTGTCATAGATGAAATGGCAGTAGTACTGGGAATGGGAAAGCCACCATGGATCAAGACATGTGCCCAGTGGGCAGACCATTTTACAACCACACTGGACTCCAAGACCAAGAAGTACAGTGAGATCCATGTAGTGTTTGACCGTTATGATCTCCCATCTTCACTGAAGGAGGCCACACAGGAAAGATGCCAGGGTGGAAAGCTCCGAACTACTTACCATGTGGAAGACAACACACCAGTAGGGAAGGTGTCAGCTAAACAGTTTTTATCAAGTACCAGCATCAAAGATGAGGTGACTGTCTACCTCACCAAGAAAGTCCTCCAACACTTTCAGGGAAAATCCAAAACTTTCATTGTCACATCCAGAGAGAATGTCCACTCAAACTGTATGGATATACATCTCCACAGCTCTCAAGAAGAGACTGACATGCGAATACTCCTGCACAGCCTGGATGCTGTTCAGTGAGGGGCAACACAACTCTGCATTGAGTCCCCTGACATTGATGTTTTTGTTCTTGCAATTCAATGGTACCATCAGCTATGCAAGGACACCTACTTCATCACTGGTGTGGAGAACAAGAAACCAATGATCTCACTGGGACCAGTATTACATGCACTTGGTAAGGGGATGGCTGCAGCCTTATCAGGGTTCCATGCCTTCTCTGGAGCTGACAAGACAGGCCACTTTGCAGGCAAGGGAAAGCAGACCTGTTGGCAAACACTAAACAGGTGTCACATGGAGGTAGTATCTGCATTTGCTGCTCTGGGAACTACAGAAAAGCTGAGTCCTGACGCAGAAAAAATATTGAAGCCTTTGTTTGTCAACTGTATGAGCCTGGTACCACTCTGGTAGACGTCAGTGATCTCAGGTGGAGGTTATTCACCAAGAAACAGCTGGAAGGCCAGAATCTGCCACCAACATGGGGAGCATTACATGGAGCCTTGGCTCGTGCACATTCCCAGGCTATGATGTGGGATCAGGATTACATACCAAACCCACAGTTACCACCACCAACTGAATATGGATGGGAGGCAGAGGACTGTCGACTGGTACCAGTCACAACACAGGATCCCCCAGCCCCTGTCACCATTACACATCTAGTCAAATGCGGTTGCAAGAAGACCAATTGCACGCCACATTGTTCTTGCAGGTCTCAGATTCTTAGCTGCTCTGAGATATGCCTGTGTGGAGCAGATGAAGAGGTATGTGGAAATGTTAGCCAGAGGCTTGTGGTGGGGATCGATGATGATGAGAATGATGGAGATTCTTACACTTGAATACGGTCACTGAAACTCTCTTTCATGGAAGATGCTGGGACTATTTCAGTGCTGTCAACCTAGTTTCATCAGTGGTTTCTTTTTGTGTTATTTGATCTTCGTTTTATCATACTGATTATTTTGGTAGGTCTGAATACATGATAGTAGGCTTACTGGGCCTGTTAACACAGCAGTGTTAAACTTTCAAGTTTCAAGGCCAGAAATAAAATGACTAGATTTATTTTTTTTTCTTTACAGCAAAATCAAAACTGTTTTGTTCCATTTTTAAAATTTTTTTCAAAAGAAATCATACAAAAAATATTTAAAGAAACATGTAAAGAGGACCTTCTGTTAAGTATAATTAACAAAACTGGTCATCCTGGCATTGCAAGCGAATTTTATGGTGCTAATTTGGCATAAAATGTCAAGTTTGAGAAAGAGGTATGAGAATTTAGTCAGAAAAAATGGAGACAACATTTTCCTCAAAGCTCAATCACCCTAGAAGACAGTCCAACCACTCTCCTAAAATTAACATTTCAAAACTGCAGAATTACATTGGCCCCCACACTATTCTTTGGATATTCCTATGTCTTTTGATGTCTACATATGGCAGATTGACCTGAAAACAGTACCAAAATTAGAAGGAGTACTATACATACAGTGGTGTATAGGTAGGGTGTTTGGGGGGATTTCAGTTTTTTTTGCATGGTATTCTTGGTGTTGAAAATTATTTTGGATAATATTATGTATGTTTTGATGTCAAAATATGGCAGAATGACCGGAAAACACTGCCAAAATAAGGAGAGGTACTGAACATACAGTACTGTTTATATATATATATATATATATATATATATATATATATATATATATATATATATATATATATATATATATATATATATATATATATACACAGCTTGTGAACCATCATGACCAGAAAAGCTTAAAACTCACAGCCACCCACACAGCAATACGTCGGAGTGTGTGGATCTGAAAGAAAATACAGCATAATTACGTGGCGACCACGCATATATAATGCCTGCAGTGGTGTAGTGGGCTCGCACCCAACGAAGATGAGGTTGCTTTCTGGTTCGATGTGACTATATTCATAGAACATTATCACTAGTTTTCACCTTCTTTAATTCTGAATGTGGAATATGTAGAAAAATACAGAAGAGAACTATCAATAATGAGTCCAGCAAAAATCTGCCACACATTAATTCATTCACCACTCACTTTTTCTAACATTTTGTCTCCATTTCTCTCTCACCTCCACCCCCCCCTCCACCCCGTAAAAAAAAAAACACAAACACACTTAATGAAGCTGCTCTTCCGAAATTTCTGAAGCAAGTGTAATAAAAAAACAATATAACCCTCACATCATTGAGACAGCCCATGTATTCTCTTCCAGGTAACCCCAGACGACTCTGGCTGAGTGTACTATAGGAACTTGAGAGCATTAATAATGGTAGGCTACAATGAACCTTACCAGGGTCAGGACAACTCTAGTTTTCTATTCCAGCAACAATACTCTCTCTCTCTCTCTCTCTTATATATATATATATATATATATATATATATATATATATATATATATATATATATATATATATATATATATATATATATATATATATATATATATATGATCTACCAGAAGACCCGCCGACATGTAAAAATACCCCCGCTAATACCAATACACCTGTCCTGAATGAGACAGCCCTAGCATGTATTCAATATGGACGGTGGGTGTTAGCGCCGAAGTGGTGACATGTAGAGGTGTATGGTATGTAGAAGGACTGCTGGGCCTTGATAGCAGGCTGTGAAGCCTATGCCCGGAGTCGGACACATAAATATATATATATATATATATATATATATATATATATATATATATATATATATATATATATATATATATATATATATATATATATATATATATATATATATATATATATATATATATATATATATATATACATATATATACATATATATACATATATATACAGTATATATATATAT
Organism: Coenobita brevimanus; assembly: GCF_032717465.1. Lineage (NCBI taxonomy): Eukaryota > Metazoa > Arthropoda > Malacostraca > Decapoda > Coenobitidae > Coenobita > Coenobita brevimanus. The sequence continues at coordinate 15,234,116 of NC_137063.1, read as the reverse complement.
ATATATATATATATATATATATATATATATATAGAGAGATAGATAGAGATAGAGAGAGAGAGATAGATAGGTATAGATATAGATACAGTATATATATATTATGTGAGGAAGAACGAACCAAAGGCTGAGCCCACAAAACACCTTCCAAGGAAAAAAAAAATACAAAAGAGAGCCAAATTCAAGATCCGTTCAATTCGAGATGCCTGGACACGCTGCGTCTGAAAGACTGGAGATAATAGGAAGTAGGAAATACAGATAGAGAGAGACTGTTCCAGAGTTGACCTGTTGCATAAATGCAGGACTGGGACTAATGGTTAACTCTTGCATTAGAGGGCTGGACAGAAAAGGGATGAGAGTCTTTTGCTAGACGGGTGCAACGCCCCCGTCGTAGAGGTGGAGGGGTGCAAGCAGACAGTTCAGAGGAGCAGTGACCACTGAAGCAGCGATAGAAAAGAGATAAAGATGCAGCGAAGAGACAGAGGTTGAAGGAAGCCAGTAAAAGGGGAAGAGCTGATAAGATGAAAAGCCTTTGACTCTACCCTATTGAGAAGAGCTGTGTGTGGGGAGCCTCCCCACACATAAGGGTTGTATTCTAAACAGGGACGAATAAAACCTGTGTATAAAGTCAACAACTGTGCAGGAGTAAGGAAGGAACGGAGTCGGCTTAGCACACCTAATCTCTTGGAAGCAGATTTTACAAAAGATGCAATATGATCTTTCCAAGGTAAGTCCCGAGTGAATGAAGCCCCAGGCTTGTTCAAGAATGATGCAGGATTGAGCTGGATATTATTAAACATTAGTGGGTACTTCTGTGGAAAATTTTGACGGGTTGATAAGGTGTAAAGACTGAGTCTTTCATGCATTAAGAACATCAAGATTATTTTTACCCCAGTCAGAGATAAGACCAAGTTAGATATTAGGTGTGCCATAACGTCATCCCTTGTTTGTTGAAGTAACTGCTGAGACTGACGTTGTGGAAATCGAACGGAAAGGTGAAGGGTGGAATCATCAGCGTATGAGTGGATAGGGTTAGATGTACAGCTTAGAGTATTATTGAAGAATAAAAGATAGAGAGTTGGTAATAGGACAGAGCCCTGAAGAACACCACTGTTGATAGATCTAGGAAAAGAACGATGGCCGTCTATAACAATGGCTATAGGACGACCAGAAAGGAATCTATAGATGAAGGCACAGATAGAAGGATAGAAACCATAAGAGAGCAGTTTGTAAATTAAAGATTTATGCCAGCCTCTATCAAAAGCCTTTGAGATGTCAAGTGCAATGGCAAAGCTTTCGCCAAAGTCCCGAAAGGAGGATGACCAGGAGTCTGAAAATTAGGTGAGAAGATCGCCAGTGGAGCGTCCCTGACAGAACCCATACTGACGATCAGAAAGAAGGTTGTGATAGGAAAGGTGCTTTAAATAGTTCTGTTAAGAATTGACTAGAAAACTTTTGACATACAGGATGTTAAAGCAGTTAGACGATAGTTAGAGGGTTGGGAATGGTCACTCTTCTTTGGGACTGGCTGAATGAGAGCAAACTTCCAGCAAGAAGGAAAGGCACAAGTTGAAAGACAAAGGTGAAAGAGTTTACCTAAGCAAGGTGTAAGCACAGAAGCACAGTTCGTGAGGATAACAGGAGGGACTCCATCAGGCCCATATGCCTTGTTAGTACTGAGGCCAATGATGGCAGAAAATACATCAGCTGAAGAAATTTTAATGTCAGGCATGAGGAAGTCAGAGGGGGGAGGTGATGGAGGAACAGCACCGGAATCATCTAAGGTGGAATTGGAGGAGAAAGTCTTAGTGAAGAGATCTGCTTTATCAGTAGAAGAAATAGCTACAGAGCCATCAGAGTAGAGAAAAGGAAGTAAGGTTGATGAGGTAAAGTTGTTAGAAAGGTTTTTGGCAAGGTCCCAGATGGAGCGGGAAGAATTGGAATTGGAGAGTTGAAAGCATTTAGCATGGATGAAATTATTTTTAGCAGAGCGCAGAACAGACTTAGCACAATTCCGGGCAGAAACATTATAAAAATGTGATTCAGGGGTGGCTTGGGTCTTGTACCTTTTATTGGCCCTCCCCTTGTTGCAGACAGCATTAGGACAAGCGTGATTAAACCAAGGCTTTCTTACATTAGTCAAAGGATATGAGAAGGGAATGTATGCTTCCAGCCATAATGTGATGATGCTAATGTAGACTGTGAAGTCTTCCTGGATGGAGATCTCACTGATGTGCTTCCTGCAGGAGAATGCAGGGAGTGCAGGTCCCAGAGCAAATTCCAGTGTTGCTAGCAGTTGCGTCGAAGGTCATGTTTGTCACTGAATCCACTTGGTACCATTCTTGCAGGGTAGCAAAGATCATCGCCACCATGGCAATTCCTGTTCTTGATCGCAGTTTGAGGACGTTCACCAGCTTCACAATTCTCTCTCCAGACTCCAGGATGGGTAAATATTGGAACACTTCTTGGCCAGGTTCATCAGCAACCAACTTATTGTCCCAGTGAATAGTGAGGGGAACACCAGGCTTAATAGATAAGTGGAGACCTACTGCCTGTTTGCCATGGGTTTTGATTTGTCCCCCATGGAATGCTCTGCCAGTTCAAAGCCATAACTGAAGGATCCTTACCATACACAGATGCTGCAGCAGCTGAGATGTGGACAGCATTGTGGTTGCTGGATTTCATGTGGTCCAGAGCATTAGGCAACTTCAGAGTGATGACAGGTGCATGAGATCAGGACCATTGTCATTTGGGTGAGAATGTGGTAGCTGATGTGGATGGTCCAGGAACAGAGTCTTTGTTTTCTTTGTCTTCTTCAGAGTCCTCCAACTCAAACAGAAGCTTCCAACACTGACAGCCGCTGCTGCTCTCGTAGTTCCCAAACTTGGGAAGCCTCCTCTCTCTCTCATGCTTCTTCACTTCAGCATCGGACAGCTTCCAGTCAGTACTGAGCATGATGCCTTGGCAGTCTTCCTCTCATTAAGAACGCTTTGTCCTCTTCGTTCCTCAGCAGCTTCATGGCATCCATGTGTGCCAAGTCAAAGAGGTTCTTCAGCTTCAGTCTGAAGTCAGCTCACTTTCCTTCTTCCACCTCAGTCTTCCTTTCCTTCCTATTGCTCAGGGAACACCATTCCCCATACAGATTTTCCTCTTTTAAGATCCTGTTCTTGCTCTGTGTCACTGGAAGTCTGGCGCAATACCAGTATCCAATGACCTCAGAGTCCTTGATCATTGAAGCATATGGTACTATCCTCTTTTCCTTCTGCAGAAATTGAAACAGCTGCTGGAGGTTCCTTACCGTTAGATGGCAACTTACCACCTGTGAGCTGGGTGAGGGGATGTCCATCCAACCACATCTCGGTCTTCTATTTGGTTTCCTTCTCTTCCTTAAATTTGTCGTGGTCGTCATCCTCCTCATCCTCCTAGAAAGAAGGCTGTGTGCCTACTGTAGCCATCGCAATCAAACCTCGTGATTGACTTACCACCTGGAAAGATTTTTTCAGATGAAAGACTACGTTATTTACCTTCGTAATGCAGAAAACAACTGTTCGCTAAGCTAGTAAAAGGGGGAATGACACATTACTGACTGTCCAGTTTCCTCCCCCTGCACCCTACCCCCAACCGTCCAGCCGCCACCGCATCTTCTCTCCTCCCTCCCCGTCACTTTTCCTCCTTTCCTGCTATGACCACGCCCTCTTGCGGATCGATGAGAGGCTCCCAGGAATATGGTCCCATTCTCCTATATAAGGAGTTTCTTCAGGGCCATTGGGGCACTAGAAATTTTTTGACCAATGTACAAAAAATATATACATGCAGTGTTTTTATATCAGTGGCACAAATTTCCAAAATTCAGTTTTCACTATATACCAAATGACCACCCTATATATATATATATATATACTATATAACTATATAACTACATATATATATATATATATATATATATATATATATATATAGATATCTAGGTATATATATATAGATTGATATATATATATATATATATATATATATATATATATATATATATATATATAGAGAGAGAGAGAGAGAGAGAGAGAGAGAGAGAGAGATTTAGCTGAGTGACCTACGAGTATAACAGACTTAGCAAATTAATACTGGTACCATTAGCCTCTTCAGTGTCAGGACAACACTAACATTCAGTTACCAGGAACACCAAATGCTTTCCTTCAACTGAGTCAAAGGAGGCTGAAAGCTTAAACCGCCCCGTCCCGACTAATTTTCCACCACTGACTCCCTCCAATCCCGACCAATTTTGGAAGAAAAGTTTTTTGGCTCAAACCTCCTCTTTTTGTGAGAAACATCGAAAATTCATAGAGAAATCGCTCACCTGAGGTTTAAAATACTCGATACAGTTAGCAGTACTCCTTACCTTACTGGGATTTCTATCACACTGGCTCCAAAGAAAACGAGTTCTATGGGAGGGTAATTATTCCACACCACTCATAAACAGTATTTATTTATTTATTTGGTACGAATTTATATGTAATATGAGAGTATATTGGTTTTCCAACAGTAATATAGGCAATATAAGCATTGTGTTACTCACTAACACATCAACATACCTGACCTTTTTTGGTGACATTACCTGATCATCATTTCTGACTGTTTCTTCCTCTAATGCTATGTAAACTTTGTCCAACACATTGTCATAGATTGGGGAATCACTCTGGCCCTGAATGTCTTTACTGGCCAGGTCACTGTTAACAGGTGAATTGCCGAGACAATGGCATGCGGGCAAGGGGGAGGTCATGCAAGGTAAGGCATTGTCCCTGCCTGACATCTTGTAGAGGAAGGTGTCCCGTGTATACGTACCAAAAATCATGCTTGAAAATTGAAAATTGTGCAAATTATGAACCTTGCAATTGGGCGACGTACTGGTACATCTATGGGTCTAGCTGTGACAAAACGTTGCAACGTACTGATATGTCGATGGGACGCCTCGGGTTAAAAAGATTATGATCTCATCCAGTGACATTTTGAACTCTGCGACGCTAACTCTTTATCGTTAGGTTATTTATGTTGTTTTGTGGGATTAAAGTTAGTTGCTCTGCAAATCGGCTGGATCCTCAAATGGCGGTTGTAGGATTCTGATTTTTTTAATGCAAGCAAGGACATAGGCCAATCTGTGTCTGGGCACGTATCGATTTACACAGGCCAAGGGTACTGCAGGGTCATATACTTCACTGAGGGAGGATTATATCTTAGCCAGATTGTTTTCTACAGTAAGTATGAAAAGGTAAGGGCTGTCTGTAGTAAGTGCGTTATGTATGAAATTCGGTGTGTTTTGTCGTTGTTTGATAAAACCTGTACACGTCATTTTATTATAGTATAATGTACCCGACTCTGAACTAGATGAGGCAAACTGTGAATCGACAAGTGTGTGGTTATGTGCTACCAAATGTAATTATATAATTTCTGACAGTAGCCTACCCAGTTAAATACCCGCCAAGGCTAAGTTTTGAAAAAAGCCGATTCTGGCCACAGGCGATAGAAGCAGATGTTTTGATTCCTGCTGTCTCTAGGGCCTCATATAAAATAAACAAAGTTATGTATGAGTAAGTTTTATTATATCAGGAGTTAAGTTCAGAAGAAGAAAATACTCTGGAATAATAAAGAAAACTCACGTTCTGTGCCTAATATAGGCATAACAAGGTATGGGCATTGAGGAAAACAATTGCAAACTACTGGTAGAAATATGTAATAGTTCACTCCCGATATCATAGTTTAAGGCAATTCTTACAATATACTTGATGTATATAAGATAACTTGGGGCCCTACGAGCTTATCTTTTCGTACCTATGTGCATAAACTATAAAGACTATCAATACTGAATGTATAAAGTATAAGGGCTGTTAATACTGAAGACTATTAATATTATTGTGATGCATATATGGAATTAACTGCTACTCGGGAAAATGCAGGTGGGATACATTAGGTGAGCCCCAGATATAATCCCACTTCAGGAAGAACTGGCTTTCTCAAACCAGACTAATTTATTACAAACCCACCCTCAAAGCCCAACAAATTTTCTATTTTTTTTTTTTTTTTTTTTTTTTTTTTTTGCTCAAACTTCCACTTTTGGTGAGAAACAATGGAAAATCACCAAGAAAGTGCTCACCTGAGGTTAGAAACGGTCTAGACAGGTGACCCTCTGAACACCTGATAGTGTGTTCTCTGGAGCCTTGCTGCTACTGTCATTTTTTCTATGGTAGGGGTAACTATTGGAAACCACTCAAATTACGTATTTATTAATTTGGTACAAATTGACATGTATTACAAGAATATATTGGTTTTCACACAAAAGTATAGGCAATATAAGCATTGTTTCATTCATGAACACATGAAAATTGTAGAATTCTTGCACAGTTGACTCAATATGACTGTTGTATCAACTTACATTCTACTTTTCAACTTACATTATACTTTTCCACTAACATTATACCAGTTTCCACCTTATAACACTTATGACATATTTACAGGCCGTACTATTATAGTTAGCATCATATTATCGCATATTTACAGGCCTTACTATTATAGTGAGCCTAGTATTATCTCAAGCACACACAGTATCAGTAATGTACTAAAATGTACTAAGTTGTGGTAGAGGAAGGTGTCCTGTGCATACGTACCAAAAATCACGCGCGAAATTTGAAAAAAATATGCAAATGCCAGACCTTGCAATAGCGAAACGTACATCGTACGTGGTCGGGACTGAGGGTGAAAAAAGTTGCTACGTGCATCATACGTCATGGGTACAGGGTAGGTTATGGAACACTTATGTCGAGATCCGAACTTATCATTCATCCAGGAAAAGCTCTGAATTACAGTAACCAAGACTTGGATCCCTATGGCTCAAAGGACAATATAGGACTAACTGTCCCATTGTTAGTCACCCACGCCAACCATATGTCCTTTTCACCGTGGAAGCTGAGAGTAGCTACCGTAGGTGAAGCTGAGTCAGGTTAGGAAATAATGCAACGAGTACAAGATGGACAGTGGGATGCTGTCAGTTGCCAAGAAAAAGTGGGAATGATGATAAAAAAAAAAAAAACTGAAGAGAAGGAAAACGAATGAATAAAGAAGTCGAGGAAATTATTGGGAAATATAAGGTACCAAAGGAGCTAAAGGGTGCTAGATGTAACAAAAACACTGTGGGAATGCTGAGAAAGAGGAAAGATGACTAAAAGGGAGGAAGAGAAAGCGTGTAGTTATGCAAGAGAAGAATCGTCTGTCAGAAGAAAAAAAGTCAAGGAAATGAAAAAGAATAAAACATCTAAAGGTTGCTGGGATTAGCTAAGAGAATGTGGGAATGATGAAAAAGAGAAAAGATGGCTGAAACGGGAATGAGATGAAGGTTAAGTAAGAAAGAAAAGGGGTCTGGTAAATAAGAAAACTGAGAGTTATAAGAGACGAGGGTTACGGCAACCGGCAAGGGTTCCAGTTTAGTGGGACGGGTAAGGAAGCGTATAAGTGGTTATAAAGGGAGGTAACAGAAGAAAACGCTATGAGAAGAAGGATGAAATTTTAGTAAAAACTGGGAATAGTACGAAGGGAGAATAAGAACTATGAGAATGATACATAGATAGATAGATTGATGGAGATAGCCTAGATAGACAGATCCATACATACAGACAGACAGGCAGACAGAGTCGTTGGTGTAACTGGCCTTGCTAATCTTCCTCGGTAATTGTTGTGGCTGAAATGTTCTTGTGGCTCGTTCACACAAGAGAGAGAGAGAGAGAGAGAGAGAGAGAGAGAGATCGGTGGTATGATTAGCCCCATTAAACTTACTGGATTATTGTCGTGGCTGTAATGTTGTTCATTAACGAGAAAGAGAGGGGGGGGGGTTGAGGGAGGGAGAAGAAGAAGCAGGGAGTGAGTTACAAAGGATTCATTGAATAAGTAAGGAAGAAGGAGAAGAAAAATATATATGCAAAAGAGACGGGGACAACGAGAGGAGAGAAACTGAAAGGACGAGAGAGAAAGAGAGGTGGAAGAAAAGCTCTATATCCATTGCCTCTGTTATTCCAGTGGCATATTTACTTTATCTTTGCTACCTTCAGATGATTATTTTAATGATTATTTTAAAGTTAAGAATAGTCTGTCATACTGAAGTGGTCCAGAATGCTATACGTAACCTTCCTGAAGGCAGTTACTAGAAAACTGAGTAAACATATCTGGAGACAAAGGCAAAAATGAAATAATAATACTCTGAGTGGCTTAACTCTAAGGGAGGCAGGCAGAAGCCACAGGCAGTCAACAGCGCGGCCACGAAAGGTGTGAGACGATTAGCTCTGTTCTGCTTCGTCTGACTGGCTCGCCGCTGCCCACCCAACCCGTGCCACGTCCATCCCGGCCAAGCATATGACAGGGTCAATAGACAAGGATTGTGGAAAATATTAAGAATATATGGAGTAGATGGGAAGTGGTTGAATGCTGTGAAGAGTATGTATGACGGTGCTAAGGCTGCAGTGCGTGTGGATGGTGAACTAAGTGAATTTTTCTCTTTGAAGGTTGGGTTGAAACAGGGATGTGTCATGTCTCCATGGTTGTTCAATCTGTACATGGATGGGGTAATAAAAGAGGTACAAGGTAGGGTAGTGGATGTTGGAGTGGCCCTGGTGCGAGAGGATAGTGTTTGGAAACTCCCTGTACTGTTGTTTGCAGATGATACTGTGTTGTTGAGTGAAGACGAAGGGGAGCTGCAAGGCTTGGTGGATGAGTTTGGGAGAGTGTGTAAGAAATGGAAACTAAAGGTGAATGTAGGGAAGAGTAAAGTGACGGTCTTTGAGAGAGGTGAAGTCAGTGAATGTACAGCGAGGTTGGATGGTGAGGAATTGGAAAATGTGAGTACGTTTAAGTACTTGGGTAGTGTGATGAGTAAGGATGGAGGTTTGGAGGATGAAGTGCTTGAAAGGGTACAGCAAGGAAGAAAGGTTGCTGGTTCTTTGAAAGCAGTGATAAGAAACAGGGAGGTGAGTATGGAAGTGAAAAAGTTACTACATGACAGTATTGTGATACCAACTCTAATGTATGGAAGTGAAGCTTGGACGTTGTTGGAAGGACACAAGTCAAGAGTGAGAGCAGTGGAAATGAGTTCCTTAAGAGGAGCCTGTGGAGTCACATGGAGAGACAGGCTGATGAATGAGGATATAAAGGAGCGTTGTGGTGTGGATGTGGATGTGATAGGAAGCGTTATGAGGAACACACTGAGGTGGTTTAGCCATGTGGAGAGGATGGAGGGTGAGAGACTGACGAAGAGAGTGTATGTGAGTGAGGTGGAGGGGGGAAGTGGGAGGGGGAGGCCGAGGATGAGATGGAGGGATGGGGTGGAGAGGTATATGAGAGAGAGAGGGGGGTGTGAGTTGGGAGTAGGGCAGTGAAATGGCGGGGGACAGGTCGACGTGGAGGCGATTTTTTGTGGCCACCCTAAACAGGATTGAGGCGTCTGGCAATAGAGAGATGCCAGACTCGATCAAAAGCCTTTGATATGTCAAGTGCAATGGCAAAGCTTTCGCCAAAGTCCCAAAAGGATGATGACCAGAATCTGAAAGGTAGGTGAGAAGATTGCCAGTGGAGCATCCCTAACAGAACCTATACTGACGATTAGAAAGAAGACTGTGATAGGAATGATGCATTATTTTTATATTAAGAATTGACTCGAAAACTTTTGAGATACAAGATGTTAAAGCAATTGGACGATAGTTAGAGGGTTGGGAATGGTCACTCTTCTATGGGACTGGCTGAGTGAGAGCAAACTTCCAGCAAGAAGGAAAGGTACAAGCAGATGGACAAAGGCGAAAGAGTTTGCCTAGGCAGGGTGTCAGCACAGAAGCACAGTTCTTGAGGACAACAGGAAGGACTCCATCATGCCCATATGCCTTGTTAGTATTGAGGCCAGTGATGGGAGAAAATACATCAGTTGGAGATTTTATTGTTAGCCATGAAAAAGTCAGAGGGGGGAAGTGATGGAGGAACAGCACCGGAATCGTCTAAGGTGGAATTGGAGGAGAAAGTCTCAGTGAAGAGATCTGCTTTATCAGTACAAGAAATAGCTACAGAACCATTAGAATAGAAAAGAGGAGGAAGGATAATGAGGTAAAGTTGTTAGAAAGGTTTTAGGGAAGGTGCCAGAAGGAGCTAGAAGAATTCCAGTTGGAGAGTTAAAAAAATTCAGTCTATCTATCTATCTATCTATTGCCAGACGCCTTAATCCCATACGGGGTGGCCACAAACAAATCGCCTCCAAGTTGCCCTGTCCCTCCCCATATCACTGCCCTGCTTCCAACTCACACCCCCCTCTCTCATATACCTCTCCACTCCATCCCTCCATCTCATCCTCGGCCTCCGCCTCCCTCTTCCCCCCTCCACCTCACTCACATACACTCTCTTCGTCAGTCTCTCACCCTTCATCCTCTCCACATGGCTAAACTACCTCAGTGTATTCCTCCTAACACGTCCTATTACATCCACATCCACATCCACAATGCTCCTTTATATCCTCATTTGTCAGCCTGTCTCTCCATGTGACTCCACATGCTCCTCTCAAATAACTCATTTCCACAGCATCTCACTCTTGACTTGTGTCCTTCCAACAACGTCCAAGCTTCACTTCCATACGTTAGAGTTGGTATCACAATGCTATCATGTAGTAACTTTTTCATTTCCATGCTCACTTCCCTGTTTCTTATCACTGCATCCAAGAACCAGCAACCTTTCTTCTTTGTTGTATCCTTTCAAGCACTTCACCCTCCATCCTTACTCATCACACTCCCCATGTACTTAAACGTATCACATTTTCCATTTCCTCACCATCAAACCTCTGTACATTCACTGACTTCACCACTCTCAAAGACTATCACTTTACTCTTCCCTACGTGCACCTTTAGATTTCATTTCTTACACACTCTCCCAAACTCATCCACCAAGCCTTGCAGCTCCCCTTCGTCTTCACTTAACAACACAGTATCATCTGCAAACAACAGTACAGGGAGTTTCCAAACACTACCCTCTCTCACTAGGGCCACTTCAACATAAACTGCCCTACCTTGTATCTCTTGTATTACCCCATCCATGGAGACATGACACATTGGTGTTTCAACCCAACCTTCAAAGAGAAAAATTCACTCAGTTCATCATCCACACGCACTACAGCCATCATACATACTCTTCATAGCATTCAACAACTTCCCATCTACTCCTTATATTCTTAATACTTACCACAATCCTTGTCTATCCACCCTGTCATATGTTTTCTCCAAATCCATGATGGCCGCGTACAACTTCTGTTCCTTCTCTAGAAACTTTTCCACTAAAGATCTAAGAATGAATATCTGATCTAAACAACCACTTCCCTTCCTAAAGCCTACTTATTCTTCCCCAACTAATTCCTCTGTTATTTCCCTAACTCTGTCAATAAGTATCCTACCATACAGTTTTCCTATTACACCAAGAAGGCAAATGCCCCTGTGATTACCACACACTTCTTTTTCCCCTTTTCCTTTGTACAAGGGAATAATTATACCTGACTTCCAATCCTCCGGGACTCTACCTTCCTCCCAGGCCAATCTGCACATCTTCCACATCCATTCTACTACTATCTCTCCCCCAAACTTCAGCATTTCACCACACACTCCATCAATTCCTGGGGCTTTCCCCAATTTGACTTTCTTCATTGCTTCCACAACTCTATCCTACTGATTTCTTCCTGTCTTCTCACCTCCCTCCTTCTCCCAGCCATTCCTCAGCCACTTATACTCGCATTACTTCCATTCTCTATGTTCAACAATTCCTTAAAGTGTTCTCTCCATCTGCTCACTTTTTCTCCCTTCTCCACTAGTAATCTACCATTTTTATCTTTCACTCCCCTACTAATTTCACTTCCACCCTGTCTTTCTCTCTTCACCTCTTTCCAGAACATTTTCTTACAGTCCCTCCACTTCACACTCAAATTCTAGAACAATGCAAGCTTATTTAAGGATGGGGAGGAGACAAAAGCAAGTTTAGTCGGTTTTCAGTTCAGTTCGAGTGTAGTGCAGTGTCAGGACAGTGAAGTTTGTATATTTTCGGTACTTGTGAAAACAATGAAGTGTTGACAAACAGTGAAGTGTTATTGAAGTTTGTATACCATCCGTACTCGTAAAAATAGTGAAGTGTTGTCAGTCATTCAATGTATTTGCAGTTAGTAAAGTTTGTATAGCTCCAGTGCTTGTGAGAATAGTGAAGTTGGAAAGCATTAGTGTTATTATTTGGAAAATAGACATTGAACTTAAAAAGCCAGTGTTTATTTACAAAGCCTCAGATGATCTTCTGTACTTCCACCTAAAGGCTGACCATAGGAAGAGCAACTTACTGGGCAACGTCCTTCCTGTACTAAACTACTGCTGTTGAAGCCTGTGGCAGTGTGGGACGGGGACGTAACAATATATATATATATATCTGTTGAAGCCTGTGGCAGTGTGGGACGGGGACGTAACAATATATATATATATATATATATATATATATATATATATATATATATATATATATATATATATATGTGTATTGTTACGTCCCCGTATATAAATGCTGCATGGTCGATGCACCTTTGACGATAGAATAGGATGAAAGGTATCTAGTTGTTACTGACAGGGTTTTGAAGAACTCTTTAACAGTGCAAAGCAATGCGTCGCAAGGCAAACGAAATGTTGGGGATGATTGCACGAAACTTCGATTGCAAAACACCACTATATAATTTCAGCGTTTTATGCGACATTAGCCAGACCACATTTAGAAAACTATGCACAGAACTGGTCCCCAAACATTATTTAGGATGAAGAAAAACTCGAGATTGCAGCGATGAGCCCATAAATATTATTCCATCACAAGGAAATTTATCAGTCAAAGAATGAATAAAGAACCTTTTTATTTATAAAGCATTGGAAGATATCTAATACAAGTATTTAAAATCTCCAGAAATTCGACAATGACTAACATGATAATTTGTTCAGAATACAATTTTATAGTGTGGTTAGAAAAAAAAATGAGACGAAACTCAAAGGTACTAGATACAACGCTAATATCTGCATAGAAAAAATAATAATAATAATAATAATATTCTCGAAGTGCAACAGTGGAATAAACTACCAACCACAGTAGCTGGTGAAAAAAGTGTATATAAATTTATTATTTGATTAGATGAACATTTCTAAATAATAGGCCAGAACAGATTGAGTGTTGTTTACTGCAAGCTGACGTGTGCCTGACGAAATGGAAACGACTGTTTAATTATAAGAACGTCCTGTGATGGTGTATGCCCTTTTATTTAGATATGTAAATTAGAACATATAAAGTGCATAAATTTACCTCTTCAGTCTTTCATATCAAAACTTGCATGTTGTTCGTTCAAAGAAACATAGGCTTTCTAACAAGTATGGTTGTTTTTCTATCTCTACCATTTTTGACGGATTGGGTGGTGGGCTGGGAGAGCCAGTACCCTCTTCTCTATTTCCTTCTCACACACTTTGGTTGGGTCTTAATAGAATTAGCTTTTCTTCAGTAAATATCTTTGTTATGGGCCTGTATGCCTCACGGTATCAGTAATTCGATTTTCCTCTGTCTACTCCTGTTTTGGTGATGATAATGGTGATGATGAAGGTTTCACTTTATTTCTCCTCATTTCATTTCTTTAACCTCCTGAAACTAGAGACCAGCAATGGCCTTAACCTTTTGGGCAAGAGAACTACATGGAGCCCTCCAGCAACTTGATTTTTTCATATCCGAACATTAAAATACCAACAGATTTCTATAGATCAGTCCAGGTTCTAAAATATTTTTACCTAAATATAACGTTAAATGAAAGAATAAAAATGAAAATGGTATTAATGTATCTTCCAAAAATAGTACAGTATATTAGCCAAATTTGGAGGCCTCCTTTGTATGGGGTCCCCGGGCAGTTGCCCAATTTGTTCACCCATAAAGACATTAAACCACCACTACTAGAGGCAACAATGATGATGACGATGATGATTATAATCATGATGATTCGAACTTCACTTGAACAGTTTTATTGTACATATATTTTTACCAATCTAATTTTTTTTTCACTTATTTGAATCTTTAGCCCTCTAGCCCTATTCCGCACAGACATCAATTCTCTTCCTCTGCGGACTTATCCCCACACAATTTTCCTGGTTACTATCTCACCACTATCCCATAACAAGGGTGGTACTTTTTGCAATATTAAATCAGAATATACAACTGACACAATCATCAGTATCACTTCTGCCAGTTATGAGTACTCAATATACAAACTAAATTATCTTAATAGTGCTTTTTTTTTTTTAATCTGTATAGTGTATCACTTCTCCAATGCCTCATCAGACTCCAGAGTATTTGACCATATATCCAGACAGTTGACAAACCTAACCGCACCCTTACTTGTGCAATTACCGTGTTGGATGATTTTAACGTCCAGAATGTAGAACATATCAAACAATCAACCACAATACCAGATATTTCTGATCACATTACCAGTCTCTCGGATTTATTTCGAACAAAATAACCCAAATCAATACAAGATAGAGGTACTGTCACTATTTGCATCTGCCGACCACAATCTGATCAAAGACACATTCGTCAGAGGCGGTGGCTTAATCGGTAAAGAGGTGCCCTGCAGTCCTAACGGACCCAGGTTCAAATTCCGGCTGGGGCAGGGAACGGTTTAAGGATTTGAATTTCATTAAATCAGGCTTTACCGATCTACCAGAAGACCCGCCGACATATCGTAAAAATACCCCCGCTAATACCAATACACCAGTCCTGTATGAGACAGCCCAAGGATGTATTCAATATGGACGGTGGGTGTTAGCGTCGGAGTGGTGACATGTAGAGGTGTATGGTATGTAGGAGGACTGCTGGGCCTTGATAGCAGGCTGTGAAGCCAATGCCCAGAGTCGGACACATTTAAAAAAAAAAAAAAAAAAAAGTTAACCCAAACCTCCCTGTTCTGAACCAGTCAGGGTGACCAGATGGCACTTTGATAACGCCGACTGGGACGGATTTAGAAAGTATCTAACAGATACTCTATGGCAGTCCTTGTTCTCAACTGAAACCAGTTCTATGCAGTCCTACACTGATGACTTAATACAAGTTGGTATGGAGATGTTCATAGGCTGTCAACATTTTGCAAAGGATCAGACACCCCCAAATGGTTCAACAGCAACTGGAGCAGTGACCCAAAAGAATTTACTGTAAAACTTTTACCAAATCCCATCATTCACTTACACCTCCTCAGGTACACCTGGTTCTGACAGACCCGGGCAATTTTTTTCGATGGTATAGTTCAGTAACATATAGATGCCTGTGATCTCTGTCCTTCTCTGTAGCTTCCTAATTTTTTGTGCCCATGCAGGGTTAGGGGGGTTACTTTCATGTCTCCCTATGTTTTTGCAACATATCACTCAAAATTACATGACAGGTCTGTGAGACCCCCTCCTGAGGAGGGGGGAGAATTTTTCACTATGAGTTTGCAAGTTCATTTCATGTGTGGGATCCACTATGCCCATAATGAAGCTCCTCCATCCCTCAAGTTGTGACACACGTGCTAGGCTCATAGTGTTCTTTGCGTGTGTGTGTGTGTGTGTGTGTGTGTGTATGGTGACTGCAGAAAAAAAAAATAGTTTGGCATTGTTTTCAAGAATTTTTTAAAAATATGTGGAGTTCAATGAATAAAACTTATTCACAAAGTTTTGTAACTGATAGTACCTAATACATTATAGGATATTCAGGAATTCATTATTTTAAACATGTGTGACACTACAGCATTTTATTAATGATGGGTCTGACTGACCCAGGTGTACCTAAGTTTTAAGCGAAACTGTAGGTCTACGTGAGGAGGATTAACAGTGGTAGAAACCACACAAAAGCAATAATAACTTCACCAAATCATTTTTCGCAACCAAGTATCCAAACTGTTATATAATCCTAAAAACAACAGAATATGCTTGCCAGCTTCGGTTTTTTCAGCAGTAACACAGACGAGTCATCACCCATTCTCCCATTAAAATCTCCAGACAGAAACACTGTAAACATCCTACATGGAAAAGCTAACATTCTTGCCAATACGTTTGCCAGAAATTCTACCTTAGAGGAAGTCAATCAGAATCTTCCCGAATTAGAGCTGGACTCTCCCAAAATTGCTCCATTAACCCGTCACGTCCCGAGGTTTTCCGCACCTCCGACATCCCCCAGTCCCGAGGTATTTTCGATTTTTTTTTTTTTTGGCTAAAACCTTCGCTTTTGGTGAGAAACATCGAAAATTCATAGAGAAATCGCTCACCTGAGGTTTAAAGTGCCCAATCCAGGTAGGAGTTCCTCCTTACCTGAGTGGGTTTTGTAACATGCTGGCACCAAAGAAAACGAGTTCTATGGGAGGGTAACTATTTTATCCACTCATAAACGGTATTTATTTATTTACTTGGTACGAATGTATATGTAGTATGACAGTATATTGGTTTTCAAGCAGTAATAAAGGCATTATAAGCATTGTTTCACTCACTAACTAATCACCATACCTGACCTATTTTTGCCACATTACCTAATCATTATTTCTGGCTGTTTCTTCTTCTAATGCTATGTAAACATTGTCCTCCACATTGTCATCGATTGGGGAATCACTCTGGCCCTGAATAACTTTACTAGCCAGGTCACTGGTAACAGGTCCTTTGCCAAGACAATGGCGTGAAGGGGGGAGGGGGGAGGTTATGCAGTGTAAGGCATTGTCCCTGCTTGGTATCTTGTACAGGAATAGAGGAAGGTGTCCTGTGTATACATACGAAAAATCACGTGCGAAAATTGAAAATTGTGCAAATTAGGGACCTTGCAATTGCACGACGTACTGGTACGTCGCCGGGACTGGCAAATGCAAATCGTTGCAACGTACCCATACGTCGACGGGATGGGGCGGGTTAAAGATAGAAACTATGTAAGGCTACATAAAATCTATCCTGGACAATTTACCAACTATCAAAGCTCCAGGTCCAGATGGAATTCCTCCATCTGTTTTGCAAAAATGCTCCCAGAACTTGCTCCTGTTCTACTCAAATAATTTTTCATTCCCAAATTCATGGAAAAAAACAACAACAATCACCCACTTTCAAAGAAAGGAAGTTCGTCTGATCCCTTTGATTGCAGACCAATAGCTATCACATCTTCTTTTGGGAAAGTAGTTGAGATTGTCATTAATATGCATACTGTTTAACATCTTCAATCAAACAACTTTATTAGTGACAGACAGTATGGTTTTCATCGCGGACGATCCACTGTTGATATTCTCAATCTCTTTACTTATACCATCCACCCATCCATGAGTCAACTGACCAACATGGAGAAACCCAGAAATTGCTCCTGTTCTTCCTAAATTATTCAGACGATGCATACGTATTTTTTTCACTCCTGCATTCTTGGAAAGAAGCCAACATCTACCCACTTCCAGTTAAAGGAAGTTCGTCTGATCACTTTAACTGCAGACTAATAGCTATCACATCTTGGGAAAGTATTTGAGATTGTCATTAATAAGCACACTGCTTAACATCTTCAATCAAACAACTTAATTAGTGACAGACAGTTTTGTTTTCATCAAGAAAGATCCTTGGTTGATATTTTCAAACTCTGTACTCATACCATCCACCAGTCAGGTGACAAACATGAAAAAAAACATCTAATAGCCCTTGATATTTCTAAAACAATTGATAAACTGCAGCACCATTTCCTGTTATCCAAGATCTGTCGCTACGGCTTATCAAACTTTTGTCTCACCGATACCATATCTCACCAACAGAAAGATAAGAGTAAAGGTAGATGATATATATTTCAATTTCCACTCAGTTAATACAAGCATGACACAAAGATAAGCCCTAGCTCAAGCCACTTTCATCATTTATATTAATGTCTGTCACCCATAATTCCATTCACTCATGCAGATGGCTCAACACTTCATAGTTCCTTCACATTTAAACACCCATTCACAATGTCTGATATGTGACTTCCAGCTACTCACAGCAGTCTCCTAAAATCAAGACGTTTAAGATCAGTGAATGGGGTCAAAATTGCAATGGACCATTTTTTGCTATAAAAAGACAAATGTATACCCAGTTTAGTTGTAGACAGGTAATGCCTGATTCCTACATTATCTCCAATGCAACTAATATTCCTGTCTCTAAAAGTATTGAATTTCTCGTTCTTTCCCTTATCAACCCTCAGTTGGACGTCTCATGTTAGATCACTTGCTAAAACCGACTTAGATAAACTTCGATTGCTGTACAGGATCTGTAACTTCTTCAATGACAGACAGTTAACTATAAGTTACAAGAGTCATGTGAGCACTCGGTTTGAATATTGCTCAGCCTTGTGAAATGGATGTGGAGAGATTGCACTAACTCGAAAAAAAGATGAACAAACTGTAAGAATAATTAATGACCTGGTAGGTATAAATGAACTATCTCCCCTACAAGTGAGAAGGAATGTTGCCTCCCTTGCATTATTTTACAGATATTATTATAGCAAATGCTCAGACAAAGTTGCATCCAATGTGCTATCTCTCCAAGCCTTCCCCCGTGCTACATAGGTATCTGGCAGCCGCCGTGACTGCTACGCTGCAGTATTGCAGAACTTATCAGTTCCTATATACCCAGAACTGCTCCTCTTTGGAACTAGCTTCCCCAGATTAGTTTCCCTCCCAACTTTAACCTAGAGCAGTTGAAGTCCAACTTTTACTTTTTTTTTTTTTTTTTTTTTTTAACAGCGGACACTTGTAATCTGGTATATGATTTTTTATATTTGTTTTTCCTTCTACTGTTCATCTTAAAAAAAAAAAAAAATACTCACTTCAATTACTGCCTGCTTTTGAAGACTTATACAATAAGAAACTGATTGCATAACACAGAGTTTGTTTGAAGATCTTGAAGCCTTGATGTCTAAAATCCTGTAGATGCGATGAAGTTTCATAATTCAGCATGTCACTTTCGGATGCTGCTACTGTTCAATATGGCAAGTTATCAGTTTCATATCTGATGAGGTGGATCCAGGATTAAGAGAAACCGATGTGTACATGTAAATTTGTTCATTAAGGTAGGAAAAGGTGCATAGGCAATGTAAACAATGTGGTTCTTGCCACTATTTAATACAACGAGCTGAGTGGTGTGCGCACTGGACCTTAGGCTCTAGGGTGTGCGGCACTGACTGAGGGGAGTGTGCCCTTTGAATGAGTGTAAATGATGAAATATACCTTACAACATCAGATTTTCCGTTATAAAATTAGAGAAAACTGCCATTTTAGCCATGACACTACATCTTGTCAGTAGTGGACATTGTGTAAATAACACATACTGTTCTACATATAGATTTTATATCAAACATATGAGGGAAGCGTAGAAAAAATTACCGATATGGTCATAAATATTTAGAAATTTATGTCAATGCACAGCCCAAAGGCACCCCTCACCAGCACCACACAGAGGATATGCGATGTATGTATGAACGAAAGATAACCAACTATGTGTGTATTTTAACAGAGGGTAATAAAGGATATGTGCACACAGTAATAGAACGTAGTCCCTAATATATATATACAGCGCTCGTAAATAGGAGATAATTTACGATATATTTGTTACAATCTGTTCTCGAAAGTGTCTATTTCATGAGGTGGGCAGAAAAATCTTCCATTTCATGAAGTGAGCAGTAATTTCCAATTTCATGATATCGGCATTCCTAGTGCCCCTTGCATAAAATGAACATGCAGTAAGATTGCACTCTTCATGGATGAGCAAGTAGAGAGAGAGAGAGAGAGAGAGAGAGTATCTCTCTCTCTCTCTCTCTCTCTCTCTCTCTCTCTCTATCTATATATATATATATATATATATATATATATATATATATATATATATATATGTATATATATATTGCCAGACGCCTCAATTCCGTTTGGGGTGGCCACAAACAAATCGCCTCCAAGTCGCCCTGTCCCCCGGCATTTCACTGCCCTGCTCCCAACTCACCCCGTCCTTTCTCATATACCTCTCCACCCCTTCCCTCCATCTCATCCTCGGCCTCCCCCTCCCTCTTCCCCCCTCCACCTCACTCACATACACTCTCTTCGTCAGTTTTTCACCCTCCATCCTCTCCACATGGCCAAACCACCTCAGTGTGTTCCTCATAACGCTTCCTATCACATCCACATCCATATATATATATATATATATATATATATATATATATATATATATATATATATATATATATGTGTGTGTGTGTGTGTGTGTGTGTGTGTGTTCATAATACTCTTTAGTTAAAAGGACAGGAGGAAACTGCAGTCTAGACGCGAGGAAATAAGTACAGTACATGTATTTTATTTCAGTTAAAATCAATCAAACATACAATAGCTTTACGGGTACAATATGTATAAAAGTGAACAACAACAATGATTAATCGTGTGTCTCACACGTGACACGTGAGTGGCAAGCAATGCTCCTCTTCAGTCTCTGAAGAAGGAACCTACAGTATTTCGCTCACACAGTTCACGCACCAGTGACATCTCTTAAAGCCTTATCCTAGCACAATTACTTTCTAGTCTCACAGTGTCCCTCAAACATAAACTCCAATGTGGCACCTCTGTTTTTTTTTTTTTTTTTCCTCGGAATTTCGAAAATTTGTATTGACAGTTTGATAATTTGACCTTTATTCTATGGATTTCGTAGCTTTAATGAGAAATATCTTGTCCTCATCACTCCCGCACACATCACCAGTGACGTATAGTATAGTTTTATCAAACGAAAAAGCGAACATTACTGCCAAATTATAGAAGAAATCTAGTTGCAGATGCATCTGTTGCTCTGCTCCTATTGCAGCTGATAACCGAGATCACTTTCCTGGATGCGTTGCATTAAATAATCCTCTTCAGCAGCTGTAGTTTTGCTTGTCGATGACGTATGGATGGGTACAACGGACTCTGCATGTCATGAAATGGTCAAAAGAACTGGCCATTTTGTAAAATTGGTAAATTCTCCACCTATTTCATGAAATGTGCAATTTCAGAAACGCAGTGTTCGCTAAATGGGTTTTACAGATTAACAGTAGATAAGTAAGAGATGTGTTTGCATGTAAATATGTAAATGGGAGGTAACCATGGACATGTGTTCGTGTAAATAGAGGGTAACAAGATGTGTGTCTGTTACCAGACGTAACCATGAAGCAGTGTATATGTACGTTGTGAACAAGAGGTATCTAACGAGATGTGTATAAAATCAGGAGATAACCAAGTTCTTATTACGGTGACAGAAGGTAGTCAAGATATATATATATATATATATATATATATATCTATATATATATTTATATATATATATATATATATAGATATATATATTAGTAAAGGATTATCAAAGAGATGAGTGTACTCGGATGTTAAATGACGGTAACAAAGTTGATGAATATGTTAAAAAAAAACTGTAGCCATAATGATCTGAAGAATAAGGTAACCAAAGAGTCGCATTTGATTTAAAAGTAACTAAGAAAGACATTTGTTTATGAAAATAGAAGGTAACCAAAGTAACGAGTATTTGTAAACAGAAGGTAACCAACAAGGTGTATATGTCGGTAGAAGGTAACAAGGACATATACATTATACATGAACCTTCTGTTAACATATACCCATCCTTGATTAACTATTTATACACACCTGACCCTGGTTGCCTTCTGTTATCATCGCCTTGGCTATTGTTAGTTGATATATACATACATGTCTCGAATGAACTCTTACGACTTCCTACCCTTACCAGCGTTTTAAAACTGACCGTCATAAACTACGAACTTGGCTACACCTGTTTGTGCTTAGCTATCACTCGGGACACAATAGTGTCACCTTGGTCTTCTCTGGGTAGTGCAAAAGTAATAACGGTCAGGCAATACTGCGATCTATTTACCGTGATGTTCAGGCCTCCAAGTATGACCTTTCAAAACCTTTAAACCTTCAAAAGACAATTTTTGGACAAATATATCCTTAAACCTCCTTTAACAGTCATGTTGCGACCTTTAACAATTTTTTTTTTTATTTATTTATTTTTTTTTGGGGGGGGCACAATGATGTTTTCCTGTCTAAACTCAAGTCGTCTGTGAACGAGAAGTTGAGTAAGGTTGGAATCCTGCTATCAGTTGTCATATAAACTGAGATTGTTAGTTGCTTATACAACTGTTACTTAAAATTAATAAAAATGTCAATTTTTGACTATGACTTGGTGAAAAATAAAATGTCTGGTAAGTTTGATATCCTGAATCACTATTATATTGGAGGAAATCACAAAAACCACAACAGCTGGCTGGTTTGTTTACATTTTGTGGTCGTCTGGAGGGGATATGGGGCGTATCACAGAGGTACCCTACTATTCACAGATTAACTATAAACAATGCAGAAGACTGACAGTTTGTTTCAGAATCGAGATTTACATTAGTTATCATTATACGCTCTCATTATATGATTATAACCTAGTTGTGGGATATCCTAAGCTAAATAATGATAACCTAAGCGAATTTCACTTTTGTGACAATTTTTCTACCAGTTTCTCGCAAATCATGAGGGTGTATTGTGATTAATACACATTTTCACCCACTTTCACTTATTTTAATTTATTTAAACCTGATTTTTTTTTCAACCAAGATCTTATTTTTTTTGGACCTTATTCTGTTCGGAATGCAAAAGACAGAACTTAAATACCTTTTCCTATTTCATACAGGTTGACATGCAACGCTATGCAACTCGCTTCCAAGCTGCCTGGCTGGACTTGGGGACAGCAGTGGTGACCAGCTGACCAAGTACATCAGGCAGAATAAGGAAAGCCCTATCTTTGCCACCTGCACTATCTACGGCAAGGATGTTGGGGCTGGCACCATGGGCAAAGCTTACCTGCTCCAATACACCAAGATGATGGGTCACAAGACCAAGGAAGACACTGTGTTTGGGAGGTCGACCAAAATGACCACCAGCCTCCAGACTACGGGATCATCTTAAGTCCTCACCACAGCAAAAACTACAGCAACAGCAGCAACTCTATGTCAGCAACTGGTATCATCTCAGCCTCCAGAGACAATCCTCAGCCTGGACCATTCACAGTCTCCATGTCTTCAGATCTTTCATCCATGCCTGAGAGGCTTGAAAATCAGGTTGGTTGATTGGAGTTGAGACTGACCCCAAATGCAGTCCAGAATGGCATCAGCTACACTTCCAAGGTGAACCTTCCCAAGTGCATGAAGTTGGTGGACCCTAATTCCAAGTGTTGGCACAAGGTGTCACTTAGCAGCCAGAAGCTCTCGTACATTGTCTCTGATGGTACTGGACCATGTTTCAGGGACATGAGCCTTCAGAAAGCCAAACAGTCACTTGGCTTCGCCATGTCTATGACTCTGCTACATACAAACTTGATGGTTTGGCCAAGGAACTGGATTTGCAAGTACAGTAAGGTTCTGGAATGAAAAAAACTGGCCATGGATAATTTTTTGGACATAGTAGAAATGACACATGAGACTGCTGAGGTACTGTTCAAAGGAGGACACTCTTTTAAGAAGATGTTTGCTATTGCTAGGGATAATCCCTATGTGACCACGAAGCTGGTCCAATTGCTCAAAGAAGGGAAGAGACAACTCTCCAGATCTCATTGGCATTAGCTCCTATTCCTTTCACAATACTAACAATGGCTTCCAGAATGGTATGAAGCACTTCTCTGTGGACATCACTCTTCAGGCCAAGTGTGACCATGGGTTTTTCAAACATTCATCCATTAGCAGAAAACAGTTCAGCCATGAATTCTGGATCTGAATCAAGAGGACCTGCCTTTCCTATGTCGTGTCAGTAGTAGGTGGCTCTCTCTGAAAGTAGCTGCAGAAAGGTCTGACAAGAGCTTCAGTGCCATGGAACAATATTTTTTTTAGGACTGTTCGCAGACTGGCCCAAGATTTTGTTTTAAAATTATCCAGAGGAAGGAAAAACAAATTAATAAAAAAAATCCCTCCACCAGATTACAGGTGCCCTCATTCATAATAAAATCTGTAACAGTTGGACTTGAATAGTCGTAGGTTAAAGTTTGGGGGGAAACCACTCTGGGGAAGTGAGTTCTAAAGCCATACAGTTCGGGGAAAAAAAGTATTCCAATAAACAGAAGTTCTGCAGTATGGCAGTGTGACAGACCAGTCATTAATGCTACCAGATGTCCGTGTAGCATGGGGGTAGGCATGGAGAGGTGGCACAATGGATGCAACTTCATCTGATCATTTGCCATGGAAGTAAACATAAAATAATGCAAGGGAGGCAACATTGCCTTCTTACATCAAGCGGACGTAGTTCTCTTGTAATGGTAGGGTTATTAATCCCCTGCCACCCTCATTGCCTCGTATGAGGCAATATGCAGACCTGGTCACGCTGATTGCCCCATATGAGGTGATGGGTCTCTGTGCCATAATTTCAAGCACGAGGACACATCAGTGGTTTCCATGGGAACGTTGACTCTCCCTCTATGCCTTCAGATCGGTTGCAAAGTCTTGCCACACAGCAGTTGCCAAATACCGCATATTTAGTAAGCCAGATATGCAGGCCAACCCTGGCTGTGCTGATCGCCCCACATGAGACGATGGGTCTACATGCCATAATTTCAAGCACGAGGAAGCGTCAGTGGTTTCCATGGGAATATTGTGTCTCCCTCTATGCCATGAGAGCTGTTGCCAAGCCGTGCCACATGACAGTTGCCAAATACCACATATTTAGTAATTCAGCTCTCGTTTGTAGTCCAGCAATGGCAGTTTCTCGCCCGTCTACCACTGATGGTGCTCGCAACTTTTCACCACCCTCACACTCACCCAAGAGGCATAAATTACAAAAGGACGAGGGTGATCAGAAACACTTGATCTGATGACAAAAAAAATGAACTTAATATTGAAAAAAAAAAAAAAAAAAACGAAAACAATGTCTCAGTGAAGATAATTGGGTTGATAAGAATCAGTGTGGTGGGGGATAAAAATTCTGACAGTCTTGTTCTGGAATTTGTCTAATTGTTTTGGTGCTACCTCTCCACATCCATCCCACAAGGGTGAGCAATTTTCCAGCTGAGAGTGCACATGAATTTTATAAATTATAGCTAACTGCTCATCAGTGAAGAAGTTAGGGACTCTGTACAATATTCCAAGTTTCTTTGAAGCGGTTATAGAAAGTGATTTAACATGAGAGGTCCAGCTGAGGTTACTGTTAAGCAAAGCATCAGGAATTTGAAGTTTTAGAGATAGGAATATCAGTAGCATTGAAGGTAATGTAGGAACCAGGAACCAGACAACCTTTGTCAATTAGTAATCTCTATATATATGGTTTTACTAGCATTAAATGAGACAATGTTATTTTGTCCCCATTCGGTGATCTTAGATAAGTCTTGACTTATGGAGATTGCTGTACTGAGTTATGAGTCAGAGATACTGAACTTTGTGAATGGGTGTTCAAGTTTGAATGAACTGTGAAGTGTCGAGTCATCTACTGTACATATGAATGGATTTGATTATGGGTGACAGATAAGAGATCATTAATATGAAAAAAGAATAGCATTGGAGCCAGAACCGATCCTTGCGGCATACCAGCATTAATCGAGTGGAATTTGGAATATTCATCATCTACTTTAATTCTTATCTTTCTGTCACTGAGATATGAGGAAATCAGGGGAATAAAAGACATTAAGCCATTGCAAGGAAGTCCGGATAGCAGGGAATGGTGCACCACTTTGTCAAAAGCTTTAGAAGTGCTACTGCATGAGGTTCTCCATGCTGGTAAATTGACTGATGGATGGTATAAGTCAGGAAATTGAGTATATCAATAGTGGATCTTTCATGACGAATACCATACTGACTATCACTCATTAAGTTGTTGGATTAAAGATGTTTAACTTTGTCCTTATTAATTACAATATCAAATACTTTACCAAGAGAAGATATGATAGCTATTGGTCTGTAATCAGAGGGATCAGAGGAACTTCCTTTCTTCGAAATTGGGTGGATATTGGCTTCTTTCCAAGAATCAGGGAATGGAGAATTATGTAGGCATAGTCTGAATAATTTACCTAGAACAGGAGCAAGTTCAAGGGAACACTTTTTCAATATAATTGAAGGAATTCCATCTTGACCTAAAGCTTTGTTAGCTGGTAAATTTTCTACGATAGATTTTACATACCTAGTGTGTATCTTCAGCAATTTCTGGAGAGTCAAGTTCTAGTGCAGCGACGTTCTAGCTGACTTCCTCTAAAGCAGAATTACTGGCAAATGTATTGGCAAGGATGTGCGCTTTCAAACGCGGATCATTAGTAATGTTACCATCTATAGATTTTAGTGGGGTAATGGGTGATAACTTGGTAAAGTTATTATTGAAAGAATTGAGAGATGACAAGAATATTCTTTTGTCAACAGGATTTTTTAATAATTTGGATGCTTGGTTGTGAAAAAGAGATTTATTTAGCGACATTTGTTACTGCCTTTGTATGGCTTCTAACACTTTTATATTGGCTAAGCGATTTAGGAGTTTTTGATTTTAAGCAAGAGTTATATGCTAATGACTTTTGGGTTGTTGCTATGGCACAGTTGCTATCAGATCATTTTGGGGAGTCCGATCTTTTAGTGAAATGTTTACTTGGTATGAACAATTCCATACCAGCTTGAACTAAGTCATTATAATGGGACTGGGTATACTGATGTCGGTGGAGAAGAAAGACTGCCATGGAATAATAGCAAGATAATTTCTGAATCCATCTCAGTCTGCCCTATCAAAGTGCCGTTTGATCACCCCGACAGGTTCAACATATGGAGGTTTGGGGGAACTGGTTAATGAGGCTTTGATGACATTGTGGTCGGAGGATCCAAACTTCTATTCTGTACTGATCTGAATTATTTGTCAGAAATAGTTCCAAGAGATAGGCGTTATGGTCAGGATTATCATATTCTGGTTGGTTGTTTTACCAACTGCATGAGATTAAACGGTTCTGCAAACAGCTCACACTCCAGACCAATATTGTCAGTCGTGGCAGAATGCAATTACCATTCTACATTGTGAATGTTAAAATAACCCAAAATGGGAGCATAATTTCAGTGCTAAGGGAGAGGCTAAGGCTAGCCAACTGTGTGGACATGGAGTCAAATATGTTGGGTTCTGAAGAAGCACTGGGGGAGCGATCAGCTACACAGATATATTTGGTATTATTTAGATAAATTTGTTTATGTAATGAATAGTCAAAATTAGCTGATGTGAAGTTCAAAACTATGTCAACTGCAAATTCAGATTTGATATAACAACAGGTGCCACCCTTGTTATGGAATTTTGTGAGGAGATGGTAATTAGGAATACAAAATGGAGATATTTCAGTACAGGGAGAGATCTGGGGTTCTGTGAGGAACAGGGGTAGAAGAGATACTGACAGGAGAAAGAAGTGAATGAATGGAATTTAAACCGGTACTTAGTCCACAGATATCAGTAAAATATAAGGCTGAACCCGCACTTCTCTGCTGATGAGCATGAACAGTGTGTGCGCAAGGCCCGCTATCAGTACAGCTGCTTGAAATTGACCAAGAGGATCCTGTGCCACCAGCCTTACCCTGCTGGTGGTGGATACCACCGGATTAGAAGATATTATTTCAGCAACCATTGCTAAGGGGGGATTGAAATAGAGGGTGTGATATTTAATGTGCATGCAGTTTGGTGTACACGGTAGAAGGTAGAGGTATTATGTGAGCATGCTGGCTTATGCTCTGTGATAATGAAAGCACTGAAAATGTTCAGCAAAGGGAAACGGTCAGGAACAGGTCCTGAGGGCTCGTGAAACGGGAGTTCCAGCTCTCCCTGTCACCAGCTTGCCATTCACCTTGGGTGCACCTCCTTGTTCAATTGGTGCAACAGTCTACTTCCTGTGACAAGAATGCAGAAAAAATTATGAAAACCTCCAGTTCTTCTCTCCAGTGGTTCATCTTCTCCATGACATCCACACTAACCTTCTCCATTAAGTAATTGCCTGATTTGTTGAGGCTGAGAAGATTCCAGATCAGGCCCACAAGCTTGTGGATCTCAGTGACGAACAACATCCAAAAGAACTCCCCAAAATGTTACCATCTGGCAACAATGTCACCAACTGGCAAACTCACAACACATATCAAGCAGAGACTGAAGAAACAAATCTTCCTTGTGTACCAAACAACAGCCCATTATTTACAGAAAAATCTCTTTCCATTCTCCTCAAGCCTCGTGAGGCACCTAAGGGTCTTGGACCCAGAGAACAAAGTGTAAATGCAGGACAGAAGTCAAAGGTCAGTCCTTCAAGTGGCAAAGCAGTTTGGACGGCTCTCTTCCCCTGAACTTGATCTTTCTCCTCAATGGGAGCTTTGTGCAGCTCTTGACACTCCCTGTGACAGGCCCCAAATGACTGTTGCCTATTGTCAGAATGTGTTTGGCCTCATCAGTATTACTCATCCAAATGTTGGTTTTAAAGAGTTTTAGTGTGTGATCAAGATGGCCCTAACCCTAACCCCATCAAATGCTTAGGTAGAACATAGTTTTAATCACAGCAAAATTATCTTGCCGTCCAAGGAGTCTCTCTCTCTCTCTCTCTCTCTCTCTCTCTCTCTCTCTCTCTCTCTCTCTCTCTCCAATCACCCATTGTTCAGGGTGTTATGAATGAGTCTATTCATGGTGCTGGAGGGGCTGACAAAGTGTCTGTGACACCAGCTTTGATTACCAGCCATAAGATGGCCAACAGGAGGTATCACGGCAGAGTGGAGAGAGAGAAGAAAGAGAAAGGAAAAACATCGAGAGAACTGAAGTTGAAGAGAGAAACTCAGAGGAGGAGAAAAGCTCAGCAAGAAAGGAAGAAGTTGTTTGACAGGAGGAAAAGGCTGGAAGAAGAGGAGAAAGAAGTGACTTGTCCCATTTTTCAAAATGAAAAGCTGAAAGACGAATTGGAATCTCGTGCTGCCGAGGCTCAAAACATGTCAGAGGTCAAAGCTTCACTCATTGCTGCAATGTCCTTGGGAAAGAAACTGAAAGATCAATGGAAGAAGCTGGCAACAATCACCAAGAACAAGGTCAAGCTACTTGAGATGCAGATGAAAAGTAAAAGAAATTGATAACTGTTATGTCAGAAACTGCTATTCAAGTCTACCCAAACCTGTGATCCAAATACAATAAATGTCCAGTGAAATGTAATTTTGTGTTTCCTTTTTGGTGCAAAAGGTCCTTTATTTTGCTCAGCAATGATGTCCTCCAAAAACCAATATGTCCATTCGGGAAGCCTGTGTTGGCATCTTCAGACAACTACTGTAAAATCGTATTCTCGTGAGCCTGGAAGCAATTCCAGTACCTCACACATAATGATGCATTTTGTATATCTATGTACTCTAATCCTGAACTTGTGTGTGTGTGTGTGTGTGTGTGTGTGTGTGTGTGTGTGTGTGTGTGTGTGTGTGTGTGTGTGTGTGTGTGTGTGTGTGTGTGTGTGTGTGTGTGTGTGTAATGCAGCCAAAGTTGGAAAAAGGATTTTGATGAAACTTGGGAAGATGGCTGGAACCGAGTCACATATAGGCCAGTTTATATTTCATGTCGAATGATATTTTCTGAAGGGGTGCTTTAAACCCTAATAATTGTCTCCACTGGTGTCACAAGACACGCATATGGAGGAGTTGCAGGCATTCTAAAGCATTTTTGAGGAGAGAGAGAGAGAGAGAGAGAGAGAGAGGAGTCTGAAGTCTGTTACTTTATTGACGCTATGAATAGATGATATTATTCAGCAAAAAATAATAGTAGTTGAGATGGTGATGGTGATGGTAGCTGTAGTTGTTGTGCTGTTGATTGTGGTGGTAGCTGTAGTGGTGTCGGTAGTATGGTGGTAGCTGTGATTACGATGGTGGTTGTAACTGTGATGGTCATGGTTGTGGTCGTAGTTATGTTGGTTGCAGTAGTGGTGGTGTTGGTGCTGATAGCTGAGATCGTGATGGTGGTGGTGGTATTGGTACCTGTGATGATGATAGTGGTAGTGGTAACTTTGGTGGTGGTGGTGGTAGCTGTGTTGGTGTTACTAGTAGCTGTTCAGAAATAGATGTAATTTGGGCAAATGTCGAGTGACCCGATAGGATCACAAAGCTCTTCTTACTGATTTTTATCTCTTATAGGTTTCTTATATGTATAATATTTTTCTGTCAATAAAGACTACATCAATAACATGCAGCAGTACCAGAGAGAAATTAATTGGTAAGTGATAGTTGGTAATTAACTGACAATTGAATCATTCTCTCGTGATCTTAGGAGGCTTTTTAGCACCTCTTCCCTACCCTCGTACAGTAAGATACATACTGCCCGTACATGTACGGTTGGCCGCACTCCCGAGTTCCCTAAACTTCACCCATAGTCAGCGATGTGGCACCGCTGTATTTGTTTGGATCTTTGGACACGTACCGTAGCAGTATGGAGAGCTGGGACCTCGCATTAGTGGCCTGGCACGGACAGTGAGTAACGGAATTTTCCTCTCAGTGTCTGTGCATTATCAAACCTGTGTATCACTTGAATAGCGATAAGCATTAGGATAAAACTAGACCCTGTATCGGGTGTCTAGTTTGGGTGGGAAGAAGTGTGGCTAGTAGGGGAGGGGAGGGAATGGAAAGGGGAGGGTCGGGCTCTCCTGTTTCTTGCTGAGTCGTATGCTGAGTCGTAAGCTGGAACCCAATACTTTACAGGAAACGAGTGAGACAACAGACATTCATATGGTTAGGGGCACTCACACACGCATGCTTTCACCTTTGCATAGAGGGCTAAATAATATATGTATTACTTGACTCTATACAGCTATGAACGCGACATAGTGCTACTTAAAACATGGCAGACCTCAGTTTGTTAAGTGTTAAGCTTATCATGTGATGTGGCATGTGGTTGGTGCGGGGGAGGTGGAGGCTGATTCATGAGGCCACTTGGCTTGACTCGTGACCACAATTACACTAGTCAATAACAATGAAAATGACAGTATTGAAAACCAACTATTCCTGATGTTATTAAATGGAATGTAGACACGTTCATAAATGAATACTTGTGTAGTTTTATAAGCACGTTAGTATGCCTACATCGTAGTTGCACTGTGTGCATACCCAATAGAATACCTTCATAGGTGATAGCATGGTGCCAAAATGCTGCTCCCTGTTATGTCTACCAGGAATACCATATATATGACTTATGCTGTGGCAGTATAATCGTCTTGCTCGGCATCTTCTGTGCGCCACCTGAATTTTGCAATGAAACAGCAGGATATGTTTACGTGGTTATTCTCCATATTATGTTGATTCCTTTATAGTGATGTGTGACTCTTAAGTTTGTGGTGGTTTATTTGTTGGTTTCTTATATAACAAGATTCATACGATAGTTGCTGGTGAACCTTCTTCCCGAAACCCTTTGCGAAGCTAGCCAGAGTGGGAAAGCCCACCCCTTCCCCCCTCGCTCCCTCCCCTCCACCTCTAGCCACATCTCCTCCTCACCAAACTAGACACCCGATACAGGGTCTAGTTTTATCCTAATGCTTATCGCTATTCAAGTGATACACAGGTTTGATAATGCACAAACCCTGAGAGGAAAATTCCATTACTTACTGTCCGTGCCAGGCCACTAATGCGAGGTCCCAGCTCTCCATACTGCTACGGTACGTGTCCAAAGATCCAAAAAATACAGCGGTGCCACATCGCTGACTACGGGTGAAGTTCAGGGAACTCGGGAGTGCGGCCAACTGTACATCGTCGAATGCTCTTTGTGTGTGTGTGTGTGTGTGTGTGTGTGTGTGTGTGTGTGTGTGTGTGTGTGTACAGTATACATATACATATATATATATATATAGATACATATATATATATATTTATATATATATATATATATATATAAAGAGAGAGAGAGAGAGAGAGAGAGAGATTACACTCGTGCACTCGAATATAGGGCAAATACCATGATTTAATCAGCATATGTAGACGTGTGTGTGTGTGTATGTGTGTGTGTGTGTGTGTGTGAAATGAGTTAAACATTCTTTAACCGATTTTAACCAAACTTGGATTGAGGGTTGTGAGATGGCTAGTGAGGATATGAACTTAAAACAACAGGTCAAAGGTCAAGGTCACAGGGCTAGGTCAAACATTGCCTAGCAAATTTAGCTTAAATACTTGTAGCCAATACAGACAAAATAAGTGGGATGATAATTATGAGGGTAAGTCAAAAGGGAAATGATTCAGTTGTGAGAACAGTCATACAACAAGGTCCTAGGGGAAAGTCAAAATTCAATCGGTGTGTGGATTTATCAAAATAACTCAAACATTTTTGTTCAGATCTTAACCAAACCTTGAGGACTGGTTGAGAATCAGGCAAGGAGTAACCTTTTGTGTTTGAGAATAATAGGTCAAAGATCAATGTTACGGGGCAAGGCCAATTTAGTTTTTAGTTTGTGGGAAAGTTGGGGATAAGACATTAATTAAAAGACTGGATACTGAGAACACTCAGTCAAGGGTAAAAGTCAAATGAAAAGGACACCAGGCACGGTCAACTCAGCTTTTATCTGATTTGATCCAAACTTGGTGGAAGGGGTACAAATCAGGAAAGAGCAAAAATATTACATTCTGAGGATACTTAGTAAAGATTCCAGGTCACAGGGCAAGATTAAAGTTTGACCTGTCTGTCTGTGTGAGAACAAAATATCTAAAAGAGATATGATCTGATTAGGCTCAGATTTGGTGAAAGAGTTGAAGATAACCCAAGAGATTGACCTATTGTTATTAATCAATAAGTCAAAGGTCATGGAAACATTGCAAGGTCTACTTACAACAGTTTTATCCAATATAGACAAAAGCTATGAAAGGGTACCTATTAGAACAAGTATAATGAAATTCAATTTTGGGAACAATCAATAAATGGTCACGGTTACTAGGAAAGATCGAAGGTGAATGTCACTGGGCAAAGTCAACACAAGTATTTTCCATCTCTTTTGAACGCAAGTCAGTGGAAATGTTAAGGGTTATGCATGAATGAAGCACAGTATTTGACTATGAGATTAATTTGTGGAATGTCAAGGTCTCCAGACAAAGTCAAATATCTGGCCCTTTGCCAAATTGGTCTGCACAGGTGCAGAACACTCTGAGTAATCCTAATTATTTATCTATTAATTTATTTAAATACGTATTTATATATTTCTGCTGCTTACTCATGGTAGTTGTTTTTTTAACATCAACATATCTCGCATAAGTAAAACTCCATACTGTTGAATATTAAAGTATCTTATGGAGAAATCTACCTTTTCTCAGTTTATTATTTTTCTATCATATTTTAAAGTTTTATTTCGATTACACAATAAATACACAGCTGCAAACATACACAATGCTATTATGAAGATTCTAGGGAGACTCTTTAGCCAAAGAGAATACGGTCACTAGCAGAGGTAGTCTGCACAGATGTGTGAGGTGGGTGTCTGTGCTGTGACTGAGTGGGGTGTGTGACTAGTGATGTTTGGCGGAGGTTGGAGTTCACTTGAAGCAATATAAACCTGGGATACGTCTATGGACTCTTGTGAGGGCCTCATAGGAAGAGAGGTGGCCACTGAAGTATGGGCACTGCAGCTATGGGAAGACACCATTGTATTAACCTGTGCTTCAGAAACTAATAACTGAGTTTGAGATCCTTGTCCTATGAGTGACTGGGATGTTGGAGAGCCGTAGGTTAAGCTGAGGGAGGCTTGTGAAGGCCTACGCTGCTCCTGTGCACTGTGTGAATGCCTGAAGGATTGTGTGTATTGTTGGTGGTGTGGGTGTGGTTGTGGGGCGGTGTGCAGCAGCTGGAGTTGTGGGGTAGGGCAGTGGGATGAACGTGGCCGCCGTCAGACTTGGGTGTGGGTGTTGACAGGCATTGCATCCCCATCCAGGATCTGGCTGGCAGGGGCATAGAACTGCGGGAAGAAAGTTGTAATTTTAACAGTTTTAAAGCTGCTGCTCAACTTAGTATCTCCATTTAGACTTTTTTTTTTTTTTTTAACGAAAGCAAAAGGAAGGGTGGAGTGGAAGGTATAGAGGGAATGTTGCCATCCTAAAGGTTTCATAGTTTGTACTTGAGTTAGGTTTTTTCATTTAGCAACTTTTTTTTTTATGGAAGGAAGATTGAAGGCTAGGTATAGAGGAAAGAGGGAACTGTGACAAAATGTTGACTTTTTAAAGATTTTTGGGTTAAATTTAGTGGTAATAAAATCTACTTAGTAGCTAACAGTTTTAGCTTTCTTTGTAACATTTGGCATTTTAGAGACTGTGTCTTACTAGCCGGGGAAAGAACTGTAGAAAAAAGATTGATATATATATTATAAATGGCAATGACTAGAATCCAGTTTTGTCAAATTAATTCGTTAGTTTCTGACAATCTTATTTAACTTACTGATATGTCTGGTCGTAATGGGATTAATAATGACTGCGACTAACACCTCCAGTTGGAAATGTTCCCCTATGTTGAATAAAGTCAGGTACAGGTGGGAAGATGAAAGTAAAAAGTAAAATGTGCTAATCGGACTGAAGAGTTAAAACTGCATCCAGATCATTTTATTTCATAAAGCAACCCTTTCACAGACTTCTCTACTTAGCGGCTTTCTAGCTGGCTGGAGAAGGCGTGGAAGTATGGGAAGAAAATTGACATATTTGAGATATAATAGGTAGCCTACAGTCAGGACAAAAGTTTGCCCAAACTACTACATTTGCACCACACTTAAGGCCTGTCTGTCACTGTCTTTCCTGATGCATAGCAATAAACGCTCATACATGGGCAACAAACTATAACAAGCCTCTGTGAGCTTAGGAATATTAGCTTACAGAGGAAAGTGTGACACAGAAGTAAAATATCAGACGAATATTTGTCCCGGACTCTGTATTTCGAAACATTTACCTCCTCAATGTGATGACATTCTTCATATTACTCTGGCTACCTCGAAATAATTTTATTGAACTATTTTGCTTAACTTAAGATACAAGGGCGCAATAAAGGCTATATCGAACCCATTTACTTCGAAAAACCTTCCCCAGTCTGAATACCTGCAGTTTCGTGGAATAAAATAGAACATACTGCACTGAAATGAAAAAGTTAATTTCCATTTAGTTACTTTTTTACGGATTTACTGAGAATTGTTTTGTTCCTTAGAGAGAGAGAGAGAGAGAGAGAGAGAGAGAGAGAGAGTTTGATAATTTTCAGTTAAGGTCAATCCGACAGCTATTCTATGTCAGACATTACAGTACAGTAAAGGTACAAAAAGTGGTTCCGTTAACCGTTTCAGTTTTATGACTACGTTTTTCTTTTGTTTTCGCAACCTTCAAACACTTTTAGTCAACCTAGAAAAGAACTGGTATAATGTTCCAGTTAATCAACTAAGTCCGGTGAGATATTTCTCATTTTATTTACTGTCATCATTAGACAGTATTACTCACCTTCTGGACCCACTTCGAACTGGATAGTTATATATACCATTCATAAACTTTTACAACACGGGAGGCCTTTCATAAGTGGAATAAAACCCCCTGGTATCAGCAAGAATTATCCCAAAACTACGTCATGATTCAAGGGGTTAATGAAGGCTACCTCTAACCCGTCTAGTTAGATGTCTATTTTCATATCAGTAAAATCATCCGGTGTTAGTTAGGTTTAGCTGCACGTAATTATCACCTAATGGAAGGGGTTAATGAAAACTGCAGCCAGTCCCCTTCGTATCCTCCTCATTGGTGATTTATTTTGCACATTTGTATAGTATTGTATTTTAATGAGGCAAAAACTGATTCTTTTTTCTTTTACTGAACACGAGATCGCATGCAGAAATCCAGGAAGAGTCCTATTAATATCCTCTTGAACCCAGTTAGCTTCTTCAATATATTCAAATTTCTAAGCAGTATCAATTACTACTGGATAGACTTTTTAAACTGAAGGATTTAGATGCAGCCTTCCTCAGCCACAACAGCCACCTGTATCACATCCCACCCACATACCCAACCTGTCAACCCAGTCAGCCACTCAGTTAGCAAACCAGCTAGCGAGCAGCCAAGCAAGCCAGACACCCACCAAGACACCCATTCATCTTGCCAGTCAGCAAGCCAGCCAGTCAGTTAGTTATCCAGCCAACCACCGATCTAGCCAGCCAGTCATCCAGCCACCCAGCCAACCACCAACCCAAACAACCACCTGGCTAGATTTTTTTTTCTTTTAACAGACGGTGAACAGAAGAAGGATAACAAATAAAAAATATTTCATGCACAAGATTACAGGTGTCCTCCATTCATAAAATATATGTAACAGTTGGACTTGAACTGCCGTAAGTTATTGTTGGGGGAAACTAATCTTGGGAAGCAAGTTCAAAGAGATGCAGTTCGGGGAATAAGAGAATTTTGATAGGCAGTAGTTCTGCAATATGACAATGTGACAGTCACACCATGAACGCTACC
Source organism: Coenobita brevimanus (assembly GCF_032717465.1). Lineage (NCBI taxonomy): Eukaryota > Metazoa > Arthropoda > Malacostraca > Decapoda > Coenobitidae > Coenobita > Coenobita brevimanus. The sequence goes on along the minus strand of NC_137063.1, from coordinate 15,197,585 downwards.
AGATACTCGTGTAGCACGGGCCAGTCAGCCACTCAATTAGCCATCCAGTCACCCACCTTGGCAAAAAGCCAACTTGCCATTCAGACAACCAGCCAGCAAGCCACAATGCCAACCATAAAGTCAACTTGTCAGACAGCCACCCAGCCAGCAAGTCACCCAGATGCATACTGTCCTTTCCAGATAGCAAGACAGCTGCCCAGACAGACAACCACACGGCCAGCAGTCCACCTGCCGGGACAAACAGCCACCCAACAAGCCAGGCAGTCAGACAACCAGCCAGCCAGCCAGGCATCTGGCCATCCACACACCCATCCAACTATTCATCACTCAGCCAGCTGCAATGTCATCCATATAATCACCCCTGCATCTATCCATCCACCTAGCCAGCAATGCATCCAACCACCCGTCTATCCATTCCAAATAACAGACAGCCACCCAACACCAATCCCCCCCTCCATCCTACCAGCCGGCCGCATACTAAGGTAACCAGCCAGCCATCTGGTCAGCCAGCCACTCAGCCAGTCGACTAAATAGGCATCCAACTATTCAGCCATCTGCCAAGCCGGCCAACCAGGCAGCTACTCAGTGAGCCATTCAACCATCCAGCCAGAAAGTCAGCTGGCTAGCCAACCAAGTACCAAGCCAGTGAGGCAGCTGGCCAGTCATCTGTCCAACCAGCCAACAAGCCAGCAACACATCAGACAAATAACCAACTAGCCACTCAGACATCCAGCCACCTAATGAGCCAGCCAACCAGTCACTGAGGCAACTAGCTGGTCAGTCAGCTAGTCAGCTACTCAGCCATCCATCTAACCTACCAGCCAGACAGCAAGGCAGCCAGCCAGACCCATTTCCAGAGCCAGGCAGCCACCACCTTTGGCTCTCCTCTTCTTTCTCTGATCCACCTGGTGAACAAGCCTACATCTTTTCTATCCTTAATGATCTAGAGCAGCTTGTACAGCACCCTACCCATAACCCTGACCACTTTGGAGAGAGCTCCAACAAACTTGACCTCTTCCTTGCACCTAATCTTTCTGCCTACACTGTCAATCATTTATGTCTGCTGGGCTCCTCTGATCACAACATTATCATCTTAACCTGTCCTATCGCCCCGGTATGACCTGTGGACCCTCCAAAGAAGCATCGTCCGGGGCTTTATGGAGCTTCGAATTGGGAGGCCCTCAGGCAGTACTTCTTTGATTTTCCTTGGAATAATTATTGCTTCCATGACCGGGAGACATATGAGTATGCCTTGCACATTACGGATGTTATTCTCTCGGGCCTGAAAACGTACATTCCTTTCTCATATCCTTTGACAAATGTAAGAAAGCCTTGGTTTAATCACGCTTGTTCTAATGCTGTCCACAACAAGGAGAGGGCCTATAAAAGGTACCAGAGCCAACCCATCCCTGAATCACATTTTTTATACTGTACGTTTCTGCCAGGAATCGTGATAAGTCTGTTCTTCACTCTGCTAAAAATAATATCATCCATACTAAATGCTCTCAACTCTCCAACTTGAATTCTTCCCGCTCCTTCTGGCATCTTGCCAAAAACCTTTCTAACAACTTTACCTCATCTTCCTTCCCTCCTCTTTTCTACTCTGATGGCTCTGTAGCTATTTCTTCTACTGATAAAGCAGATCTCTTTGCTAAGACTTTCTCCTCCAATTCCACCTTAGACGAGTCCGGTGCTGTTCCTCCATCACTTCCCCCCTTCTGACTTCCTCATGGCTGACATTAAAATTTCTTCAGCTGATGTATTTTCTGCCATCACAGGCCTCAATACTAACAAGGCGTATGGGCCTGATGGAGTCCCTCCTGATGTTCTCAAGAACTGTGCTTCTGTGCTTACACCCTGCCTAGGCAAACTCTTTCACCTTTGTCAATCAGCTTGTACGTTTCCTTCTTGCTGGAAGTTTGCCCCATTCAGCCAGTCCCAAAGAAGGGTGACCATTCCCAACCCTCTAACTAACGTCCAATTGCTTTAACATCCTGTATCTCAAAAGTTCTTGAGTCAATTCTTAATAGAAAAATTTAAAAGCATCTTTCCTATCACAATCTTCTTTCTGATCATCAGTATGGGTTCCGTCAGGGACGCTCCACTGGCGTTCTTCTCACCTACCTTTCAGACTCCTGGTCATCCTCCTTTCGGGACTTTGGCGAAAGCTTTGCCATTGCACTTGACATCTCAAAGGCTTTCGATAGAGGCTGGCATAAATCTTTAATTTCAAAACTGCCCTCTTACGGTCTCTATTGTTCTATCTGTACCCTCATCTCTAGCTTCCTTTCTGGTCGTTCTATAGCTGCTGTTGTAGACAGCCATCGTTCTTCTCCTAGATCTATCAACAGTGATGTTCCTCAGGGCTCTGTCCTATCACCAACTCTCTTCCTTTTATGCATCAGTGACCTTCTAAGATGTACATCTAACCCTATCCACTTGTACAATGATGACTCCACCCTTCACCTTCCCATTCGGTTCCCGCAACGCCCATCTCAGCAGTTTCTTCAACAAACAAGGGATGAGGCTATGGCACACCTAATGCCTGACTTGACTCGTATCTCTGACTGGGGTAAAAACTGTCTTCTTGTTTTTAAAGCATCAAAGACTCAGTTCTTACACCTATCAATCTGACTTAACCTGTCACGTCCCGAGGTTTTCCGCACCTCCGACATCCCCCAGTCCCGAGGTATTTTCGAAATTTTTATTTTTGGCTAAAACCTTCGCTTTTGGTGAGAAACATCGAAAATTCATAGAGAAATTGCTCACCTGAGGTTTAAAGTGCCCAATCCAGGTAGGAGTTCCTCCTTACCTGAGTGGGTTTTCTAACATGCTGGCACCAAAGAAAACGAGTTCTATGGGAGGGTAACTATTTTATCCACTCATAAACGGTATTTATTTATTTACTTGGTACGAATGTATATGTAGTATGTGAGTATATTGGTTTTCAAGCAGTAATAAAGGCATTATAAGCATTGTTTCACTCACTAACTAATCACCATACCTAACCTTTTTTTGCCACATTACCTGATCATTATATCTGGTCATTTCTTCTTCTAATGCTATGTAAACATTGTCCTCCACATTGTCATCGATTGGGGAATCATTCTGGCCCTGAATATCTTTACTAGGCAGGTCACTGGTAACAGGTCCTTTGCCAAGACAATGGCGTGAGGGGGGGAGGGGGGAGGTTATGCAGTGTAAGGCATTGTCCATGCTTGGCAACTTGAAAAGGAATAGAGGAAGGTGTCCCGTGTATACATACGAAAAATCACGTGCGAAAATTTTAAATTGTGCAAATTAGGGACCTTGCAATTGCACGACGTACTGGTACGTCGCCGGGACTGGCAAATGCAAATCGTTGCAATGTACCCATACGTCGACGGGATGGGGCGGGTTAATCATCCACAGGTGTACCCACTAATGTTTAATATTATTCAGCTTAATCCTGCATCATCCTTGAACATGCATGGGGTTTCATTTATTTGGGACTTGTCTTGGAAAGATCATATTACATCTCTTGTAAAATCAGCTTCCAAGAGATTAGGTGTGCTAAGCCGACTCCGTTCCTTCTTTACCCCTGCACAATTGTTGACTCTATACACGGGTATATCCGCCCCTGTGTGGAGTACAACTCTCATATATGGGGAGGTTCCCCACATACAGCTCTTCTCAATAGGGTGGAGTCAAAGGCTTTTTGTCTCATTAACTCTCCTCCTCTTACTGACTTCCTTCAACCTCTGTCTCTTCGCCGCGCTGTTGCACCTATATCTCTTTTCTATCACTACTTCAATGGCCACTGCTCCTCTGAACTGTCTGCATGCATTACTCCACCTCTTCGACAGGTGTGTAGCACTCGTCTAGCAGCAAACTCTCATTCCTTTTCTGTCCAACCCTCTAATGCAAGAGTTAACCGTTACTCCCAGTCCTTCATTTATGCAACAGGTCAGCTCTGGAACTATCTCCCTCTGTCTGTATTTCCTTCTTCCTATGATCTCCAGTCTTTCAAACGGAGTGTTTCCAGGCATTTCGAAATGATCGGATCTTGAATTTGGCTCTCTCTTGAATTTTGTTTTTCTCTTGAAGGGAACAGTTATTACAGGCTCTGTGGGTTTTGGTTCCTTCTTCCTCACATGAAAAAAAAAACTCTCTGTTTCCCAGGCAATGAGTCACTCTTCCTGCCAGACACCCTGACAGCCATCATGCTTGCCAACCAGCCAGCCTCCTAATTAGGTAGCCACCCTCCCATCCACCCAGTCAGCCTCGCAGTCCATCAACCAGCTACCCACCCACCCATTTAACCTTCTAGTCAACCAAGAAACCACCCATCCAGCCTGCAAGCCAACCATCAAGGTAACCAAATACCTAACCAGCCACTCACCAACCCAGAACGCCACCCAAACTGCCCAATCAGCCAGCAACTACCCAATAAGCCAAAGAAAGCCACAGAGCCAGCCAGTCAGTCAGCTAATTGGGCTTCAATTAGCCATCCCATCATGCAGCCAAACAGCAAGCCAACGAACCATTCAGCCACACAAATGCTGAGATAGCCACCCAGACAACCAACCACCCAGTCATCTACATAACTAGTACGGCAGTTGCTCACCCAGTCAGGCTTTCATCCAAGGAAACAGCCACCCATCCAACAAGCCAGCCAAGCATCAGGCCGAACAGATGTCCAAGCAACCATCTAGACACCCACTCACCCATCCACCCACCCAGCCACCCATTCACCCACGAATCCGCCATCCGGTCAGCCAGCAGTTATTCAATTGACCATCCAATCAGCTAGTCAATTATGGATCTACCACTAGTTCCCATGCCTACCAGATAGCCAACCAGCCAGTTAGACTACCAAGCCTGACAGCTAGCCAGACAGTTAGCCATCCAGGCCCTTTGTCACCCGGTTAGCTAGCAAGCCAGCCTGTCGGCTAAGCAACCACTCAAGATTGTTAGGCAAGGAGCCAGTCAACTAGTAAGCCTACCAGTCACTCAGCCATTCATCCAATCAGCAAACCATACAATCATCGACCCAGTCAGCAGACTAGCAGCTAGCCAGTCAGCCAGTTATTTACCAGTCCACACATTCACCTAGCCACCCAGTCAGCTAGGCATCCAGCCAGCCATTTTCTTATGCAGTCAGCAACTCAGCCAACCAATCAGCAAGAAGCCAAGTAATCAACCATTCAGTCAGCCAGCCAACATGCCACCCAGACAATGGCAGCCAGCCAGACACCCAACAATCAAGCCAGCCAGACAGTGCCAGCCACTCATCCATCCACGCACCAAACTAGCCATCCATCCATTCATCCATCCATCCATCCATCCATCTATCCATCCATCCATCTAACCAGTCAGCCAACCAGCAAACCAGCCAGCAAGTCAGCTAGTCAGCAAGCCAGTCACCAAGTAGGTAGCCATCCAACTAGCCTAGCAGACATTCAGCCAATATACCAGTGAGACAGTGCCAGACAGACATTGCCTTCCAGTCAACCAACCACCTCCCAGCCACATAGTCAGACAGTCAGCCAGCAATTCAGTCCATTTGTCCATCCATCCATCCAGCCAGCCAGCCACTCAGTCAATCAGACACTCATGCAGGTAGCAAGCCAACCAACCAGGCAACCACCCAGCCAACCAGACAGATATAGATACATGGCCAGGTAGCTACCCAGCACTACAGCAAGTCACCTACTCAGACACCGAGTCACTCAATCGCCCAACACACCACCAGCAAGGCAGCCACTCCACCAGCTGGCCTCCCACCCACACAGTCAGTGACTCAGCCAGGCAGTGAGTTCGTGACTCAGTAACTCAGCAAGCCATCCAGCCAACCACTCAGCCACCAACCCAACCACTCATCCACTCAGTTAAAGATCCAGGAGCTGCTTACCCAGCCAGACAGCCAGCCACTCACTTAGTTGGACAGGTCTCCAATCAACCAGCCAGCTATTCATCCATCCAGCTAAAACCTTATCCAACAAACAACCAGACAGCCAGCCACCCAACACCCAACTAACCACCCACACAGTCTGCCAACCTTCTAAATAGCCAACCTGGCAAATAATTACCTTGCCAGTGAACTAATCGCTCTACCAGCCAGTCACCTAGTAAGTTAGCTGAATAGAAACCCAGCCAGACATCCAGCTAGCCAGCCACCCACCCACCCACACCGTCACCCAAGGGCCGGTGAGCTTTCCACCATTCAAGCAATCAGCCAGTTTACCGACCAATCAAACAGACAGCCTTTGACCAAGCCAGTCATCCATCCAGCCAACCATCAACTCAACCAGACAGACAGACAGACAGCCAAACAACCACCTAACCACCCAGACAACCACTAAGCCCTGTACCCACCCAACCTACAAGCCTTCCACCCAGCCAAACAATCAGTCTGCCATCAACCGGGCAAGTCAGCCACCTATCCAGTTATCAACCCAGGCAGTTAGTCAAACATCTATCCAAACAGTCACCTATCCCACTGGCCACCAACCAGTCAGCCATCCAGATAGCCATTAAACCAGCCAACCAGTCAGTTACACAGTTAACTAGCTGCACTGCCAGTAAGTGACCTAAGCAGTCAGACAGTAACATAGTCACCCAGAAAAACAGCCAAGCAGCCAGTCATATGGTCATTTATCCAGCCAGCCAGCCAGCCAGCCAACCAGCTAAACACTCACCCACCCACCTGCCTATGCAGTCAGCCACCCACCCAGTCAGGCTCTTAGGCAGCTAGTGACTCAGCCAGGCACCGAACAAGCCAGCCACCAAGCCAGTCACCCGCCTAGTTAGCCACCCAATCAAACAGCCAACAACTATCGACCTAACTGGCTAGCCACCAGCCAGCCAGTCAGACCTCCAGGCAATCATCCTCCCAGCCAACCAGCCAGTCAACAAGCCAACCAGCCACAAACGTACCCACCCACTCAGCCACCTAGCCAGTAACCCAGTCAGCCAACCAGACACCCATCCAACAAACCACCCACCACCTGGCCAGCTATCCAAACACCCCACTAGTCAACTGGCCAGCCAGACAGATACTCTGCCAGCCAGGAAGTTAAAAGAGAACTTCTCCCGGTCTGCAAGACACTCACTCAGCCATCCATACAGTCAACAGTCCACCAAATCAGCCTGCCATCAACTCAACCAGCCACCTAGCCACACAGCCATCTGGCTACCCAGTCAGCCAACCACACGGCCATCCAGACAGCCACTAATCCAGCCAGGCACTCAGCCAGTTAATTGAACACCCAGCCACTCCAACACCCACTTAGCCAATAGCCAGACACCAGCCACCCCATCAACCACTAGCCAAACAATAGCAACTCAGCAACCAAACACTAAGTACGCCAACCACTCAGCCAGGCAATGAACAAGCCAGTCCTGCAGCCAACCAACCACCCAGCCAGCTACCCAAAGAGCTACCCAGCTAGCAACCCAACAAAACATCCAGCCACTCACCAACACTGCAAACCACTGCACACCTAGACAACTAAGAACCCAGACAGCAACCCAGCAAAACATCCAGCCACTCACCAACACTGCAAACCACTGCACACCTAGACAACTAAGGACCCAGACAGCAATCCAATCATCTATCCAGCAAGGCACCAAATCAGTTAGGCACCCAGCCAACTCAGCAGTCAACAAGCCGTCCAACTGGTAACGCAGCCAGGCAGCCATCAACCCATCCAGCTAGTCACCATGACAATCAACTAGCTACCCACTCACCCAGCCAGTCATCTACCTAGCCATCCAAGCAGCCAACCAACCACCTATCCATCTAGCCAACATTCCATCCAACTGTTGAATTAGCCTATCAGCCGCCCACCAACTTACACAGCCATTAACTCACCAAGCCTGCCAGCCAACCAGTCATGTATTCAACTGGCAAGCCAGTCACCTAACCAGCCAGCAGTGAACCACCCCTCCACCCACTCAGCCAGCAATCCAGCCAACTACCCAGTCAGCCAGCCAGCCAGCCAGTAATCCATCCAACCACCTTACCCTTTCAGCCGACCATTCACCCATCAAGGGCAGCCAATCAACTAGCCAGCCTTTCAGTAAGGTGCTTACCCAGCAAGATAACCATCCTCCCAGTTAGTAAACCACCAAACCAGCCACTCAATCGCTAGCCAGCCAATCAGCCAGCCAGCTAGTCACCTAACCATCCAGCTACACAGCCGTCCAGGTTGCCAGCAAGCCATTTACACAGCTAGCCACACTGCCGAGACTACCAGGAAGTCATCCAACCAGCCAGCCAAATAGCCAACAAGCCAGCCAGCAATCAAGCCAGCCAGCCAGCCAGAATGCCAACCAGGCAGCAGCTACTCAGCTCGCCACCCAGCCTGACAATCATGAATCCATCTAGCCAGCCAGCCACTCAGCCAGTCAGTTATCAATCAAGCAAGGCAGTCGGCCAGTCATCCACACAAACAGTCAGCCACCCAATCACCCAATTAGTCAAATATCCACTAATCAAGCCAGCAACCACAGCCAGCCAAGCAGGCAACTGCAGTGCAGCCAGTCAAGTATACAGACAATCAGCAAACCAGCCAGAGAGACAAACGGCCAACCAGACAAACAGCCAGGCAGACAAACAGCCAGGCAGACAGGCAAGCAGACAGGCAAACATCCAGCCAGTTAGACAACTAACTAGCTTGTCAGCCATATAGCCAGGCATGCATGAAAACATCTAGCCAGACAGGCAGTATTTACCAGCCAGTCAGTCAGTCAGGCAGATGGGTGGCCAACAAACTCACAAGCCAGTCAGCCAGCCATCCAGACAGCAAGCCAGGGAGGAATGCAGCTTGGTAGCCTGCCAGCCAATCAGTCAGCCAGCCAAACAAGCAGGTAAGAAGAAATCCAAGGAGGTAAGCCAGTAATATGACGATCAGGTAGAAAGGCAGGGGGCCAGCCAGACAAGCAGGACGGAATGCAGGCAGCCAGACAGGCAGAAAGGTAACTAGCCAGTTAGCAGGCAAACAGGTAGGCAAACAGGCATGCAAGCCATAAGGCATGCACGAATGCAGGCAGCAAGTCATGCAGGCAGGCAAGAAGGAATGACGTCAGTAAGCTCGCCATGCAGGCAGCCATCAAGCTAGCCAGTCAGTCATCCTGTCAGACATGCAGCCAGCCAGTTAAAAAGTCCGCACACCAGGCAGGCAGGCAAGCATCCAGCCAACCAACCACTGAGCAATGTAAACAGGCAACCAGTCTGGAAGACGGTCAATTGGCTAGCCAACCAAGCAGCTAAACAGCCAGCTTGGAAGAAAGCAAGACAGGCAACGAAGCAGGCAGGAAGGCAGGAACCAGCTAACTACTCACTATAGCCTGGCAGGCAGGCAGTCATTTAGTTAGATGGGCAGGCAGGCAGGCAAGTGACCAGGCTGGCAGGATGGCAGAATGACAGGCAGTGAACAAGCCAGGCATGAAAATGGTAGCCAGGCAGGCAAGCAACCAGGCATGAAGCCAGCAAGACAAGTAGGTAGCCAGGCAGGTAGGCGACAAGGAAGGTAAACAGATAGGCAGAAACAGGCAGAAAGACAGACAGAGGCAGGCTGAGACGCATGTAGGCAATAGTTAGGCAGGCAAACAGGCAGGCAATCGGGCAGGCAGGCCGCCATACAGACAAGACAGCAGGAAGGCAGGCAGTTGGCTAGATGGCAAGGATGCAAGACAACAAGCTAGGCAGGCAAACAGCGAGTTAGACAAGAAACCTGGCAGACAGCCAGACAGGCAACCATACAGAAAGACAGGCAAAAAATCAGAAAGACAGGCAGGAAGGCAGGTAGGAAGTTCAACCAGTCTGGAAAGCAGGTATGTAGGCAGCCAGACAGGCAATCAGGCAGGCAGGTACCCAGACAGGCAGCTAGCTAAGCAGCATGCAAGTCAACCAGGCAGAAGATAAGGATGTAGGAAAACAGGTAGGTAGCTGGTCAACCACCACTGCAGGAAGCAAGTCAGGCGTGAAATCTACTAGCAAGGCAGGCAGCCGGTCAGGTGACTAGGCAGCCAGTAAGCCAGACATACAAATATCCAGGCAGGCAGGCAGTCAACCCGATAGGAAAGCAGCCAACCAGATAGGAAGGCAGACAGCCAACCAGATAGGAAGGCAGACAGCCAGCCAACTATTTCACAGGCAAGCAAGCAACCAGTCAGCCAGACACGAATCCCAACAGACAGACAACCAATCAGAAAGAAAGGCAGGAGCCAGGTAGATAGACAGGAAGGTTGACAATTGGCAGCCAGGCAGACAGGGAAGACATCATCTAGGAATACAAACTAACAGGCAGCCAGATAGGTGCAAGCAGGCTGGAAGACAGGCAGGTAAGAAACCTGCCAGAAAGGCAGATAGGCTGCAAGGATGGTAGATAGGCCTATGCAAGAAGCCGGGCAGGCAGGCAGCAAGTTAGGCAAAAAAAACACCATACATTCATCTAGCAGCCATTCATGTTGACAGGAAACCAGTCAGACGTCTGAACAGGCAGCCAACAACCGAACCACGGAAGACAGGCATCAGAACTGGCAAGTAGGCAGAGAGGCAGGCACTCAGTCAGATAAAAAGGCACCCAGTTAACCAGCTACGTAGGCAACCGGGCAACCTGCCAGCCACACAAAATATCCACCTGATACCCAGCTAGTCACCCAGTCAGACAGCCAGGCAGAAGTCAAGCAGGCAGCTAGGCTAGTACCTAAGTAGGTTGCCTGGGAGGAGACCAAGCAGGCAGTCAGGTGGCAGCTATGCAGGCAACCAGTCAAAAAGTCTTACAGAAAGCCAGGTAGGTAGATAGGACAGATAGCCAGGCAGCCATGCAAGCAGACAGGAAGGTCGTCAGGTAAGATGCCAAGCTAGCAGGCAGCCAGGAATGGAATCAGGCAGGAAGGTAGTCAGGCTAGTAAGCGACCAGAAAGACAGGCAGGAAGCAAGGAAGATAGGTATCCAGGCTGCCAGGCAGGCAGGCAGCAAGCAGACAAGCAAGCCGACAGACAGGCTTTCAGGTGGGTAAACAGCCTATCAGACAGACTGCCAGTCAGACAGAAGACAAATAGACAGCCAGGCAGCAAGGCAGAGAGGGAGGCAGCTAGGCTGGCAGGCAGGTAGGTACCCAGCCAGCAAGGAAGTCAGCAAAGCAGGCAGGCAAACAGGCAGCCAAACAGGCAGTCAACCAAGCAGGCAGGCAAGCAGGCAGCCAAGCAGGCATGCAGCAAGCCAGCCACATATACAGACAGTCAAGCAGGTAGGCAGAGAAGCAGGCACGCAAGCATGCAGGTGGGGAGGTAGGCAGCCAGCCAGTCAAGAAGTCAGCCAAACAAGCTGTTACACAAGCAGGCAGGCAGGCAGGCAGCCAGGCAATCAACCAAACAGGCAGGCAGATAGGCAGGCAGACGACCAGCCAGCCAAACATACAGACAACCAAGAAGGAAGGCAGAGAGGCAGGCATGCAGGCAGGCAATCAGCCAGCCAAGAAGTCTGCCGAGCAGGCAGGCAGGCAGGCAGCCAATCAGTCAGACAGCCAGTCGGCCAGACGTAAGAGCTACAGGCCAGTCAGCCAGACGCAAGGGCTGCAAGCTGGTCAGCCAGACGTAAGGGCTACAAGCCAGTCAGCCAGCATGCCAGGCAGGGACCGTCAGCTAGCCGTCTGACCAGCCACTATGGCAGATACATAACCATCTAGGCAGACAGACATGTGGCAGCAACCCAGCTAGTTACCAATGATGCCAGTCAGACAGGTAAGCAGTCAGTAGGGTAGCAAACAGGGCAGGCAGACCTCTACCCATCCAAGGAGCTAGGTAGCCAGCCAGTTAGCCAGCCAGACAGTAAGACAGGATTACAGCCAGCTAGCCAGCCAAGGTTGCCATCCAGCTGGGCAGCCAGGAAATACAGTTAATGAGGGTGGTAGGCAAACAACCAGACACAAACACGCAGACTGCCAGGCAGGCAGGCAGGAAGTTCCAAGAAGACAAGAAAACAAGCATCCAGCCGAGAAGGCAGCCACTCAGGTAGGCAGGCATCCAGGTGAGTAAGAATGCAGGCATCCTAGCATGCAGCAGCCAGGTAGGTAGACAACCAAGCAGGCAGGCTGGTAGACAGTTAGAAAAGTAGGTAGGTAGGCAGGCAGCCAGGAGAACATCGAAGCAGACAGGTAGGCAGGCAGGTATACTTGCAAGAAGGCAGTCACCAGATACCAGGTAAGTAGACATGCAAGCAGCCAGCAAGAGAGCCAGCTAGGCATGCAGCTAGCTAGCCAGTCAGTCAGGTATGCAGCCACCCATGTGGGCAGTAAGTCACCTAGGAACCATGTCAGCCAAGCAGGCAAACTGGCAGGTAGGCAGACAGCCACCCAGGCATAAAACCTGCCAGATAGTAAGCAAGGCAGCCAGCTACCAAGGCAAGCAGCCAGAGAATCAAACAAGAAGGGAGGCGGCCAGGCAGGTAGGTAGGAATGCATACAGGATGAAAGCTAGCCAAGAAGCAGGCAGCCAGTTAGAAGGCAGGCAGTTAACTGGCCAGCTAAGTGGGAAACTGGCCAGTCAGACAAATAGACATGAAAACACCAGATAGCCAGTAAGTTTGAGAGGTAGATAGCAAGCCTGTCAGACTTTCAACCAGTCAGGCAGTCAGCCAGGCAGCAAGACAGGAAGCCATCCACCCAACTACCTAGGCAATCAGTTGGAAAGGCAGGCAGGCACTCAACCATTTAGGTAGGAAAGCAGACGGTCATTCAACCACAGAACCGAGCAGGCAGACAGCCAGCGATCTGGACAGGTCGACCATCAGTTTGCCAACCAGAAATGGAGCACCCCAACCAGGCAGGCTGATAGGCAGACAGGCATACTGCGGGAAGGCATCCAACCAACCAACGAGTCAATCAAACAGACTGAAAGACTTGCAGCCAGCTGCCAGTTGGCCAGCCAGTTAGGTAAGCAGGCAGACAGGGAAAGGGACTCGAAAGACAGCCAGTCAGCAAGTCTAGCAGCCAGGCAGAGATCAAGGCAGGCAGGCAGGCAGGCAGGCAGCCAGCCAACCAGACAGGCAGGCTAGCGGGTAGCTGGCCAGCTTCCAGCCAACCAGCCAATTAGTCAGTCAACCAGCCAGTCAGCCATGCAAGCAGGTAGCCAGGAAGGCAGGCTGCCTGCCACCACTCATCCAGGATGCCAGACATGAAGCCAGTCAGCCAAAAGGAAAGGCAGCAACAGTCAGCCTGGCAGTATGTTAACTAGGCAAGCATGTACATAGTTAGGTAGCTAGCCAGCCAATAAACCAGACAGAGAACCAGCCACATGGCAAACGAGGAGGCAAGAAAAACATCAGGAAGCTAATAAATAGCCACCCAACCAGTAAGGCAGCCAGGTATACTGGCAGTCATCGAGCCAAGTAGGCAAGCATGCAGGAAGCCAGCCAGCATACAGCCAAGCGCCTGCAACTAGGTAGGCAGGCTGACAGATAGGCCAAATGGTCAGGTAGACAAGCACGTACCTAGACAGAAAGGCAGACAGGGAAGCAGACGAGGCAGGAGACAGAATCCTATGGTAGATATGCACGCATGTACTCAGGCATCCACCTACTCATCCAGTCAGACATGCAGCCAGACAAGGAGCCAAGCACAATGGCAGGCAAGCAGCCAGCCAACCAACCTGTCTGGCATGCAGGCAGGATGACAGCTAACCAGATAGGAAGGCAACTAGACAGACAGGCAGGTAATCAGAGTGGCTGGCCAGGGGGCCGACAGACAGACAGGCAGATGAAAATAGCAAGGCAGGCGGGCAGGCGGGCAGGCGGCCAGTCAGCTACATATGTAGGTATGCAAGCAAGCAGGCGGTCAGGCAGACAAGCGGCCAGCCAGCCAACCAGGAGCCGGCCATGGAGGCAGGTAGGCATGCAAGCAGGCAGGAAGAAAGGCAGGCAGCACCTAGACAACAAGCAAGCCACCTAGCCAGTCAGCCAATAAACCACTTAACCTGGCAACCACACCCAGCAAGCCAGACAACCAGACAGCAAGCCAAACCTTCAAACCTCCAAGACAGGCAGTCACCTACCCTGCCAGCCAGACACTTAATCATCCAGGCGCCAGTCAGTTAGCATACTACCCCAGGTTAGCCAGCCAGTCAGCTAGCAAACCAACCACTTGGCCGGGTCTTCCAGCCAGTCAGCCAGCGAATCATTTAGCCATCCAGCTGGCCACCTCCACCACCAACAGCAGCAGCCAGTTCAGTTCAGCCCACCCAAGTGTATCATCATCGTCTTTATCATCATCATCATCATCATAACATTATTATTATTATTATCATTAGTAGCAGTAGTAGTAGTAGTAGTTGTTGTAGTAATAGTAGTTGTATGGTCTATTTGACCTGTGCACCTGAGATGCATGGGACAAGTAGGGTGTGTTTGATTCGCGGCTGCTGATTGGCCACCGATGACGTCATTGAAGTAAATGCAGACATGTATTGTAGTGCAACATGCTGGTGTAGGTGTACACCGTAGGTGGATATTATAGTGCAACACGCTGACGTAGGTGTACACCGTGGGTGGATGCAATGCAACATGCAGACGTGGGTGTACACCATGGGTGGATAACTTACTTCAAATGTCATTCATCTTTTTATATAACTTTATAGTCAACATTAATTTTCTTTGATAACTGCAAACTTTTAAAGCTAATTTTGACCTCTTTAGCTTCGGAAATTATTCCATATTTAAACTGATTGCTTATATTGCAAGCAATTAAAAAATATAAATATGTGTTAAGTATAAGAAGTGCTGTAGCTTTACATCATCATCGGCCAATCAGCAGCAGCGATTCACACACTCTTCTAACCCTATACATCTCAGCTGCATAGGTCAATCAAATAGGGTATAATAGAAGTAGTAGTAGTAGTAGTAGTGGTGGTGGTAGTAGTAGTAGTAGTAGTACTAGTATTTTTATGAGAGCCAGGAAATCATGCTTCCCTTTCTCCTTTTTCTCCTTCTCATGATAATTATCGTGACACATCTTCACAACGCGCCAGCTAATCCTGTTCCTCCTCCTTCACCATTTCCTACTCATTATCATAATGGCAATCATCACTGCCATCATAAGAACTTGCTAACTGTACAGCTTTCATCCCTCTTTTTCATCCAAATGATCATACACGTCATCATCACCATCGTCGTCATTCTCTTAAGAATCAGATAATCTTGCTCCTGTTCCTGCTTCTCCTACCTCCTCCTTCTCCTCTTCCTCCTCATTATCCTCATTATAACCAGTTAATACGTCTCTCCCTCCTCGTCCTCCTTCTCATCAACATCATCACCGTCTGATCTCTCCCTCCTCTTCCTCGATCTCCTTCTAATCATGATCATGTTGATGATCATCATCATCACCATCATTGTAACAGTTAATTTCTCACCCCTTCAACATCATTATCATCACATAACTTATGGTCGGCAAAACGCTAGAATTATATACAGAACCAGAGGTCACTAAACAGTTTTATAAAGCACAGAGTGGGTCACACAAACTTAGGTGAGGTGACTGCCACCATTAACATCTCATGGTCGGACCAACTCATATTAGTGTATATTGCAAACGCCATATGAGTTTCCATAGCAGAGAGAGAACCATAGGTGACTGGGTGATAATGGTTTCATCATTAACCATCTCATGATTAGAAGAGCTCTAGTATTCGACTGCATTTTAACTTCAAATTATCTATCTATCTGTCTATAGCCCGATGCCCTAATCCCGCAAAGGGTGGCCGCAGACAAAACGCCTCCAAGTCGCTCTGTCATCCACCATTTGACTACCCTCCCCCCAACTCACCCCCCCCCTCCCTCATATACCTCTCAACTCCATCCCTCCACCTCATCCTCGGTCTACCCCTCCCTCTCCCTCCCTCCACCTCACCTACATACACCCTCTTAGTCAGTCTTTCATTCTCCATGCTCTCCACATGTCCAAACCACATCAGTGTATTTCTCCTAATCTTCTCAACCACATCCACATCCAACCCACAACATTTCTTCAGTTCATTAGTCAATCTGTCCCTCCATGTCACTCCACATGCTCCTCTCAAGTAGCTCATTTCCACTGCTCTCACTCTTGACTTGTTCCCCTCTTGCAAGGTCCACGCCTCGCTTCCATAAGTCAGGGTAGGGATCACAATACTATCATGCAGTGACTTCTTAACTTCCATACTCACCTCCCTATTTCTCATCACTGCTTTCAGTGAACCAACAACCTTCCTTCCCTGTTGTACACCTTCACACACTTCATCCTCCAAAGTTCCATCCTTACTCATCACACTACCCAAGTACTTGAATGAACTCACATTCTCCATATCCTCACCATCCAACCTTACCGTACATAATGTGACTTCATTCCTCTCAAACACAATAACTTTACTTTTGTTTACATTAACTTTCAGATTCCTCCTCCTACACACTGTCCCAAATTCATTCACCAAACCTTGCAACTCCCATTCATCTTCACTCAACAATACTGTATCATCAGCAAACAACACTGGAATCTTCCAAATCTCACCCTCATTCATTAGAGCCACCCCAACATCCACTGCTCTACCTTGCACCTCCTTTACAACCCCATCCATGTATATATTAAACAGCCATGGAGACATCACACAACCCTGTTTCAGTCCCACATTGAGATCAAAGAAATCATTCAGCTCACCATCCACCCGCACCGTAGCCCTAGCTCCTTTGTACATACTCTTCACAGCACTCAACCATTTCCCCTCCACTCCATATATCCTTAACATCTTCCACATACCTTGCCTATTTATTCTGTCATAAGCTTTCTCCAAGTCAATGAAGGCAGCATACAGTTTCTTTCCCTTCTCTAGATATTTCTCCACTAAACATCTAAGAACAAATATCTGATCTACACATCCTTTTCCGTTCCTAAATCCCCCTTGTTCTTCTTCAACTATCTCCTTTGTCATATGCCTAACCCTATCAATGAGCATTCTACCATATATTTTACCAGTCACACTAAGAAGGCAAATACTGTACCGCTGTACCATAACTGCTGTACCGCCTTACCAAACTGCTAAAATATGGACTAGGTCACTAGTATTACGACACTGGGCCCACATTAGTCTGAACTATCCTTTATATTCATTAATCAATAAATTGTGTGAGCACACTTGAGAGAGAGAGAGAAATTGAGAGAGAGAGAGCAAGAGAGAGAGAGAGATTCTCGGTGTTGTTCTGTCATCATTTTGTTGGCAATAAATGATATCTTACCATGAAATCCCCCACGATGATTTACCCTTTTCACGGCATCATAACTTTATAATATTTCATTCTTGCTGCCGCCACATTATTGTTGTTCTTGGATATGATAACTCTTTCCGGCATAAAATGTATATATGACTGCTTTTTACTCCTGCATGGGCGATAGCACTACCAGGTTGTTGTGTTTTTCTTTTTTTTAATGTGTGTGTGTGTGTGTGTGTGTGTGTGTGTGTGTGTGTGTGTGTGTGTGTGTGTGAGTTATAATAAATCAAAGTGTGAATTATTCGCCTTCCGTCAAATAAAGAGCTGAACTCGGAAATAATGACAAGGATTTACCTTTTAAGGCCCATATCTCTGTTCAGGCCAAAGTAATCCTAACTATGTGGCCACTGCTGTAAAAAGAGAAAGAGAGAGAGAGAGAGAGAGAGAGAGAGAGAGAGAGAGAGAGAGAGAGAGAGAAAAGTAAACGAAGCTCTCCAGGAAATAAACATTCAGGCTAGTGATGAGGTGCCATGGGTCGAGGCTGGCTGCTTAGGATATGGCCTGGCGCGAATCGCTCAGCGGTCTACCTAACTGCTCCTTTTTCTTTTCTATTTGACTACCAACTGAACAAAAAACTGCGACCTAACTTCTAGTAGGGCACAGGCGCATTAACCCGCCCCGTCCCATTGACATATGGGTATGTTGCAACATTTTGCATTTGCCAGTCCCGGCGACGTACTGGTACATCGTGCAATTGCAAGGTCCCTAATTTGCACAATTTTAAATTTTCGCGCTTGATTTTTTGTACGTATACACGGGACACCTTCCTCTATTCCTCTACAAGATGCCAAGCAGGGACAATGCCTTACACCGCATAACCTCCCCCCTCCCGCCCTCAAACCATTGTCTCGGCAATTCACCTGTTACCAGTGACCTGGCCAGTAAAGATATTCAGGGCCAGAGTGATTCCCCAATCGATGACAATGTGGAGGACAAAGTTTACATAGCATTAGAAGAAGAAACAGTCAGAAATAATGATCAGGTAATGTTGCAAAAGAAGGTCAGGTATGGTGATGAGTTAGTGAGTGAAACAATGCTTATAATGCCTATATTACTGCTTGAAAACCAATATACTCTCATACTACATATAAATTCGTACCAAGTAAATAAATAAATAGCGTTTACGAGTTGTGTGAAATAGTTACCCTCCCATAGAACTCAATTTCTTTGGTGCCAGCCTGTTAGAAAACCCAGTCAGGTAAGGAGGTACTCCTACCTGGATCGAGTATTTTAAACCTCAGGTGAGCAATTTCTCTATGAATTTTCGATGTTTCAAACCAAAAGCGGAGGTTTTAGCCAAAAAAAAAAAAAAATCGAAAATACTTCGGAATTGGGGGATGTCGGAGGTGCGGAAAACCACGGGACGTGACTGGTTAATATACAGAAACATAATATTGTACTGTATTGTAATTTGTATGAAAGCCCTTTGCCTTCTACTACAATTTATGGTAATAAAGCAATATTTCACAACAGATAAATACTGGCCTTAGTCTCAGTATTCTAATCCATTTCGTCCCATCACCTCATCCTCGGTCTCCGGGTCCTCTCTCCCCACCCCACCCGAGTCAATGTCTCTTGACTAACGTTTCCACTGCAGTCACACCCAGGGAGATTTCTGCATTAGACACCTATAATATATTTCTGCTGAAGCTGACACCAAATATCATCTAAATGGCTTTGGAGATTTGTACAACTTCTGGAGTCATATTTTCTACACAATCCATCTCAATATTGTCTTCTTTAGTTAGTGTAAGATGCAAATTATTTCGATATTTAGTCGATAAGAGTTGAATACCGGTACATGAAAAGTCAAAGTGTAAAATGTTGAACTAACATATGCAACGGAATGTGTGTTACCTAGAACATGGTGCTAAAGGAATTACATATACCATTCATTAACCTTTTCAACATAAGAGCTGAATAAATTTATTTTGTGATAGCAACACGAGAACAATAAAAGACAACAAACAGTCAAGAACAATGAAACACACTCGTATCTAACCACACGTAAACACATTTGTGCACAAAAACACTCTAAGACAAGCATCAAACACCAACATTTCTACTATCTGCTTACACAAGCACATATGATCACTAACGAATCTAAATCTAGACATACACAACACATCTAAAATCAAACATACATATACTATACACACAAACAGAAGCCCATCTAATTACTGACGCATCTATAAAACAACTCTAGCAGCTACTGCAAATACTATTATCAAAATGATTCACACATGGAAAAGCTTTTAAAAATGTCTACAAAAATAGGGCTGAGTAAAATTTTTATTAAACCTT
Source organism: Coenobita brevimanus (assembly GCF_032717465.1). Taxonomy (NCBI): domain Eukaryota; kingdom Metazoa; phylum Arthropoda; class Malacostraca; order Decapoda; family Coenobitidae; genus Coenobita; species Coenobita brevimanus. Next base: position 15,178,003 of record NC_137063.1, on the reverse strand, counting down.
TGCGCTCACACGTCCGTTATCTAAGTCCTTTCCTCCCGTTATGGACATTCTAGCTTTGGCCTTCATTGCGTCCGACAGACTGAGCTGGAAGTGAGAGGAAGAAAGGAGAACAATATGAGTGACAGCCAGGATTATGGTAGCTTATTTATAAGTGGGAACGCGAATGAGTTAGAATGTGTAGAAATAAGTGAGATTATAAGGGCCTTGGATGTGCGGTACACTGTTTACATACATATCTATATCAATTTCTTTATCTTTCTACCTATCCATCTGTCTATCTATCTGTACATATATCTATATGTACAAATCTGTCTACCAATATAAAGGTATATATATATAATATATATATATATATATATATATATATATATATATATATATATATATATTCTTATAATCATAAAAACTGTATGTGGTAAGTCATTATTTCCTTCGAGGTGTTGGCCCCTGAGCCAGCTACACCCTAGTTCAGTAATTACAAGTCAGCAAAAAAAGTCTACTGTCAGTTTAAGGGTGCAAACTTTATTATGAGCGGCCCTTCCCCACCTCACTGTCACGCTTTTCAAAGGCTGGTAGCTTTTTACCTGATAAAATAGAACAGAGCATTCTTTTCTAGATGCTAAGGCGATTAATGCAGTTTCATATTATATGTTTCACAAAACCATGATCGCACCCTTACTCTGTGCATGGTGGAAAAAGTTACAAACCTCGCCAGCTCATTATGCACAAAAACGGTGTTCATACAGGTCAAATTTAATGGTAGATAATTTGCATACCCCCATTTGTGACGTTACATTGATCGAAATACCTCCAGGCACGTGTTTACAAACGAATTTTTGTATGAGCAACACGCAGACTAGGGCGTTCTAACCATTACTCTACCAGGCATCTTGAAAATCATAAGCATTTCATAACTGATCGTCCTACACTGGGTACAGTAGCCACTTTCAGTAATTCATATTTCATGATACAAATCTACAAAATTTTTCATTCACTTACTTTTGCTCGGTTGGCTTCCATTTTCGATTTGCAGCAGAATTCTACAAGGGCCAAGACCACTGAGAATACCAGACCCCCAGTAAGGATGTAGAAAATGCCCGCTACATTGCTCAGAGTTAGGGCGTTGGTGTGGCCAGCCTATGATAGACAGAGAGAAACAATGAGAACGATGGAAAGTAGAGAGATGATGGGATGAGATGGACAAGAGAGGAAGATTACAAAAAGTAAAACAGAAATTAAGCATCAAAATACCAAAGGGTACTTTATATACTGTTTATTACATTGAATACTTGGACCATGGTCTAAAGTGAATAAAAACTGTTTAAGCCAAGTTTACTAGGTCAACGTTTGACCTGGCTCTGTGACCTTGATCTATGACCTATTAGTATAAACGAACAAAATGCTTCCATCAAGTTTATTTAAAATTGGTTATTTTTTGTTCTTTGCTTACACTCACACACACACACACACACACACACACACACACACACACACACACACACACACACACCACTCAAAATATGACACCCACTCTCAGTCTACAAGAGTATGTGTAAATATTTCTTCACAACAATGATGCATCTCTTACTATTTCTACTTCCTACAACTAGATGACTCTAAATCCTTCGGTACAGTCATTAGTGTGTGTCTTGGGTAGGAGGGACAAAACTCAGAGCGTGAATTTGTATGGTCTCACTCCCCAGATTTGTTCCACTTGATGAGAAAAAGTGTTCAACTAAAAGTCATTTGTTTGATTTAATATTTAGGGGTCGCCTTGGACACCGAAAGTTTTAACACAAGTACATAGGCTAAAAAGTTATAGTACAGGCATAGAAGTTCACAGGAAAGCTTTCCCTTTGGTAAGAAATCCCTTGGCAGGGGTAGGAAACTGATGTCGGTGGTCTGCTACAACAAGGAGAAGGAACCAGAGCTGCTCTTCCCTCTTGGCGAGCTTCTTCTTCAGATCCTTTATTATGGCCACAGCTTGCTCAGTCCGATCACTGATGACGGGCAGCTTCTAGAGTATATCCTGAGCTTGACTGTAAGATGCATTCTTTGTCCAGGAAAAGGGGTCATCCTGAAGAAAGTCACTGGGAAGGCCAAGTCTCGAAAAGAATGTCCTAGTGTTGATTTTTACCAGGCTATCCAAAGCACCTCTGGCAAATGCGGTGTTGGGTATTCAAGGTCTCTTCGGTGGTGACTCTAGGGCTTCCCTGTCGAGTGCCAGCACCATACAGCACTTTGTGTCAACAGTGATCCTGTCATCGAAGAAAGCAAGACCAGCTGCTTCCTCCAAAAGATATCATAGATGAGAGCCCAGCTTCTTCTTGGTGATTTCAGATTTGCTTTTCGGGGTGCCTGATGAGTTGCTGCATGAAGATTCAGTCACTGAGGGGAGCTTGAGCCGAAAATGGAGCTGAAACCCAGGCCTTCGTCATAATATTTCTTGCTGCTCATCGTTTTGGAGGAAAGGGTCATTTGTAGGTGTTTGAAGTGATGTGGATGGTCCAGCACAGGCCCCTTCAATCTTGGTCTCATCCTCAGAACTGGATGAGGAGGATTCCTGGATTATTTTCTCTGCATATGCTTCCATCTCATGCTTGGAACACTTTCTCAACTTCGCAGTAGTTTACTCCCACTGTTGTTGAGCCGTGACTTTTTAATGGTGAACCATGTCGAGTCCCCCTATACTTCCAGGACGTTCTTTCTGGCACTGAAGGAGAAATTTCCAGTCCTCTAGATGAGATACACTCCACTCGGCATCAGCATGAGCAATGTTAAATAAATCTTTGAATAATCCAAAACAACTGCTCCTATTCCTTGTGAGATTCTGTTGTGCAGGAAGAGTGCATTTTCAGCCCAAACAAAGCTGTGAAGATCTTTTCCAACTTCTTGATACAGTGGTATTCCTGTCGAGATGGTAAATTTGCTTTATCCAACAATGTCTTCACTACACGAACTGTATAACGAAATCCATCATTTTTCTCTTTCTATTGCTCTCTATGCAGATGAATAAAGTACCTGAAGGCCTGTCGATTCTACGGTAGTTTGTTTCCATTTATCTCTGTAACCGCTGAATCAAGCAAGTAGATTGTCTTGCGAGTTTCCATCTGGGAATGACGTGAAAAAAAAAAAAAAAAAAAAAACAGCACTGATAATGCAACACCTTTACTGAACACTGAAACAAAACAATCTAACATATTCTATGAATGCTTCAACGCTGGTCCTTTGATGGTTCAGAGTGTAGAGCAACAACAATGGGCGACAAGGGGCTAAAACTTTGCTGCTCCAGTGCGACCAGTAAATATCATCCAAATGGAATGAAAATCGGTTTGTCTTGTTTTTGTAAGTAGTGGAAGAAAAGCAGGGGTTGAGACAGAAAAATATCAAAATTTTATTTTTAAGACACACCCTACGGTCATGTATTCTTGTTATAATTATTCCCACTGTCAGTCGATTTCTCGTAGTTGATCACAAAATTTCCAACTGGAGGATGTAAAATTCACTAACTTTACTACCAAATATATTTCCTATTGTTAATTAAAATATCTGAACATGGGAATAATATTGCCTAGGAATATGTCATTGAGATAAACACATAAACTTCTGGCAACTTTCTATCGCAATGAAGTGGGTATACACGATATATAACCCTGAATAGGCATAGGTCTTTTTTAGTAACACTACAGGCATACCCGAGTATTATTCACCCAGCCCTGGAAGGAAAAAAAATGTTCTAATCAATATTTATTCATGAAACTTGGTATGAGTGTAAAGAAACTTATCTTGTACACTCTGATATAAGTATTAAAGAAAATTTAATGAGAGGCAGCAATGTAAAAAAAAAAAAAAAAAAAAATCCTGAGATAATTTTGGAAAAAAAAACAACAACCAAGCTTGAGAGTTGATTACTAAAAATATACACAAGTAAAGACTTTTTGTGTGTGCCTATTTGATAGTCCTTGCCTGCGTCCTTAAAACCTCCCAAACACAAGCTGCTAGTTCCTCTTTTATCTGAAAACCATAAGTGAAAATCACTTCTCTCACAATAGGCATAGCTGGATGAATATCACCCGACTGCCTTAAACAATATATGAAGACTGAGGCGTAGAGCATCACCCACCCACCTATCACCGAGTCTCAACATACAATGCAGCTACCGAGAGAATGTTTGGGGGGTAAATGAACCTTGTGTAAAATACAGAGTTGCAATATCACTACGTGAATCTCACCCGGGTATGCCTAACCAGGGTTAATAAAATGTTCCACTGTGAAAACTTCTCAAAACTTAATAAAAGGATAGTTGATAAAATTAACTATAACAAAAAAAAAAATCCTCAAGGCAATGGGTTACGATGGGAAAACAAACAAAAAAAGTTGGAATATTAACACAAACAGCCTCGGTGGGAAACATCATCCACAAACTTGATGTAGTGTTGCCTACTCCTTCCTTCACATTTATCATTCTTTTTCTGTATCTGCCCTCTTCTCTTCCCATTTCTTCCATCTTTCCTCTGACTTTTTGATTACTCTTCTTTCCTTTTCAAGTGGCTTTGTACTGAATGAGAACCCAAATGGTTTCCTGTAAGCCAGGAAACCATTTATAACGCTGGATGGTAACCATATAACCAATCTATACGTGTTCCCTACTTGTCAGCATGTGGGTTGGCGGAGGATTAGTGCCCCTCCACGTAAAATTACTAAAAGTCAAACGGCCAGCCATTACGGGACTATGACGTCTGGCCATAAATAGATAGACAGAACTTCCTGAGGGGCCTCACTTGCCTATCTTTGTAATAACCAGAAAACACCGGAGATAATGTTTTATTTAAGAGCAGGATGGGAACACATTATCAGAGATAACAATAATAAGAAGAAAAACAAGAAGAAAATGCCACATCTACCACTACAAGAAAAGGAGGGAGGAGGAGGACTAACCTGCGTATCCTTGCCACATTCGGAGCTATCGAACCACCACTTGTTCTTTAGTCTGGCCAGGTCCCCACTCTCCTTCAGACTAAGTATTGCCAAATTAAGGCTTTCCCTGGGAAGACAATGCAGAGAGGACAATTAGTAAGTGGAAAGTAAGAGGGATGAGGATAATAAGACATCGAGAAATGATGAAGGAGTATTTGAAAAAGGACATGGAGACAGTAGGAGTGGTAAGAGACACTGAAAAATGATGTAGATAATACGATTTGTAGGTGTGGTGAGAGAGAGAGAGAGAGAGAGAGAGAGAGAGAGAGAGAGAGAGAGAGAGAGAGAGAGAGAGAGAGAATGACCTAGCAATTGCGACATAAAAATTAAAATTGCTAACTTTCCCCACAGAATGCAGGCTGGTCCACACACACCTACTGTACACTGACATTCTTCTGTGCAGACTGCCATGATGATTAATTAACATACATGAACACAGGAGACCCAGGTTTGTTTTTTCTTAGTTTGTTTTTGTCCTCATAAAACCCTTAAAAGGTCTTGAAAGATGAATATGTTCGGAGGTAATTTATTCAAGGAACAAATTTACCAAGGTCGAAATGACCTTCTGAAGAAAGGAAGGCATGGCACCAAATTAACATATATTTGGAAAAAAGGAAAACAACAACAACAAAAATAACCAAATTCTGTGGGTCTCCACCCTACTGGGAAGACCTATCTAAAGCTAACCATGTATTATATAAATTCCTTTTATTGCATGTAACCCATTCTTAATTACACAGATAGGGCCTGAAACTTCTAATATGTGGTAAAATGATTAAAGAAGTAGTCTGCTGTTTGAATGAGTGAGTTCAATCCTAGGACAGGGCAGGGAATAATTTGAAGTGTTGAATTTCATTAAAACAGACTGCAACTCTGCCGCAAACTACACAGACACATCAATAAAACACCCCACTAATATCATTATACCATTGCTGAGTAAGACACTCGAAGTACTAAATGTGGACGTTGGGTATAAGCGGAGCAGAGACAACATGTGGAAGTGTGTGACACGCAAGAGGTATTCTGGGCCTCAGGGAACGTATTATCAGATCTACGGCCAGCCTTCAAAACACAAAATACAGGCTGTGCTAGGAAAAGTGTATCAGACATTAGGAGAGGGGTTGTTCAAGGGCTTATTTGGGGTACTAGATGCTAGAATGATATTGCTGTAATTCTCAACTGTTACGAAGTTAGTTACTGATGTCCTAGTGGATGCATTATGAGGGAGAACTTTCTCACCCATAAGATAATCAGTAATGCTAACAGTTGAGAACAGGATCCCATGTTGACAATTCATTATTAAGTTATTGGTGTTTACACTTGAAAACGTGTCCAAGCAATCAAGCTTGTTAATAGTGTTATTTTAGCTTCTCAGCATTGTGTGATGTTTCATTGGAGCTTTAACCCACTGCGTGCCAGCTCTTTTTAGCCCTATGGGTCGCCTCCGTGCCGGCCATTTTTTGACCTTTTTTTTTTTTGGGGGGGGGCTTAAAATGATAGATTTTGATGTGAAAACAACGAATTTCACCCTTAAAATACTCACTGGAGCTAAGAAATGGGTTTTATTGAGTCCTGCATATTTGTATACAGGTATTCCCACTCTCTCACGCTCGCCACATAGGTGAGAGAAAGCCGTTTTCTATGTAAGGCAGACTTAGGTATTTATGATGGGAAGGTATAGCAATGTTCAATAAACTTTTCTGATTACTTATTACTTCAACATCTGTCAAAATTTACGTGTCTCCCTCACTGTGAATGCACTGTCTTACACTTATTTGAAGATTGGTACAACCTGACTTCACTATGTACAGTCCTGGCACTTACAAGAAGGTATTTACAACTTGACTTCACTATGTATGGTACTTACACTTACAAGAAAATATTTACAACTTGATTTCACTATGTATAGTCCCTACACTTATGTGAAAATATTTACAATATGCCTTCACTATGTACAGCACTGGGCGAGGCACACTGGCAGAGTGAGGCAGAGAAAGCGTGAGGGGGGGAGCGAGTGGGTGTATGGCCTTGACCGCCTGAGGCATGACAGAGAAACATTTAACATATGTACCTGCCAATTTTTACCTGCGAATCTTGAAAAATGTGGTTACAGTGAATGTTTTAATTTTAAGCCGGTTTAAAACAGCAGTGACATTGACTGCAGATTTTTGTCAGACCGTTTTAAAAGGGCACTGGCACGTGGTGGGTTAATTATATTAGAGATTAAAGAGTCGGTGCTCAATTTGCCATTTTTTTCGGTAATATAATGGCAGGTTATGGAAAATGCCATTTAAGTAGCACAAACTGTGATTCTATAAGCTTGTCTACAATTGTCTGTAGGTCCACAGTAGCTTTAATAGTTTACTGTATAACCCACCTTTGGTACTTACCATATGTTACTCAGTTCTGGAAATGGTCATATAATTAACACTTATTACATTTTCATAAGAAATCCAGTGATATGCATAGATCAACTGCAACTTTGGTAGGTTCCGAAAAAAATAAGTTTTCTGTTATAATCTATTGCCTACTATGTAGTGGGTAACCCTTCTGACGGTTATACGTAAAACTGGTCAGTTAAACATTACCACCATCACATTACATGTAGTACAGTGTCCTTGTCCGCTCTCCCACTAGAACAGCTACTCGATATTAAAAGAAGAATGACCTGAGTGGTATGCTGTATGTGCCGTTACGTACATAAAGTGATTCACTTCAGTATGACACTATGACAATGAGCAATGACTCTCAAGACCCAATGATGTGATCTTCATAGCTCAACAAAATCTTTAGAATATCATGTAAAGGTTTCATCTTATATACAACTAGTGCTTGTCTGCAAAAATTTGCAGAAATAACTAACAGCCTTTCCATCACAAAATGTTCACAGATACCAACATCCTTTGTTTCCATACCGTTATTGAGCCCACAATGACCAATAATTCTGACAAAAAAGTGGAAAAAGTTATTTTCACATCTATTCGCCTGTTGTGATTTCCAACAATTTCAACCATCACTTCGCGCGCAAGAGCAAATTTTTTTAATTGGTATTTTTCTGACACTCCTTGGACTTAATGTAAAAAGAATTAGGTCGATATCTAATATCATTCTTGTGAAAGAAACTAACAAATGCACATACAGACATACACATAGATAGCTTGACTTTATTATATAGATAATCCTGTGTGTGTGTGTGTGTGTGTGTGTGTGTGTGTGTGTGTGTGTGTGTGTGTGTGTGTGTGTGTGTAGCACAGCCAAAACCAGAAAAAGGATTTTGATGAAACTTTCCAGGATGTACATTGGAAAAGAGTCCCAGATCGGCTGGTTTTAACTTGATGTCGATTGATATTATCTGAAAGGGTGTTTTGGTCCCTACCACTGGTCAACAAAATTTATACCCTACCACTGGTCAACAAAATTTATAAACTGTTATGGTTCTAATATATTTTTAGGTGATTCTAAGCAACCTGAACCTGTAAATTTCGAATATGATATCTAATTTTCGCCAGGACGTCCAGATTTCGAGAACCATTAAATCTGCTCTTGTGTTGGAAAATCTGACTCAACTCGTCATATACATAGATAAACCTTGCAAAGTTGCATTCATCTAGTAATTGTGGCAGATATATCAGTTTTAGTTAAGTACCTGAATCACATTTTTTTTTTTTTTTTTTTTTATTCGTCCGAGCAATGCTGGGACACGGGCAAACAAAGAGCCCATCAGAGATGCGCTTAACTTGCGCGAGCTTGAATTATCGAGGGGGTGGGTATTCCCTGACTGTGGTGAGTAATAATTGTAAAGGAGCACGTGCAACGATGCCAGCGGCATTCATGGAATCATCCCCTGTCCGAGCAAAAGTCGTGTCAGGGTGAGACCTGAGCATGGTAGTGGCTGGGCAGTAAAGAAGATAGTGAATGAGTGACTCCTCAGATGTGACCAAACAATGGGTGCATGGGTCTGGCTCTGTACAGACAATTTGTAGCATGGAAACCCCAGACGCAAACGCCTGAGCCTCAATACAATATAGTTCGGTATGCCTTTAAAGGGCAACAAAAGAGAATATGATGTGGCGGTGGCATACAATGTAGCAGAGCGAGAGCCTTCTGTAACCAAAAGCTGATGTTCCTCTCGAGACTGCCTGCTAATGGTAGCAGTGAGAGTGTTAATGACGTGCGATAGGCTGGGGCGCAGTTGAAATGTGATGTAAGGAAGCGAGCAAGCTGAGCGTGCTGCGTCATCAGCACGCTCATTGCCGCTGATTCCAACATGACCTGGAAGCCAATGGAGAATAATAGTGGCACCCCTATGGACGAGAAGGGATGCAAAAGTAAAAATCACCGTCAGAAGAAAGACGTTGTCCTTAAGGGAGAAAGATCTTAGCCACTGAAGGGAGGAAAGTGAGTCTGTGTGAATTATGACACGGTGATGATGATGGTGATGAGCGTGGCGCAATGCACCCAGGATGGCAGCAAGCTCTGCCTGGAAAGCGGATACACCCTGGGAGAGTCGCCAAGATTCAATTGTTTGCCCAGAGACAAAGGCCGCCCCAGCAGAGCCATCAGAGGATACTGAACCATCCGTAAAATAAGTGGCTGAGTCTGGTGAATCTAGAGCCGCAACCCGACTAAGACCCTCTTGACAGAGGAGTGCAGGAATGGAAGTTCGAGGTTTGGCTTCAGAGGGGCATACAAATTTAAAAAGAGGGGGGTCCCCTGAATCACAAGATATTTAGCAACTCAAAGTGGATCAGCCACAGCCGAAAGTCGGGTAAAGTTTTCCCACCATCAAACAGATGATTTTTTTTTTTTTTTTACACCAATGTATGCAATGGTAATCTTATATTTGCTATTGTTCCATTTCAGCTTTTCTTTACTGTTACAGTGCCTTGATCTGAGTTGGCATGCAATGAAGCACTACAACCATATGAATGCATCAGACTCTTTCTGCTACATCTGCAGGTTCTTTATACCTGAAAGCCTAAGGAGATCAGTTACAAGGAATGCTAAAAGTGCTAATAAACATTACTTCTAATGTCCTGATGGTAATCAAGACAAGAAGTGAGGACCAGGGACCCCATATGGCATGCAACCTTGGTGTAAACCACATGAAACGGCCATCAGGTATGCCATTTCACTGTACCAATGGTTTGGTGCAAACCAAATGATCACTGTCCTGACTGTTACTTTTGCCTCATTAATGCCAAAGGGAATTCAGTGAGAACTGGATCAAGATCAGGTATCTTTATGTACCTTCTCTAAGGTAAGCACACCATGGCCCCGAGCTTCCAGTTCCAGATCCTCAATTAAGTACCACAAGTGAATCAGAATGTAATAAGGAGGAGTGTTTCATAGATGCCGACTTTCAAGATGATTTAGAGAGCAAAGAGCCACACTCATCAGTCATGCAGAGTTGTATGACCTTATAAGACACCTTAACACCCCTAAGGAGAAAAAATTATTTCCCTGGATCTCGACTTAAGCAATGGAACATGCTACAAGGTGGAGTTTGTATCACCATCTTCCATCATAGACATGAAAAGCTCTCAATATACTTCAAGATGGATGACATGATTTGTTACTGTTATGATGCTGTATCGTTAATGCAACACCTTTGTAAGTCTCGTCTTTATCAAAAAGAAAAATGGCGGTGGTTCATAGAGTCTGGGAAGAATGCACTGAAGGCAGTCCTTCTCCGTAATGGAAATGAGGCCTTGCACGCTACGAGGGGCAAAGTGCCATACCATCTGAAACCTGTTTTTTTTTTTTTTTTCCACCAGCTGCTCCCTTAAACACTACCCTATGACTGCACAAGGTCGATTTGCCACTTCAGACTTTCACCCTCACTGCACTAATTAGAATTGACCAAAGCGACTTTGTGCAGCCATAGGGTAGTGTTTGAGGGAGCAGCTGGTGGGAAAAAAAACAGGTTTCAGCTGGAATGGCGCTTTACCCCTTGTGGTGTGCAGGGCCTCACATGAGATTCCTACTGCTCCAATTGTGCATGCCCATGGAATGAATGAAAGTTACGAAACTATGAGTACTCTGTTGACCACTCCTGGCTACAAAACTCATCAATACAGCATTCTGTGGGGACCTGAAAGTGATCTGCTTGCTTCTAGAACTTTAGCAAGGTCATACAGACCACATGTGTTTTCTGTTTATGGGACAGCAGAGCAGACGCTAAGCATTACACACAAAAGGGATGCCCAGTGTGACCGAAAGATATGATTGGAAGCTTCAACATTTTAACAAACCTCTTGTTGACCCTGAAAAGGTATTCTTGCCTCCACTTCATTTGAAACTTGGTTTGAAGAAAAACTTTGTGAAGGCCCTGGATCAAGATGATGCTGGCTTCCACTGCTTGCTAACGAAGTTCCAAGGCACTGTATATGAGGCCAAAGTAAAGGCTTTTTTTTTTCAATAGTCCTTCAAATTTAGCTTATATTCAATTACTGTATTAGGATTTTGTAAAGAGCTTGTCTGAGCTGGAAAGAGCTGCTTGGGAGAGTAACGAATTATGACGAGCTTGTGGACAAGATGTTGCTAAGTTACCATGTACTTGGTGCTTGAATGTCACTCAAGATAAATTTCTTCCATTTTCATCAGGACTTCTTCCCATTTATTCTTGGCAATGTCAGTGATGAACATGGCGAAAGGTTTCACCACGAAATTGCCATAATGGAAGCCGACATCAACGCTGATTCAGTCCAAACATAATGAGCGACTATTGTTGGACTTTATAGCGTGAGAGTAACTGCTCCTACAAACGCAAAAAGTAGAGGCACTTCTAATGTGCAAAGGTCATGTAATAATGTTTTGTATAGATATATATCAGTTTGTGCTTAGTGTATGATATAAATTAAAGACTAAGTATGTAGTTTTTGTAACAATATACAGACTTACTGACACTTATTTAAAGAATTTGCATGTTTCATGCAATTTTCCCTCACTTATGATGTAGTACATCAAGGTTATGTGATAGCCAAATTTTAGGGTCAATAAAAAAACTGGGGGTAACAAATTAGTTAGAAACAGTTGAGAATATGTCAGAACCATTATGGTTGTTGACCAGTGTTGTAATATTATTGTCCCCACTGGTGTTAGAATACATGCACTTGGAAGAGGCGGTGGGGCATTCCCGTGGAGTTTCATGCTTCTTTGAAAAGAGAGAGAGAGAGAGAGTTGTACTTTTACTGTCTGATGCCCATTGCTTCATTAATGGAGAGAACAAAAGATTTTGCCCAGCAGAAAATAGTGGTATAGCCGAGGAAAGTTCCGCGTTATACACTCACTCACCACTTCGAAACAGTAAATGTGAGACAAGTGGCAGCGAAGCAGTAGCCAACATTCATCAGTCTGGTAACTGTGTGAGGATCTATCAGCTCCTCCATGCCTTCCTCCTCCTTTAACCTCTCCCCCTCTCACACAGTGGTACCAGACATTTGAGTGTCTAGCTACTGCTTCACTAGTGGTTGTCTCACGCATAAATGTCCGAACTGGCAGGCAGGTGTATAAGGAGGAACTTTCCTTGGGTGTACCTGTGGAGTTGGTGGCAGTGGTAGATGTGATGATGGTGGTGGTGGTAACTGTGATGAAGATGATGGTAATCGTAGTTGTGGTTGTAGCTGTGATGATGATGGTGGTGGTAGTAGTGATGGTAGTGTTTGATGGTGGTGGTAGTGGTACCTGTGATGCAGGTGGTAGCTCTGATGATGGTGGTGGTAGTTGTGATGGTGATGTTTGATGGTGGTGATGGTGGTAGCTGTGATAAGGACAGTGGTGGTTGTGTTTCGATGTGAAGATGATGGTGCTGTAATGGTGAGATTTGGTGATGGTGGTGGTGGTAGCTGTGATGGTGGTAGTGGCAGTTGTGGTGGCAGTAGCTGTGATGATGATGATGATGATGGTGGTGGTGGCGGTGATGGTGGTGGTATTGGTGACAATGATGGTGTTGGTGGTAGGTGTGGTGGTGGTGGTGGTGGTAGTTGCTGTGATGATGATGATGATAATTTCCATGGTAGATGTAGTAGTGGTGGTGGTGGCGGTGGTAGCTGTGGTGATGATGATGGTGGTGATGGTAGCTGTGTTGATGATGGTAGCTGTGGTGATGATGGTGGTGGTGATACCTGTGATGGTGTTGGTGATACTTGTGATGGTGTTAGTGATACCTGTGATGGTGGTGATGATGGTGTTGGTGATACTTGTGATGGTGTTGGTGATACCTGTGATGGTGGTGATGATGGTGTTGGAGATACTTGTGATGGTGTTAGTGATACCTGTGATGGTGGTGATGATGGTGTTGGTGATACTTGTGATGGTGTTGGTGATACCTGTGATGGTGATGATGATGGGTTAGATGTTCAGAAACTGCTCTCATTTAGACCAAAACAGAGAGGGCTCAAATTTGGACAAGGGCTTAACGGTCTGATATGGTCGCAAGCGAGACTTTTTTTTTCTTTTTTTTTTTTTTTTATACATGGAGACATATTACTGTCTCCACCTGTACAGATAGGGAATCAATGATTTTCACAGTTTTGTTAGAGGAGTATGTACAGTTAGGTGTACAGGTATATATCCAAAATATTAATTCAGATTCTCAAATCAAGCATTATTCATTTTATTCTTGCTAACTCCTCCACTCACCTTAGGAGAAACTTTTTGATTTAAAAGGCATAAATACTGTTCAATTACCCCCTTTATTATACCAGAAGCCTTGAATTGGTTGAAAAAAAAAAAAAAAAACTGTTTAGAAATAACAAGAATATAGTTTAACCCACCCCATCCCAACCGATTTTCCAACACTGACCCCCCCCCATCCCGATCAATTTTGGAAAAAAAAAAAAAAACATTTGGGCTCAAACCTCTGCTTTTGGTGAGAAATATCGAAAATTCATGGAGAAATCGTTCACCTGAGGTTTAAAATACTGAATACAAGTAGCAGTACCCCTTACCTTTCTGTGTTTTCTATCAGGATGGCTCCAAAGAAAATGAGTTCTATGTGAGGGTAACTATTCCACACCACTCATAAACTGTATTTATTTATTTATTTCGTACGTATTTATATGTAGTACGAGAGTATATTGGTTTTCACACAGTAACATAGGCAATATAAGCATTGTTTCACTCACCAAACACATTAACATACCTGACCTTTTTTGGCAATATTACCTGATCATCATTTCTGACTGTTTCTTCTTCTAATGCTTTGTAAACTTTGTCCTCCACATTGTCATCGATTGGGGAATCACTCTGGCCTTAAATTTCATACCATGGCACGACATATCTTTACTGGCCAGGTCACTGGTAACAGGTGAATTGCCAAGACAATGGCATACGGGGAGGGGGAGGTCATGCGGGTAAGGCGCTGACCCTGCCTGGCATCTTGTAGAGGAAGGTGTCCCGTGTACACGTACCAGAAATCACGCACGAAATATAAGAATTGTGCAAATTAGGGATCTTGCAATTGCTGCGTGTTTATATACGTCAACGGGAGTCACAGTGACAAAACATGTGGACATATATACACATCAATGGCAGTCGCCGGGTTAAATATGTCACTGGATTCAAGATGTTATCTGAATCAATAAGTGTCTGATAATTCAACTTTTTCGTGATGTGCTCAGCATGTTTGAAGTAGATAAACACTTAATTTCCACACCTTGTATACTTTAAGTTCTTGATTCACATGACGTAGTCTTGACTTCATTCTTGTAACCTCCAGATAGTTTCCTTCCATTAAAGAGACATTTCTAACTAGGGGGTAAGATAATAGCTTTCAGTAGTTTCATCACTACACAATGTTATTTATATGAAGAATACCATCAACAGAATAAGTCACCTGATTCAAGGAGATACTCTATAGTCCATTTATTTCAAATCCCAAACTTCATTAGCTGACCCTTAGAGTTCAAAGGCACAGAGATGTACAACACCTATTTTTTCTGTTTCGTTTCAAAATAATCAATACAGCCTATTCTGTACCTAATCTAATCATTATCCTGACCAGTGTTCATTAAAAATTTCACCATTTTTATTACCACAGTCCCCATACTTGTAAATTATTATCATAATAATATTTGGTCTAACTATCAGTTTAAATATTCAACTCAGTATGGTGTGAATATTTGTCAGTAAAGAAAAAAATTATAAACTTGCAGTCTTATACGCGACTTATGCTGCCCCATTGACCCTGTTTCCCCACCTGAGGATGAGGTGGATCCAAAAGCAATGAAACAGAGGGCAAGAAAATGGAGAACCACCAACAGAGCCCAGTAAAAATAATCATACAATTGTTTTATTAAATACCTGCAATCTATCTGTCTACCTATAGCCCGACGCCCTAATCCCCCAATGGGTGGCCGCAGACAAAACGCCTCCAAGTCACTCTGTCACCCACCATTTAACTGCCCTCCCCCCAACTCACTCCCCCCCTCCCTCATAAACCTCTCAACTCCATCCCTCCACCTCATCCTCGGTTTCCCCCTCCCTCTCCCTCCCTCCACATCAACTACATACACCCTTTTAGTCAGTCTTTCATTCTCCCTTCTCTCCATATGTCCAAACCACCTCAGTGTATTTCTCCAAATTTTCTCAACCACATCCACATCCAACCCACAACGTTCCTTCACTTCTTCATTCGTCAACCTGTTCCTCCATGTCACTCCACATGCTCCTTTCAAGTAACTCATTTCCACAGCTCACACTCTTGACTTGTTCCCTTCTAGCAAGGTCCATGCCTCGCTTCCATACATCAGGGTAGGGATCACAATACTATCATGCAGTGACTTCTTAACTTCCATACTTACCTCCCTATTTCTCATCACTGATTTCAGTGAACCAACAACCTTCGTTCCCTGCTGTACCCTTTCAAGCACTTCATCCCCAAAAGTTCCATCCTTACTCATCACATTACCCAAGTACTTGAATGCACTCACATTCTCCATATCCTCACCATCCAACCTCACTGTGCATTCTGTGACTTCATTTCTCTCAAACGCCATAACTTTACTCGTTTACATTAAGTTTCAGATTCATTTTCCTACAAACTGTCCCAGATTCATGCACCAAACTTGCAACTCCCATTTATCTTCACTCAACAATACTGCATCATCATCAAACAACAACACTGAAATCTTCCACATCTCACCCTCATTCATTAGAGCCACCCCAACATCCACTGCTCTACCTTGCACCTCCTTTACAACCCTACCCATGTATATATTGAACAGCCATGGAGACATCACACATCCCTGTTTCAGTCCCACATTTAGATCAAAGAAGTCACTCAACTCACAATCCACTCGCACCGTAGCCCTAGCTCCTTTGTATGTACTCTTCACAGCACTCAACAATTTCCCCTCCATTCCAAATATTCTTAATACCTTCCACATGCCTTGCCTATCTATTCTGTCATAAGCTTTCTCCAAGTCTATGAAGGCAGCATACACTTTCTTTCCCTTCTGTAGATACTTTTCCACTAAACATCTTAGTACAAATATTTGATCTATACACCCTTTTCCATTCCTAAATCCCCCTTGCTCTTCTCCAACTATCACCTTTGTTATATGCCTAACCCTATCAATGAGTATTCTACCATACATTTTTTCCAGTCACACAATGAAGGCAAATACCCCTATGGTTACCACATACTTCTCTCTCCCTTTTTCCTTTGTATAAAGGAACAATTATACCTGATTTCTAGTACCCTGGAACCCTTCCTTCTTCCCAAGCCAGTCTACACAACTTCCATATCCACTCCACAACAATCTCCTGCAATCCACAAACGATAATATTCAACCTGAAACCGGAGCCATCAGATAGCTGTAACCACATTAATCTCTTGACTGCAAGATGTCCACCGGATAAAACCAACAAGATGTAGGTTTAACAAGACAGAAAATGTCAATGAATTAAAGTGGAAAAAAAAAAAGGCAAATTGGAATATGGGTAACTTTGCCGAAGTGGTGACATACGAAAGTGCATGGCACGCAGGAGGAATGCTCTATCTCAAAGCCGTCTCTATAAGCAAAAGCTAAAAACAACGAAAGAAAAAAAAAAATTGCATAATAAAAAAAATTAAACTTATCTGAGTCGTACTCTATGCTGTCGAAGGGAAGTGTTCCTTTTACTTATTTCCAGACAACTTTATTCAGCATAGGAAAGACTTTTTCAAGATGGAGGTGTTAGACAGAGCCATCCTTATCCTGCCCATTACGAAAAATCTTTCCTGTGCAAAATATAACCCTCTGGATGTAGTAAAAATAAAACTTAATTATGTCCTTGGTCTGAAGGAGTTAACCACTAATCTGGCTATGATATTTTCTGCACTCACTTTAGGGGTGAGTGTGGAGGAGTGGCCAGGCCGTATCCATTAGAGTTTAGGTCGTGTCCGATCTTCATGGTGTCGCACGGCAGTTTCTCGTTGATGTAGTCGTTCTTGACACTCTCCAGCAGAAAGGCGTACTTGCCCTTCGACGTCCGGACCCTCTCTATGCCCTCCTCGTACGTCGACGTGAACACATGTTTGCGGGACGACATGAACTCCCACATCCGACTGTAGACACTTATCTTTGAACGCTGAAACAACAAAAAATAAAATCGCCTGAAGAAGAGAAAACGAAAACTGAGAATATGAGGGACGTATAAATGATTAAGTGAAGGAAATCCAACAATGAAATATGATTATTAGCCAGACTGAAGGGATTAAGCCTATGAAAATACGACCCCCAAAATAAATGGATATTCATGCTAATCCAAATGACGAATCGCCCCCCACCAAAAAAGAGTCACACACAAAAATAAAGCCCCAATGCAAACACATGCACAAACTTCCAAGCACATGATGACAGAAACAAGGGGAAGACAAAAACGCCCGAGCGCGCGCCCGCACACACACACGCACACACACAAACACACACACACACACACACACACACACACACTCAAACATATACATACACACCTTCCCCTCTCCAAAAATCATTCTCACAAGCACAACACATATATCCAGCTTTAAAAAGTCACTCACCCGAAAGAATTACTCATCATGAAGTTCAAAAGCACTGGATACAGGAGTTCCATGGCCCTTAAGTTACTGCCTTGGGTGTGATATTGTGTGATATGGTGATATGGTGTGTTGTGTTGTAGTGTGACTTAGCATAATACAACGGGAGTAAATCACCTCATTCATGAAAATCTTTAATGATAGACAGACGGACAGAGCTGCTCCTAGTGATACTTCTGCAGCTAAAATATATGAGCAGTCTGTGATTTACCACCACCCAACTATTCAGTCAGTATATATGGTAAAACTGTCACACCTGGAAAAACTGCATGGATGATCCCCCGTGGGCTGTGCCATACTCCACCTCAGTCTGACTGGCCAAATCGTCGACAGAGTTGATGGGGGTGACCAGTCTCTCGACGGTAAGGAAGGCGGCCAGGTTGGCAGTGTACGAGGAGATGATGATTAACGTGAAGAACCACCACGCACTTCCCACGATACGTCCCGACACCGATCTGAAAGGTGAGGAGTGGTGCAGGTAATGCTTTGTAAGGATGTAATGCGTGAAGAGAATCGGAAAGGGATGGAAAGTTTGACAGGGGAGTAAATAGCAGATGATTATGATGATGATGATGATATCTCGTGAAGAACCATCGCGCAATTCCCACACCCAACACGCACTTCCCATGATACGGCCTGAGGGCGATCTAGAAGGCGTGGGATGGTGGGGGTAATATTCTGTGAGGGTTAATGTTGCGGAAAAAATCTGGGAGGGATGGAAGGTATGTGGTAGGTTCCTTCAGCCAGAGAACGTCTTTTGTAATTACTCCTTGCCATCTCCAGATGACTATCTTGAATTTCAGTGGTTTGGGGAAGTTGAAAGATGACATGACAAATATAATCTTCCTTCAGTCCTTCATGCCAAGAAGTTCGTCCTGAATTGCATACAGTTATTCAATGCTGGCATGAATAACACAAAAGCGCTAACGGACTGGAGGGCAAAACCACTTCGCTACGGTGTATTAATTCTATATTGTGAAAACAACTGTGTGTGTGTGTGTGTGTGTGTGTGTGTGTGTGTGTGTGTGTGTGTGTGTGTGTGTGTGTTCACACCTTACCTAATTATTCTTACCTAATTGTACTTTTACAGGAATGACTCAGGCTTGTACTGTCCTGTGTATTAAACCAATTTTAGCATACATATCTTTAAATTTATGAATAGTTTTGGCACACACTATTTCATTCCACTGATCAATTGGTGTATAAAACCAATTTTATCATACATATCTTTAAATCTATGAATAGTTTTGGCACACACTACTTCATTCCACTGATCAATTGCCTTATTTGGAAAAGTGAATTTCCTTACGTCTTTATCGCCTCCCTTTTTATGTAGTTTTTTTCAGTGTCCTCTTGCCGATGCTTTCCCATAGGTCATAGATTCATTTATGTCCATTTTCTCTTTCCCTGAGATGCATTTACATAGCATAACCATGTCTCCTCTTTTCCTTATCCCCTGTAAAGTTGGTAGATTGTTTTTTTTTTTTTTTTGTCTTTCTTCGTAGCTTAAATCCCTTAAGCTTTGAACTCATCTTGTAGCTGCTCTTTGTCCTTTTTTCAGTCTTATCTATGTGTGTTTTTTTTTTATATGAGGAATCCAGACTACTGATGCATACTCCAGGGCAAGTCTGATGAATGATGTTATTATATTTCTCAGCATGTCTTCATTTATAAATGTGAATGCTATTCCCATATTTGCAGGCAGTGTATACATGTTCCGTACCTTCCCACTGATATGGCCAACCGGAGATACTCTGTTACTAATAATCACTCCTAAGTTTTTCTCTCTTTCTGATATGTGCAGGGTTGAACTTCCTAACTTATAATCACAGTCTGGTCTTTTTTCACTTTTACCAAACTTAGTTACATGACACTTGTCCACATTAAATTCCATTCGCCATTTATTGCATCATTCATGAAGATTATTTAATTCTTTTTGTAGTTCTCTGCAAGAATCTGTGTAATTTTCTTTTGTATTTTTTTCATCATCAGCAAATATATATATATATATATATATAGCTTCAATTTCCAGTATTGCTGTCTGTGTCATTTATATATACTAAAAACATAACTGGTGCCAGCACTGAGCCCTGTGGAACTCCGTTAGGCACTTCCCTCAATGATGAGTAATTTCCCCTTAGTACTGTTCTCATTTTCCTTTTTCTGAGAAAATCCGGCATCCAACAGTACAGGTTATCTTGGATTCCTCCTTGGTACAGCTTCCATAAAAGTCTTTGGTGTGGTGCTCTGTCAATTGCCTTCTTGAAATCTAAATAGATACTGCCCACCCATCCTTTTCTTTCCTGTAAGGTTTCTGTAACTCATTCATAGTAGCTTAACAGATTAGTAACACATGATTTTCCCTTTCTATAACTGAACCGCATTTCTGTTATCATACTGTGCCCTTCTAAATGGTTTACCCAAACCTTTTGTATCAGCTTTTCTAGTATCTAACTTACAACAATGGTCAGTTATACTGGTCGGTTTTTGAGTGGATTTTGTCTATTCCCTTTCTTGAATACGGGAACAGTGTTTATTTTCTTCCATATATCAGGTAGTTAACCCTGACTTAAGGATTCCTTGAATATTAACTATATTGGTCTACTTAACTCTTCTGCACATTCATGTTGCACCGAACCTGAAATTTCGTCAGACCATTTGTTTTTCCTTTGTCCAATTTACTTAACCCTTCCTGTACTTCTTTTTCTTATTTTTGTATATCTGGTAATATGTGTGGGCCAAACTCATTTTGTTCTGTAAAAACTGATTGAAAATTTTTATTTAATACATCACAGATATCTTTCTCTTGTGTATAGATGATCCCCTCGTCCATAATGGACTGCATTTTATCCTTAACTTTGGTATTGCTTCGGATGTAGCTGTAAAATGGCTTAGGTTGATCACTACTTTTATTTATATTGTCTTTGGGCTTCCCTCCTTATCCTTGTATAATCTTTTCTTGCCTATTTATAGTTGTTATATGCCCTCTCATTATTTTGTCTTCTGTATCCATTCCACAGCAAGTCTCCTTTTTCTTTTGGTTTTTACATTCTGTATTAAACCACATCTTTCTTTTCTTTCTTTTTTTTTGTGCTGAGGGATGTATTTTATGACTCCTACTTCATAAAAATCACAGAATTTTCTATATATAACAAATCTTGTCCTCTAAGCTCCTTTTCCCAATCCATTTCTAAGAAATACTTCTTCAGGACATGTTAGTTGGCGACCATCATCCACTCACTTGATGTAGTGCTACCTACTTCTTCCTTAGCCTTTATCATTCTTTTTCTGTGCCTGCCCTCCTCTCTTCCTATTTCTCCCATCTTTCCTGTCACTTCTTATTGCTTTTCTTTCCTTTACAGGTGGCTTTATATTGAATGACAAGCCAAATGGTTTCCTGTAAGCCAAGAAACCATTTACAACGCTGGGTGGTAACCATATAACCAAACCATACGTGCTCCCTAAATGTCAGCAAGTGGGTTGGTGGAGGGTTAGTGCCCCTCCCCATAAAACAAATAACTCAAAGTCAAATGTCCACCCCTTATGGGATTATGGTGCCTGGCAATAGATAGATAGATAGACTTCAGGACATGTTAGTTGCCCTTTTTGTAGTTTAGACTTTTTGTAATTCTCATTACCTATGTCATATGCAATCCTGAAGTTGCAATTATTACTGCATGATGACTTTTGCTGAATCGAGGGTGATACAATATACTGTCAATATCATTTTCTTGCCTACTAAATATATGATCTAATATGGATGAATCATCAAGTCCTCTTTTTCTGATGCTTTTCTTTACGTGTTGTATTAGGAAAAACTCCTGCACAAGATCCAGAAGCTTTTGATCCCAACAACTTTCATGGTTTCTTATATCTAGAATATTCCAATTTATATTTTAATTGAAACCTCCAGTTAATATAATTCTTTTTATTATTCTTCCATTCTATGTAGTAATGTTCTTAAACTCTGAATTGAACTTTCTGCCAGGTCTTCATATTCGCTTCTTTCCCAAGTGTTTGTTTTGGGTGGCATGTATAAATTTGAACCAATTACTTTCCCTTCAGATGTGTTAATCTCTAATGCAATCAGTAATACTTGTGAGGGTATATCTAGTTCTATATCTCTGACTTGTAGATTTTTCTTTGTTGAGATTATAATTCCTCCTCCTTTTCTTAACTTTCTGTCTCTCCTCCTTATATTGTATTCCTCTAAGTTTAGGGTATCGTTTCATATCTTTGGGGTTAATTTTGTTTCAGTTAGGCAAATAATATGTGGTCCTTTTCTTTGGTAAAGTCTTTCATCTCTAATAATTTAGACACCATTCCATCAACATTTGAGTACATCAACTTGATCTTGTTTACATAGTTGCCTTAGCTTGAGTGTACTACCTTTCTTCTTTTTATTCCTCGTTGGTTATGTACCACTTTCGTACCTGTAATCCAATTACTTTGTAAAAAAAAATTCACTCTTCCTCTGATCTCTCCTTGTTCTATGTTTTTGCTTCCTCCCTCATCTCCTTTCGTATTCCCATTTCCTTTTTAATTAGGCATTTTTTTATCCACACTTTTTTTTTTTAATTCCTCTTTTTCCAGGAGTTTCTTTGCATTTTTAGTACTTCCTTCACAATGTTCACACTCAGGATGATAACTTTCAGCAGCCTTGACTTATTTCTCTTATACTACCCTAGCCTTCTGTGTTCCTCTATGTCTTTATCACAGATTTCCTCTGCTACTTCCTTCAATATGCTCATTACATCTCCTTTTTGTCTCTTGAAACTTTGTTTTTTTATTTCTTCTTCATCCATACCAGTGATTACTACAGAACTGTTGATGTCTGCCAAATCTCTGACCAGTTTTGGTTATTTTGAATGATTTCTTTCACTTCCTTTCTGATGTTTTTTCTCCAGTTTTTGTTTCTAAGTCTTTCCTTACTTTCACCATTTCAGCATAGCTACGTAGTTTCTACATTATCTTTATAACTTTGTAGCTCTTCATTCACCTGGGTTATCTTCTCTTCAGTATTACTGCTTTGGTCTATCAGACTGCTTGCTAGCCTAACTGTCCCTGTATCATTTCTGAACTCCTCCATAATACTCTCATGGTTGACATCTGTACTTGCCATTTCACTAAACGTCCTTCTAAGTGAACCTACATCAACAGACAGCTCATCTATTGTTGTGTCCTTTTTGTTTAATTCCTTTATTAATTTTTCATTTTCTTCCTTCTGCATGCGTAACTGCTTCTTAATTTCATCTATTTCACTTTGAAAAGTTTCCTCCAGTTTGTTCACTTTCTCAACCAGTTCTGGGCAGAAATCATCATCCTGCTTTCTAGCTTTATCTCTTTTCTTACCTCCTTCCATATTCATTTTACTAAAGATGGTGCTCATCTTGTGGTAACTAAGAAAGGTAAGTTATATTTACAAGTTTGCATCTCCTTGTTACCTGCCGACAGATGACGTCTAGCTGTTGATGTGTCGTCAACGGATTTTTGCACTACTTGGATGTATTCTATTAACTGGATAACACTTTTGCTTATACCCACTCTACTGTATTTGAACATCATTTAGTCTAACCTAATACATAGCTTGATCCATATAAAGATACTATTTCGAGTTGTGGCCAGGGGTGGGCAATGCGAAGTGAGGTGTTATGCGTGCTGTCTCTCTCTGATCCCTCAACTGTGTGTGTGTGTGTGTGTGTGTTACTGACGAAAGGGATAATGAACGTAAAAAGAAATTAAAGCTCAATATACCATTTCATGGAAATATACAATATTTGTATTTTATCTCGGCTTGCGGCCGAAGAGATAGAACCAGTACGGTGGTGTGGTAGAGAGAGAGAGAGAGAGAGAGAGAGAGAGAGAGAGAATGCTACTTAACAACTCTGAATCATCAAACAAGTCCTCACAGTAACATTCAAGCCATGCCATTTCGAGATACACATAGATCATAAGATCTACATAGTTTGTTATCTATGTACAGAACACCTCTAATGTTTCTTAACTGTGGTTATTGAACAACTTGAATGATTAGTAAATAAGTGTAAAAATACTAGCCAGAGCATCAACAATAAAAAAATAAAAATAATAATAAAAGGGTAGAATATAGAAGAAAGATGATAAGGAGTTTCGGTATAGTCAAGCCCTTCTCTGTGTAAAAATCTTTAGGGTGTGACCAACAAACCAGGCTTCTCCTAGAGATGCTCCCAATTCTAGAAACTGGACCAAAGAATCTGTATGGTCCACCTATCTACGACACTGAAATTTACACTGGACACAGGCCATTCCTTTATATGAATACTCCCAAAAATAAACACAATCTCTCTCTCTCTCTCTCTCTCTCTCTCTCTCTCTCTCTCTCTCTCTCTCTCTCTCTCTCTCTCTCTCTCTCGTGATTCTGAAACAACAGTTATTGTCTCACAACTAACATTAGAAGAAGAACACAAATAGAAAAAGAAATATTTGTATGGGCCCCTGTAGTATGAATATAACCATTTAATTCTCACAGCTTCTTGCCAAAATTCCAATACTCTTAAACATCTTCAGTCACTGAGTTTGTCTGTCCTCTATTGTACGAGTATACGCCACACTGCTTAGGAAACAACAGACAATAAGCTGTGTACTGTGTCGGTGTATATGCTTCTGTCCCTCACCTTGGACATAGATCAGTGGCCTGCCGCATCAACGCCCCCAAGGTGAACCACAGGCAGTTGCAGATGGTGAAATCGTTGCTGACACTTGATTTGCTGAATATCTCTATCACCTGCAAGAGAAAGAAGGTAAGTTAGATGCTTTCTTATTCCTCCTCCTCATCCTCTTCATCTTCATTATTACTATCATTATTATTGCCTGCCTTTAGAAGGCAGAGCGATAATGTTTTTGCCTGTGTGTGTGTGTGTGTGTTCCCATTACATCATATGAACTGTCAAGGTCACCAAAATGGCTGCCAAAGGTCAACTATACTCGATTCCACGGAGTTCGATGCACTGATTTTGCCAGTCAAGGACAGATGGATATGGTAACACTGCGCGATACACTTGGGCGGTGATTGGTGGATTTCCGTTGTGTTTGAACGCACAACAATTTGATTTTGTATTCCAACCAAGGCCCTCATTGATTTGTAAGATACCGAAAAATACAGATACAAATTAATGCAGTGATATCTTTAATAATAAATGTGCCGTTTAAATTACTAGAGATAAACCTGAATGACAATGATAACAAAAACTAAGTCGCGACTGTATGCATACGGACAAGTCAGCGACTATGGCGGGAATTCAGACATTCATAGCGAGGTGGTTCCGAGGTCCTGTGAAGGCTCGAATGTTTTTCCTACCACTACTACACAGTGTCACAGTAGTCTACATCATGCCCTTCATTACCTCATCTGCTAATATACAATCTTACCCTAGATACGCTTACCTTGTCTTCTAATAATTATTTGTGTGAGCACACACACACACACACACACACACACACACACACACACACTGGGGTTAATACATGCTATTCTCAATATACATAGTGTACATACACATTTTCATTACCTTCATAGGTAACAGTAGCTTTAAAAATCTGCATTTGTTTGTATTCCCAGTCAAATGCAGTAAAATTATTTCTTACATGAATATGTTTGGTGTTTGATTTTCCCTAACATTTTCGTATCATAAGAGACAGACATACAGACAGACAGACAGACTGACACCCTATCCCAGGTCACTATGCACCCTCTCCTCAAGCATGTTTCTCTGTCCCCGCGACAGAGAGCCGGGAAAATAATGAATTACATCACTGTAGAATGAACCGAATTTTTGTTAATGGTGGAAGAAAGGAAAGTAAGATAAAAGCAGACCCTATGAGAAAATAATAGTTGAACTCTGCTGCTATAATAAAACCGCGTGCAGTGTGAACGAAATCAAACATAATGAAATGAATTTAAATATGTCGCTGACTGTTGTCCGTATGCATCCAGTCGCGACTTTACTTAGTTTTTGTTATCACTGTTGTTCAGGTTTATCTCTAGTAATATAAAAGGCACATTTATCTTTAATGATATCGTTGCTTTAAACTGTATCTGTATTTTTCGGTATCTTACAAATCAATGAGGGCCTTGGTTGGAATACAAAGTCAATTTGGAGCATGTTCAAACACAATGGAAATACACCAATCACCGCCCTAGTGCATCGCGCAGTGTTACCAAATCCACCTGGCCTCGGCTGGCAAAATCAGTGCGTCAGACTCCGTGGAACAAAGGATAGGTTTTATTGCCCATCTTTAGCCCGATTATTTTTCATGAATAGCTTCAGCCATCACCTTGAAACCTTCAGGGTATCAAGATGTGACCAAAATCTTGGACGAGCTCGAGAATGGGCACTCGGGCTCAAGGTCAAGGTCATCAAAATGGCTGCCAAGCGTCAATTAGTTTTTATCATCCGCCTTTTACAGCATTATATCTCATGAACGGCTTGAGCTATTAATATGAAACCTCCAGGGTATCGAGATAAGGTAAAAATCTTGGCCGAATTTGAAAATGGGCAGTCGAAGTCAAGGTCAAGGTCAAAGCCACAAAAATGGCCGTCAAAGGTCAACTTTTTTTTTTTTCTTCTCGTCCGCATTTAGCACCATTATATCTCATGAACGGCTTCAGCTATCAACATGAAATCTTCAGGGTATCAAGATATGACCAAAATCTTGAACTTGGCCAACAGCATATTCTGGCGGGCTATTACCATTCGGCTCCCGAATGCTTTTCTTTCATTATTATTATTATTATTATTATTATTATTATTACTATTATCATCATCATCATCATCATCATCATTGTCCGCCTTTACAAGGCGAAGTGATGATGCTTTTGTCCGCCTCTGTGTGTGTGTGTGTGTGTGTGTGTGTGTGTGTGTGTGTGTGTGTTCTCATTATATCTCTTGAACGGTTTGAGCTATCAACATGAAACCTTCAAGGTATCAAGATATGGCCAAAATCTTGACCGAGTTCGAAAAATGGACACTCGGGGTAAAGATCAAGGTCACCAACATGGCTGCCAAAGGTCAACTATTTTTTTTTTTTTTTTTTTTTTTGCCTGCTTTTAGCACCATTGTATCTCATGAACGGCTTGAGCTATCAACATATAACTTTCAGGATATGACCAAATTCTTGGACTTGGCCAACAGTATATTCTGTAATTAGCATTCGCCTCCCAAAAGCTTTTCTTTTAGTAGTAGTAGTAGTAGTAGTAGTAGAAGTAGTAACAGTAGCAGTGGTTGATGCAGAAGTAGTAGTAGTATCATTACAATTATTGTTATATTATTATTATTAGTAGTAGTAGTAGTAGTAGTTGTAGTAGTAGTAGTAGTAGTAGTAGCAGCAGCAGCAGCAGCAGCAGCAGCAGCAGTAGTAGTAGTTGTAGTTTTAGTGGTAGAAGTAGAAGTAGTAGTAGCAGTAGTATTATCACCATTACGAGTGTTGTTATTATTATTATTATTATTATCATTAATGATTTATTTATTCGTTTTGCTGTTATTATTCTTGTTGCTGTTGCTGCTCCTGCTGCAGTTAGAGAGAGAGAGAGAGAGAGAGAGAGAGAGAGAGAGAGAGAGAGAGAGAGAGAGAGCACTATTTTTTAGCTGAAATTTTGTGTCTTTGTCTCTAGCTCCATATGACATGTAAAATTTCCCTGCTTGAGGAGCACCAAACTTTGAATTTCTTCTCAGCTATTGAACTAGTCGTGGCATGTCATACCATTTTGATGTGTCAATAATATTGCCTTCCACTGGTACATCACATTTTTCCTTCAAAACAGCTATATATCGCCAAAAACACCATCTCTTTCCCCTCAGCCATTATGCCAAGCATGACTTCTCATACCTGCTTAAACTTTCAAGAAAACTGCCTTCTAAGCGTACAAGTCAGCACGTCCCCTACCTCCACAGGAAATAGCTAAATATTGCCGAGAATGGCCAAAAATTCATTCTTGCTCGCTCAGACACGCTATTATTATTATTATTAATATTATTATTATTATTTGTAGGTGGGGGCGCTCACCATCCACTCACTCGATGTAGTGCTACTTTGGGTGTCTGCGCTTTCCTCTCTTCCTTCTTTCCTTTTGTCTTTCTTTCCTTCATTATTTCCTCTTCCTTCTACGTACGAGTGACTTTACACTCCCTCTTTCGTCTTTCTTTCCTTCATTCTTTCCTCTTCCTTCTGCCTATAGGTGATTCTACACTGAGTGACATGCCAAATGGTTTCTTGTACACCAAGAAACCATTTACTATGCTGGGTGGTAACCACATAACTAAATTATGACACGTGGTGGTTTAGTAATTAAGGCTGTCCAATTTGATTCAGCTGGTGCAGGTTTATATCCAAGGGATGGTTGAGGTTTATTGCTCACATAATGCCACTCAGGGATGAGTAAGGCTGGTCGCTGTCATCTTTAATGTCAGGGGCAACTTGCCCAGGCCCGACCTCCTACGATTCTCATGGGGCAACAGAGGATTGGATGATGGATGAATGGACGGATTATTATGATTATTATCATCGTCATATGCAATAGTAGCCTCCTTCAGCATCTGTTTGCCTATACAGACAGTCCTCGATTTACAAGAGGGTTATGTTCTGATGGATCCATCGTAAATCGATCTGGTCGTAAGTCGAATATGCACATACAGTAAAGTCTGTCAGTAGTCTGATATACAGTAAACATTACGAAGTCACATCTTATGCAATACAGTACTGTCAAATGTCAGAGATACAGTACACATTAGGAAGTCACATATAATACAATACAGTACTGTCAAAAGTCAGATATACTACGCATACTACAAAGTCACACATGTCCAAACACTTTTAAAGTTAATAATATGCATAAATACTGCAAATAGCTGTAACCAGAAAAAATAACTAAATATATATATATATATATATATATATATATATATATATATATATATATATATATATATATATATATATATATATATATATATATATATATATATATATATATATATATATATATATATATTTAAGTGTAAAACAGCAGTTGCATCAAATTATTATTTTTTTTTTTAATCCTCTACGAACACCTCAGCTGCCTTCACATAGGAACTAGCAGCCTCAACACTTGCCTTAACGTTATGGAAGAAAAAAACGGCTTTTAACCCGTGGACTGCACCATGCCTCACGGAGGAATGAACCAACACGCTGTGGCATACACCTTATGAATGAGATTTTCAACAACGCACCACAAAGGTTCTAGAACCATGAGCGTAAAACAAAATTTATGGTGTATTAGAGTAACTGGTAGTTCTCATTCCCAGCCCCTATCTTGAGCCTAGTTGCTAAGTAACGACAGCAACAATTACCCAAATGCACTTTGTAACGTATTTCCCACAATATTATGACCCCAGGCAAGGCAGTCATGGGTAAAAATTGTCTGGAATATAATGAAAGCTAATGTAAGATCAATAGGAGGTAATGGAACATATGTAGGGTGTAAATAATGGGTGTAAAAGCAGCTCGTATTGCAGCGCGCAGACTAAGCTGACAAACCACTTGGCAAGCGGGAAGCCTGGTGACAGCGTCAGCCTGTCTCTTCTGTCCCAATACACATTACTCGCTCTCTCTCTCCATCCAGCTAAAATACTATATTTATGATGGAAAAACATTCGTAGCAAAAACTGGCACTGTCTTCAAAGCATAGTTTCATATTCCTGCAATTTCTGACAGTTATTTCTCCAAAACTATACCGATTTCAAAAAAAAGAAAAAAAAAAAAAATGAGTAGATGAACACTGCAGTTTCCTAACCACTGCTATACATTTCATGGAAATCTGTAACAGTGACCAATATTGCCATTTTGTTGCATCACAGGGGATGTTTGCATGACCCCTCACCGCAGCCCATGGGTTAAACCGGCATAAACCAGCCATGACTAGCATTAATCTGCATATCACATGGCCCACACACCCCTCTTACATTGCAAAAAGGAAACAGACTGTTTAGTGTGGGCTTGAGATGAAGCGAGTGCATACTTTGTAGCAAACTATCATACACGTGATATACGTATTTTTGCAGCAAAGGGAAACTGTTAACAGCAACATATAACAACAAACAACACATTCAAATATCAATAACACAGTTGTTCATTATAGCTGTAAAGTATTACAGATTTTATATTCAGTGTCACTGTTCATACCGCTGGCAGTGCAATCAGTTTTTTATTTGAGCGAGCCTTGGGAACGCTGCCTGACTTCGTACTTAACCCCCTTTGGCCATTAGCATCGAACGATGTTTAGCCAACAAATGACCGCAGGCATCGTTTGAGCGCGCCTATAAAAAAAGGCGAAAATTTTTGGGAAGTGAACGAACGTTCTGAACGTGTTCAGACTGACCTACACCACACTGCCATACATACATCCCATCAAGCAGTTCAGAGCCTGCTGCTGTATTGAGTGGTTTTTCGATTTTTTTTTCGCTCCTGGCCATGCCTTAACAAGCACAACTACACCCATTATCTCAACCCACACAGAAAATATCTTTTTTGTCCTCTCTTGCAAAACACACACAACCACCCTGTTCACGATTATGAAATAATACAGGCACAAACCAAAGAAAAATACATTTTTGTCTTGGTATCTTTAACTATTTGCTCAGGGTTGCTTTACGGGTTTGGATTTTTCGATGCAGTGCGACTTGTAGAAAATTGTGAAAACTTTCGGGAAGTGTACGAACATCTGAGACATGAGACTGACCTTCACTTCATGCTCTCACCTCATGTGTCAGTTCACCACCTGCTGCCGGAACAAGTGGATGTACGATTTTTTCGCTCGCGGCCATGCCTAAACACACATAGTTACACCCATTACCTCGACCCAGACAGAAAATATCATCTTTCCCTTCCCTTGCCAAACCTGTTTACGATTATAAATTAACACAGGCATAAACAAAAAGACAACAATGAAAGAAAAATAATATTTGGTATCTTTACCTATTTGCTCAGGTTTGTTACACTGTTTTGAATTATTTTACATATTGTTTTGCCTTTTACAAGCATAACAGGAAAGCTTTCTGTGTTCATGTGATGCTTACGTGGGTGAAAAGGCCTTCCCTTCCTGCTAAACAGCTCGTGTGAGGTGCGAATGGCAGGTTGTCTCGCAATTCAACCCTCACTGTCTAGCCTGTACACTCAAGAGACGACATTTATCTCGATTAAGTCTGAAAATTGACACTCTCGCCTCCCTTTTCCAACAAACTCCACCACCCAGGCTACAAAAAAAAGTCGATACTACTATAAACACAATAAACAATGAAAATTTCAAAATAAATTCATAATATAATTTTTTACATTCAAACCTCGCTTATTAATTTACTGAAAAACTTCAAAATACACATATATAGTTATTCATACCTTTTCAGCACCACTGACTGTTTTTTTGGTAAAAAAAAAAAAAAAAATGCGATGTTGCATCTGCAACACCTAGCGTGACTAGTATCAGCTGCCTAAATTTACGCAACTTTCGCATTCGATTGCATGCCCCAGGATGGGTCTAGGAAGCTGAAATTTGCACTGCCAGGTGTGTCGGAACTTCCTCTTCAATACGGCAAGGGAAAAAAAATCAATTTTCGAAACTTCAGAAAATGGCCTCAGCGTCGGCCAGAAGTGCACGTAAAATTCCGGACCACGGTCATTGAGGAGTTAAGATTACGACTGCCGTCGGTTGCAGTGTGGAGGAACTTGTGAAGGATTTATAAGGCCTTCTTCATAAGAGCAAATTGGTCGTAAGTCAGATGGTAGTAAGTCAAGGGCTATTTACGTACTGTATACTATGGTAAAATACGATGGAAATGACACTCGTGACCATTTTCAATTGCGTAATTAACCAGATATTCATAAGCCTAACCTGGTCATATCCAGGGAATAATATGGATCCTGCCAAGGAGCAGAGACTCGCTTAAATATTTAACAACTGAATTTTATCATGCTTACACAGAATAGTGACCTTGTACTTAGTCTTCCTGCCTCTATATGGGTCTCCTAAGCTTGATGAGTTTATTTGCAGTGACGGGATTACAGTCACCAATATCGCTTCTAACATGATTTTTGTCTTAGCTAGGGAAAATCACCTGCAGGAAGCAAAAAAAAAATAAAAATAAAATAAAAATTAGAAAGAAGTGGTAAGGTCTATTATGAGGCACTGGCATCAGAAGGTCAGTTCAACCTACCACCGGAGACTGGCTACGTGGTGGTT
Organism: Coenobita brevimanus; assembly: GCF_032717465.1. Lineage (NCBI taxonomy): Eukaryota > Metazoa > Arthropoda > Malacostraca > Decapoda > Coenobitidae > Coenobita > Coenobita brevimanus. Next base: position 15,145,712 of record NC_137063.1, on the reverse strand, counting down.
GGAAGTTAACTTATTTTGCTGCGAAATTTTTTTTCCATTCACTCCGAGATCATCAAAATATGTTATATTAGCCCCAAAGTGTTGACACGTGGTTTGTGTGTGTGTGTGTATGTTCTCTAGAGGCCAATATGCAACACTCATCAGTGCCTATGCCCCAACGTTTGATTCTGAGGACACCTTCAGAGTAATTCCTGTTATGGGTCTTTGGATACAACCGTTCGCTCAGTGATATGTAATGACAAACTAATCCTATTTGGAAATGTTAATGCCAGAGTGGGAAAAGATAACCAGCTCTTGCATGGCATTACAGGCTGCCATGGTTTTGGTAACATGAACAACAATGGTCATCACCAACACCATTTTTCAACTTAAGAATAAACGCAAGACCACATGAATGCACACACGATCGAGACATTGGCACTTAATTGACTGTGTCATTGTAAGGCAGGGAGATTGATGAGTTCTTATAACTCGAGCTACGAGAGGTGCTGAGTGCTAAACAGACCATAACCTTATAGTCACCAAACTGCAACTAGTCACACGCCCACAGATGCACCGCAGACCATCCACCAAGAAACTGAGCTGTAGTAGTTAAAGGATGTGGCAACTTGTAACACCTTTTGTAGCACTATTACTGACACGCTATCTCAGTGCTCACCACTTCATCCAAAAACAATGCAACAAACCTAGATGCAGAGTGGCTAATCATTTAGACATTGCCCCAGAGCACTGCAGAAGAAACACTAGGCGTCTCCACTCACTGCCATAAAAACTGGTGTAATTAAAATGCTGAGGGCATACATGACCTTACAGTGAACAACACTTAACAACTAATTGGCTCATCCTGGCACATAACCCCCAAAACTGAATTCCAGAATCTCAGAAGTGAAAACCAGAGTTAACTGTGTGACAAGGAGAACAAATGGTGGATTGAGCACGCAAAAGAGCTGCAGAGAGAGGCTGATGTTAAGAACCAACATGGGTTTAACATGTCCATTAAAACCATCCATGGGCCAACCAAACACAATAAAAACATTGTTCGATCAGACACAGGAAAGCTCCTGAAGAACAAGCAAGGAATCCTACAGAGATGGGCACAACACCTCAATGCCTTTCTGAATCAAAGAAACATGGTGGAGCACAATATCCATGATAACATCCCAAATGCCCCTCAAGCAGCAGGTCTCAATGTCCCACCTACACTTGTAGAAACTGTTGAGTCACCAACAAATGAATCCTGATGATGAAATAATAATCCAGTTCCGTCTAGATGGTAACGTACTGTATTTGATCACGGACGTCTTCAAGCACAATCAAAGACTGAAATAGCTCATTTCCTGCTGTAGAGTTACAGTATGCTGATGATTGTGCTCTCCTCGCATATACCTCAGAAGCCCTACAACTGTCTCTTACCACCATTTCGCACATATGCCATGCAGTTAGACTCCGATTAAATGTCAGTAAAAACAGAACTTACATCTCAGACAAACAGTGCAGCAGAGTCTCTTGCATTTCAGATAAATGACGAAATTGTAAAACAGGTGGAGAATTTTTACCTACCTTGGAGGTGTGCTCCACACAACATTGATACAGAAGTCCTTGCACGAATCAACCACACCTAGCCTCTTTTGTGCATCTCAGATCCACAGTCTTTGAAAACACCGACTTGAGAATTGAGACAAAAGTAGCATTATAAACAGCTGTATGCCTCTCCACAATCTTTACGGTGCTGAATCCCAGACTTCTTACCAACGTTGCATCAAACAGCTTGAGTCTTTTTACATCCATTGCTTACAGGACATCCTGGGACTCACATGGAAGGATAAAGTCCCTCACTCACTAGTTCTCCAATGGGTAAAATCAACCAGCATAGAAACCATGCTGACTAAAATATAGCTTAGATGGGTCAGACGTGTGTTTCACATGCCTGAGCACCACCTTCCCTCCCAGGTTCTTTATGGTCAACTCCCTGCAGCACGTTGCAGCCCAGGGGGACAGAAAAAGAGATATAAGTATCATATATGGACAACTCTGAAATAATGTTACATCATACCATAAGATCTTGAAACAATGCCTCTGACAGAAAACAAAGGCAAGCCTTTTGCAGCAAAATGGAACCATTCATCTCGAAGAAGCTCAGAACCTGGCTAGAGAAAGGTATAGACAATGAAGACACAACCAAAACACGGATCTCTTGGCAAACCCAGACTTGACATGTCAGCTGGGTAGCAAAATTTATGGATCCAGAATTGGTCTGCAAAATCACACGTTGGCACCAGAAACTGAGAAACACACCTTCTTAGTGAGTATATTAGCTGTCATTTTCCGTGGTAGAAGGTCAGCTTTAAGTAAGTAAGCAAGTGTGTGTGTGTGTGTGTGTGTGTGTGTATGTGTGTGTGTGTCATTTTATACAAAAGTCAATTCTCCAGTCACTTGGCCACCACCTTCTCACCAACACACTCCCATAAGCCACTCACCTTCCACTCGCTGGGACTGAATCTGGTGACGAGGAACAGGACGATGGATACCCCGACGTAGGCGAAGACGATGCAGGTCCAAATCTCGTGCGAGAGGGGCGACATGAAGCTGAAAACTCCTGGTTTCTCCTTGACAGGCTTCTTGATCATGATGGAGATGCCGTGGGTCATGAAAGGCTTGGTGAAGTCGATTACCAGTTCCCTCGAAGAGGTGATGGTTAGTGGCGCGATCGCTATGTCCGCCTCCTGTTGCCCACAGAAAGTGTGTGTAACTTGGGATATTTATTTCCATTATCATCAACATCATCATCCATCAGTGACAGCACACACCCCTTCTCCCATCCTCTACATTCCCTGACAGTACACGTCCCACAATATTCTTTGACAGCATACTCCCTTTACTCATTGACAGCACACTCACTTTCTAAGTTCTTCTGAATAAAATGGTAGCACACGTCCTCCTTGTCTATATATTCATCTTACCATACTCCCTAGCCCTCTAATGGTACATTCTATCTCATTAGTCGTTTCACTCCGTATCCTTCTAGATCAGGGCTATTCAAGTAATTTAGGAGTAGGGTCGGATTATGAAACTCAGATTGAGAGAAGAGCCATACATTTATTTTGGCTCCATTTTTCCTCTGTCTGATCCATAATTCATGTATAATTTGCTTTTACATTTTCCACTAAGCAAGTAAATAAAAAGAAAGATGCTAAATTTTCAGTCTTATTTTTGTTTAATTGCCTATTTGCATTCCTTTGAGTCGGATTTGGCCGGTGGGCCGCCGGTTGAATAGCCCTGCCCTAGAGATTCATTTCTCTTGTTACTCATTATCATAGTCCCAATCCCTCAACAGATACATTCCCATTCAATACTCACCATAGTCTCTCTCTTTCCACATTCCCCCTCACCACTCGCTCTCAACAGTACATTTTAATCCAGGTCAACAAAACATACTGATAGCACAATACAAAACATTTTATTAAAACAAAATTAACGAGGAAATATGAAGAATACTTTGTATTACTAATCCATCAAATAAGTCGTGAGCAAAGGTAGCAGAGCGCGGGTGTTCATGCACAAAATCAGTGAAAACAGGTCTGCCCGCCAACAGACTTTGCTGTACTGTATTGTACACTTACTTGTCTGACCAGCTCCCCCACCATGCCGTCCCAGCCACCGTATTGGCCATCGTTCTGGACACCGTACCTGTTGTCCTTCACAAGCTGTAGTGTGTCTATGGGAAATAATTAAAGTTCCATGATTAAGCGGATTATCATGAAATAATAAGCAATTATACCATCAGATGCCTGTGATACAAGAACAGAAGTATTGTATACGCTCATGACATAAATTTCTAAGTAACGAGAAAAATAATGAGTCTTACTTCGCCAAGGCATCCTCCTCCTTTTGCGTGTTTTTAATGGCCTTTACCATTGACCTTTTTTCTTTCCAAAATTAATCACACGTTCCTCTGGTGGGTCTCCATCACGATAATAATTAAAATCGCAAGAGTGACAGGATCAAAGTAGTGACAACGTAACCATCGCATAAAGATTACTCTCTAATAAAGCAAAAATATTTGTTTTATCTCAAATTAAGACAATAAAAATCTGAGTATATGCCCTTGAAATCAAAGATGTTTATCCATATTCCTCCTTACAATAACTTAACTCTGTCATCTTCCATGGACATCTTGATTATTTTATATAGACTACAACGAGAATTTTCTTCAGCTAAGGGCAGGTCTGAACTGACTCTTGTTTGGGGTAATCCTTGAACTGCAAGTATTCCCTGTGCAAAACAAAATGTTGTGGATTCAGCATGAATATTAAACAAAAGTACGTCCATGGCAGCAACAATGTTAATAAACTTATTTCTTTATCTTTTACCAACAAGATACCTCCAGGTCAACACTGAGAAATCGATTACTTATCGTCTTTTCTTTCTCTCTTATCTTCCTTCTTTTCTTTCCCTCTTTTGTTTGCTCCACAATTACAATTCAGCGACGGCACCAACATTAACTGAGAGCAATAACTGGGGGTCAAATAGCGAATTATGTTGTGGGAAAGGGCAGATAAGGTGGGGATGTAAGAGGGATTACCTGAAAACTAATCGAACCTGTATCATCCTAGCCCACACAACCAAACTGCCTCACTTTACCACATTCCAGAAAATTAAGAATGTACCGTACAAAAAAGGTAACATAAATATTCCCCAACTCAGTAAAAATGCATAAATATCTATGTCTAACAAAATTCACACACACACACACACACACACACACACACACAAATCAAGTACTCATACTCAATTCCGAGGAAAGAGGCAAAGTGGTTAGCAAGGTCCTAAGCGTAGGCCTCCTAAGAATCATTCCCAGAAGTTAACTAAAGAGGTGACATAAATCTATATCATAATGATCCAACTTTTGTATGTTTGTTGGTTTGTTTGCTACCGTAACACAACAAAAACGGCGCAACGTAGCGCAATTTGTGTTAGATGAAGGTCCTGTTAAAATGCTCTAACTTGAAGAATAAAATAATTTCCAGTCCAATCGGGCCACCCGTTCCCGAGTTATGACTCATTATGGTGTTCTGATATTGAGCGGAAGCCGCCGAAGGCGGCCTTTAAGAGAGTACAGTGTAAATAATAATTAATTCTTATGAAAACACAAACATCCTACATACATCCAACAAAAAATGCAGACAAACTGATTACTCATAGCTGATTCGGAAGGAAGGAAACCAAAAAATCAGGGTGGTCCTTACCATTGCCTCCCTACTAAACATTCCCGGATATTTACCCAAAAATTTCCAGAAATACCAAATAATTAATACCTATTATTCCAGTCGCATAAATAATTTCTCAATGTCCAACAAAAGAACACACAACGGAATACTCACAATTAATTTTAAGGAAGGATGCCAGAAGGTCTGCGAGGTCCCTGGCATATCCCTCGTAACGATCATTGCCAGTGTAGTTACCGTCCTTCCTTACCATCAAGAACGGCTTTTCCTGAGAACACAGAAATTACGCCCAGTACGTTACTCCATAGATAATGGATCCACAATGCATTATCTTTCACTGGTCTACAAGGTTATGCTTGTCATCCAGGTCTCGGTCTGGTTAGAAGTCGTCAGACATAACAATCTGCTGGTTTCAGTCACAGCGGTGTGTGTGTGTGTGTGTGTGTGTGTGTGTGTGTGTGTGTGTGTGAGAGAGAGAGAGAGAGAGAGAGAGAGAGAGAGAGAGATGTTAGAGCGGTTGAAGGGAGAAAGAAACATGTGAAGAAGAGATTACCGTACCAGTATGGATGTAACGATGTAGGACCTATTAGCCATCACCCAGTCAGTCACTTGGCTCGTGTACTTCACCGCCACTGTTTCCAGCCCTCGGGTATCTGTCCACGTCCCGATCTGAAACACAAATAAGTACACCATTAATTAAATTTACTTTTCACACGACTGAGAATTTCTCCTCTTACCTCTCTCTCTCTCCTCCTCTCCAACTCATTTTTGTTCTCCCTCACGTCACCAAACCCCTTCTCCCTCTTTCGCTTACTTATCTCCTAACTTTTTCTCTCCTCCTAAACAAAACCTCCTCCTCCCTTCTCTCCTCCCCAGACTTTCCTCCCTCTCAGTCTCCTGTTTCCTAGCCTCTTCTCCCTTCGGACCAAGAAAGTGATTTTTTTTTTTTTTTTGCTACCACCCGACAATTTTATTTGGCTTTGAGGCGACCTGTCATAGTAGAGGATTTAATGGAGAATCATTTTAGAGGAAACTGGCCCGCAGATCGATTCCAATATCATAATTCGGCCAGCCGATTCATGAAAGGCTGTTCTTGCCTTAGCTACAACCTTCAGCCCGAAGACGCTCTACACCAGTGTTCCTTAATCTTTCCCGGCTGCGCTCAACATTCTGGAATTGTGGCAAGCTCGGCGACCCTTGACGTTAGACGGATTAATTGCACTTGTATTATATCCAGGATATTACAGATATGGTGAAATAACACATCAGTAAAATGACATGTTTACCTTAATCTTACTTTATTATCATGACAGCCGCCCCCCCTCAAAATAATAATAATTACCTGATTCTACCTCATAATTTCGTAAGTGTGTATTTCTATATGTTCATTTCAAAAATAAAAATATGTACAAATAAACAGTGGCGCATGCATCCAGTTTACATATGTGTACTCTTTATACACACACACACACACACACACACACACACACACACACACACACACCTTGGGGGAGGCGGTGGCTCAATCGGTAGAGAGGTGGCCTGCAGTCCTTACGGACCCAGGTTCGAATCCCGGCTGGGGCAGGGAACAGTTTAAGGATTTGAATTTCATTAAATCAGGCTTTACTGATCTACCAGAAGACCCGCCGACATGTCGTAAAAATACCCCCGCTAATACCAATACACCAGTCCTGTATGAGACAGCCCTAGCATGTATTCAATATGGTCGGTGGGTGTTAGCGCCGAAGTGGTGACATGTAGAGGTGTATGGTATGTAGGAGGACTGCTGGGCCTTGATAGCAGGCTGTGAAGCCTATGCCCAGAGTCGGACACATTAAAAAAAAAGAAAAAAAAAAAATCAGACATAGCCCTATGGTTCCTATAGGTTACGGTTGTCATCCAGGTCTCGGTCTGGTTAGAAGTCGTCAGAGATAACAGTCTGCTGGTTTCAGTCACAGCTAGATACACAAATATCAGAAGACGAATCCGTTCAGTGAGCGGTAAAAATCAGTGACACAAATGGGATTATTTTGAAAATTATAATGCATACAGTATATGCCTATCGACTGTTCAGTGGTCACTAAGGCAGAGAACAACTACACGGGTTCCAGACTGATGAGAGAAGGTTCAGTCATCTTTATCTCCTCTTCAGTAAAGCCTAATCTGAATCAAAGTATAGCTTACTTGGGCACACGGTTCTTCGATGGAGTCACTGATAGACTACAGAGGAAAGTTCGGACGATCACAGCAGATCATTGTCGATCCATTCGATATGGCTTGGTGACCCAATTCTGAGTCGTGACCACAGGTTTAAGAACCACTGTTTTTTTTACACAAGTTTGCTGCTGATTCCCAGAAACGATTTTGTCATCCAGTGGATGACTTCATGTAGTAAAAGAGGTTAATCTCTTCAGTCCTGTGACATAGTTTTTATTTTGCTTATCCTATACGATTTAATATGACAGGAGAGACTTTCCGTACTAAATGGGTTAGATACTGCCTTCAGTAACCTCTTCACTGTTAGAGGTCTCCTCCCATATGAGTAAAAATACTTGGTGGACACAAGAATAAAGGAAAATACGTTTTCAGACAAAAAGGGCATGGAGTTTGCATCTAACACTCTCACAGTCAGGTGTCTCTCCAATTGAGTAAAATCGTTTGGTGGTATTAGTAAGAATTATTAAAAAAAAAAAAAAATAGCTCCTTCGTAATGAAGTGGTCAAGATACTCGGTACCATGAGTGATTACTCGTAACTTATTCTTCCTACCTCCAGATGATTTTTATTTTCAAATTGCAAGAGATTTTTCAAAATGAAGGGATAATAACTCTTTGAATCGGGCGATTTTTTTTTTTTTTATTCATTTAATCATCTTATCTCTTCGTAATTTTGTTCAGATTAGGACAGATTTTCCAATGGAAAGAGCTGGATACACTCTATTAACCCTTGTAAGGTAATCTTGATATTGTTACTATATTAGGTAACGTGGGGTCTGACAGACCCCACGCAAAAAAAAAAAAAAAAAACTTTCGTTAGAGATATTTCAAAATGCTTCAATACACAAATAAGTCAATCCCATATCTGTAAATAGGGCCAGAAAAAATAAAGTTTAATCGAAAAAATATATATTTTTTTAAAGTTTATACTAAAATGGTTAACCCTTTTGTGGTGTTCGGGTCTGTGGGACCCGTTTTCAATGTTTACTTCAGTACTGTTTTCCAAGTTATAATGACATCATCCCTATATTCGACGACTTTGGCTTATTTTTGGAGGAGAACATATTGAAAATACAGATTTTCTGTTTTCTTTATTTTGTAACCCCCCTACACATTTATATTACACAAGTGGTGTTCGGGTCCACTGGACCCATAGGTAATAAAAACGTTAAAATGTGTGTGTGTGTGTGTGTGTGTGTGTGTGTGTGTGTGTGTGTGTGTGTGTGTGTGTTTTTATGTGTCCGACTCTGGGCATAGGCTTCACAGCCTGCTATCAAGGCCCAGCAGTCCTCCTACATACCATACACCTCTACATGTCACCACTTCGGCGCTAACACCCACCGTCCATATTGAATACATGCTAGGGCTGTCTCATACAGGACTGGTGTATTGGTATTAGCGGGGGTATTTTTACGACATGTCGGCGGGTCTACTGGTAGATCAGTAAAGCCTGATTTAATGAAATTCAAATCCTTAAACTGTTCCCTGCCCCAGCCGGGATTCGAACCTGTGTGTGTGTGTGTGCTAAAAGCTAACAATAATTTCGTACTTGCAGATAAGTGACGGAAGACCACAATTGCTTTCTTGGCTCAGGTGAGCAACGCACTTCAAAATGGCAAAAACGGTCTCCGTTGAGAAGGCCCTAGAACTGATTTTCAGTGAGAGTAAAACCTTAGAAGATAGTGAAGAGGAGGAAGATGTTTCTGAATTTGAAGACCATATTTCTGTAAATTCAGAATCTGAGAGTGAATTCGAATGTGATGAAGAAATTGAATTAGAGCCACCTCCAAAACGAGCCCGTTAACAGCGTGCAAAAGATTCCGCCTATCAGCAACCCACTTCGGCAACATCCTGTTAACAGACACAGCAAGCGCAACAAGTCAGAGAATCTACCCATCAGCATCCCACCCCAGGAACATCCAATCAACAGACAACCCATCACCTAACTGCCACTGGAGAAATACTGAAGTCCAAAAATGGTGATATTGAATGGGATACTATTCCAAAGCCAGAGCCTCCACGTAGAGCTGCCAATGTGATAAAGATGAAACCAGGACCCACACGGATGGCAGTTTCACATGTGCAAGATCTCATGTCCTCTTTTGAGCTGTTCATTTCATATGACATCCAAAAAATCGTACTTCATTTCACCAATTTAGAGGGAAGGCGTGTCTTCAAGGAGGAGTGGAAAGAGATGGACCAAACTGGTTTACATGCATACTTTGGACTCCTTATCCTTGCTGGAGTTTTCAGGTCTAAAGGTGAATATACCAAGTCGTTGTGGGATGCAGAAACTGGTCGAGATATTTTACATGGTACAATGTCTCTGGAATACTTTCATATTATTTCAAGAACAATTCGCTTTGATGACAGAGAGGACAGACCAGCTCGGCGGCGAAAGGACAAGCTAGCTGCCATCAGAACACTGGGAAAAGTGGGTGCAATGTCTTCCATTTTTTTACAACCCTGGTGCTAACCTCACTGTTGATGAGCAGCTGATGCCGTTTAGAGGCCGCTGCCCTTTTCGACAATACATGCCATCAAAACCTGCTAAATATGGCATAAAAATCTGGGCTGCCTGTGATGCTGTTTCATCCTATGCATGGAACCTCCAGGTGTATATTGGAAAGCCAGAGGGACGAGCCCCCGAGAAGAATCAAGGAATGAGAGTTGTCCTGGACATGGCAACAGGACTCAGTGGACACTGTCACGAATCAAATTCGCGACATTTCCCTTTTGTGAGAAGCCACGAACTATTAGTGGAAAACTCACTGTGTATCGTTCAGTTAACCGCTCATTTGGACGGAAGCTTTGTCAAATCAATTTTTCATTGTCATACGTGATCGTCTTTGTGTGAGACATTAGTGCTTCCACTGAGCGATTTGTTTTGGGCGCGTTTCGCTCACTCGACCGTTAAAAAATGCGGCCTAGTGCTCCCCTTTTCTTTCCCACGACTTACTCAGTCCAGTTTTTGCTGTGACGGAGAGAGGTCCTGTGCTCCAGCAGTGTGAGAGGTCGCTAGTACCCAGACTCCACTAGACCACAGGAATCTCCAGTGCTCCCACCTTGGTGATACACAGCATTCATCGACCAGTATTTCCTTTTTGTATTTTCCTAGTCTTAAGAGTTTAATTAAGGTGTTTTTCCTAGGCGTAAGAATTTAGCTCGAGTGAGTGAGTGAGTGCGATCTCATTAATTTGATTTGAAATGTAATGTTAAATTTATTTTTGTAATCAATAAATTTAACAGTTCTTTTTCTTGAGCTTAATGTAAAGCAAACTCTTGTTTCATTTCTCCATAATTAAGCTTATTTTCCATATAGCTCCTAGCTTGCATAAACGTTTGCATTCATAACTGGTATTTAGGCCAGTCTTGTGTATTAAGCTTAAAATCCGTTGTGCCACCTAGGAGTTAAGCATCAGCAAGAACCTGATATTATTAGTATTAGTTATTTATTGTCAGGGGTGAAGAAACTTTCTCCAGAGGCTAACAGTACTAATGAACAGCAATTGAGTGATTAGTCTCTGCTGTGTACTGTTGAGAAAGTTTATAAATTCTCGTTCTTAGAGAATCGTGCGAAACAAGCCAGCGTAAAGTAATCGTTGCTTGATTTAGCAAGACAGTTCATTGTCTGCTCTTCAATATTATGGAATATTATTATCAATTAAATAATATTTAAGCATTTATTTTAAAAACCCCGTGATATTTTTAAAAACCCCGTGACAGACACAACATCACTTGTGATAACTTCTTCACTTCGCACAAGCTGGGACAGGAGCTTCTAAAGAGGAAGTTGACTATGGCAGGAACAGTAAGGAAAAGCAAGCCAGAACTCCCACCACAATTGTTGACTACAAAGAACAGGCCTGTAAAATCTTCCAAGTTTGTGTTTACATCCGACATGTCCTTGGTGTCCTATGTGCCCAAGAAAGGTAAAAATGTTGTACTCATGAGTATACTGCACAGAGATGGAAAACTGTGTGGCCAGGAACATCACAAACCAGAAATCATCATGGATTATAATGCATCAAAAGGTGGTGTTGACAATTTGGATAAGCTGGTAACTGGCTACAGCTGCAAAAGGAGAACCCTACGCTGGCCACTCGCAATATTTTACCATATAATTGACATATCAGCGTACAATGCATTTGTAATTTGGAGAGAGATAAATCCACAGTGGAAAAGAGGAAAGCTCCAAAAACGACGACTCTTCCTCGAGGAACTTGGAAAATCCTTGGTAAAGCCTCACATCCAAAACAGGCAACATATTCCAAGAACCCCAGCCTCCGCAGCTATTGTGAGACGGATTCAAGAGGAGGATGCTGAAGACAATGCTGCACAACATTCTGCTCAACCTGAGGTAGGTGATAGGCATTGTTATATATATTAGTATAAATACCTTATACTGACAAAGTGTATTATTTGTGAATTTTATAAAAATCTTATGCTCACAAACTGTAGTATTTGTGAATATAGAATGATTCTTTTATATATGATTGAATTGTTTCAATTTTTCTAGGTTGTGGCCAGTAGCAAGAAGAAGAAACGCTGTGAGGTGTGCGGACCTAAGACGGACAGAAAGACACAGTATACATGTATCAAGTGCAGGAAGTACATCTGCAACACTCATACAGTAAAACTCTGCCCTTCATGCGGTGTATAAGGTGAAATATAGAGAATTTGTTCAATGGACCAATGTGCTGAGATGAGTGACTTACAAAGTATAATATTAGAATAAATGTTTAGGTTGTGTTGAATTACATAAATCATTGATTTTCATGAAAAAGAGCATAAAGTGTAAGGCTATCAAGTGCTAGACATTACTTATGGAAAATAAATACAGTAAAACATTATCCAACATTCGGTGTACAGTACATCCTCAAATATACAGACTTTGTTGATTTTTACAAATGATTTATTAGAGTGTTATTGAAACCGAATTTTAGTATTCGATGTTTTTGTTGAGTTAGAATTACACAGTTTAGTTCCTTTTCTGGAAGAGAAGCACAAGGTATAAGTTATTCAAGTGGAAAATACATGCGGTAGGCATTGCACCTCATGCAGTAAATAACGCGCCATGTATATTATTCAAATCAGCTGATATGATGAAGAGAGTGTTATAGCCAATATGTTTTGCTAAATGCAATTTATGTTCAGTGGATTTTCATAATTATAATTATGAGCTCATTTATGCATGCTGGATCATTACTACATCACGATTTGTTAATAAAACAAATTCTCAACAATGCATATGTTTTTATTTTCCTATTTATTAGTTTTGTCTTTGGAAAATTATATACCAACGACTAAAGTTATAGCAAATGACCCCAAATATCCTTTTAAACTGTATTTGGACGTGTAATACTTGTATTAAAAGTAATAACTCATAAAATAGTAGGTGGGTCCACCAGACCCAGGAACACTACCAGTGTAACAGTAACATGAACATAACACAAGTGTTAAATTTTAGGTATAAAAATTTTAAAATTAAATCTTGCAAAATTGGAAAGTAATATCGTGATTCCTTTGGTGGTCTGCAGCAGACCGATGTTGGGACCCTCTGTATACAAAAGGAGAAAGACAGCAAATTGAAATAAAAAAAATCACAAGAGGGCTCAACTGAGGTTACATTATAGGTAATCTGGGGTCTAACATACCCCAATGGCTCTATAGAGCAAAATCAGAGCCAGGTACAGCTATGACCCCATCATCCCCATGAAGAGCATCACTAGGCAGGAAGGTAATGAGACGGACAGATCTGTAGACCTTATGATCATATTTTTAAAAATTAAATTTCGGGGACTGGGGCCTCTGAGACCCCACATTACCTATCTAGAGTTAACCCCTTTACTGCCAGAGCCTGTGTTAAGTTGAAGGAAACCGTCTGGTAGCAGCAATATTAACGGCCAAAAGGACCCCTTCGCTACGGGAGGTTCCCCACACACTTCACGATCCAGTAGTGAAATGGATCAAAGGACCATATTTTCGTTGGCTTACAAGGCTCCACTTCCTCCTTATCTCTTGAAAGTACGATGATGGGTTGCAGTAGAAAGGCAGCTTCAGCCTACAGTCCACCGAGTTCACATCCAGATGAACCAGGGGCCACAAAACAGCATACAATAGCTTGTAGCTTCTTGAAAGAGTTGAGTTTCTATGAGCTTGATTTTTTACAACTGTTGGTAAAAATGTTTTTCCTCAAAAATAATAATATTTGTAGTACTCTCGGAGTCTTCTGAGTATAGTTATTCCCTGTATTCTGATAGTTGTAGTTTTCTATGTAATCCTTGCTGTCTCCAAATGATTCCAATAAGATCCAGAGCGCAAGAGTATTGAAGTAATTAATGAAAGGTACAAAGAGATACAAAGGAGTACAAAAGAATGCAAACAGCAACAGACCTGTTGGTTCTTCCGCGACTGTTTGTTATAGGAAGGTTATAACTAAAAAGCCTATTCCATGAGTTACAGTCAGGGATAGAAAAGGAAGAAGTATATTAAACTCCTCAGTTCCAAACAGTCTCTCTCAGTGTGCATTAAATCGTCTGGGTATATCAAGAAATAATGAACAGCAAGTTGTCAGGTTCTAGTGCCTATCTCTGGCCGAAATATAATGCTAGGTAAATACTGGGTAGCTTGACTTCTAGGCACTATGGTTTTTGTCATTTCGGCATATCTTAATTCGTAATACTCTATTGTACAGGATCTTCCGGGGATAGGTGCTAGAATATTCAGGTGGTTATTCTTGGGTTGACGTGGTAATAAATACTATATCCGTATCAACAGTGAACCAATTCTCATGAGTTATAATTAGTTACGACACCATGGAAGAACTTGGTTTCCTCATTACCCACCTATTATTAGTAGTACCTGGAACGCCGGAACAGGTGAGACCTGAATTCACTTCATTATTTTTACATAAAAATTACCGAAAAATAACCTCCTATAGGGCCTCACACATTTCAGGGATATCCTGTACTGTACCCTGTGGAGCTAGCACTGAGCTCGTGAATAGGAGAATTATGCAGCACGCTGTGTTGGCCAAGAGGGACACCTACTCGTTGACAAGACCAAGCAACATGTTGGTCGTGGAAACAAGGGATGCTGCTAAGGCTCGTATTTATCAAAAGTCTTAACTTTCTCAGGTTTCTCTCACTCACCCTCAGAAGAGTAAAATCGTCTAACGAACTGAAAGTGAATATAGTTTTGTGTTTTTCCGACAGTGAGATGATTAATGGTGGCTTTTTCTGAGTCACTCTTAAAAAATAAAGTCGTCTGGCATTTCCTGATTTGAAGACTAGGGTTGTTCCAACAAAAAATAAACAAATATCCACAAAAAAAAACTCCATAGCAGTGTTCAGATATCAAAGAACGTTATTTTTTCCTCTTTTCAGTATATAATCTTAAGTAACTCTCCTTTGGTTGTGAGGTATATGAATGGAACCGAAAAGTACCAGTATAATCAAGCAGTCTTGTAATACACAGCTTAAGTTAAAGCAACTCTGCATCAGTGTATGATGAACATACGACTACACTAGGACAGGGCGTTTGCACCTTGGGAAAGTTTTTTTTTTTTTTTCTTACAGAGTATAAAAGGTTGTGGTGATGATAATGATGATGATGATAATCATGATAATGATGATGATGATGATGATGACGATGATGATGAGAGGGAGGAGGAGTAGGAGGAAAAATGGGAGCAAGAGGAGGAGGATGAGAACACTAAGTGTAAATAGGAGTGAAAGAAGACCAAGAAAAGCGAGAAACAGATAAAATGGGACTGCGTATTGTCTCTCTCTCTCTCTCTCTCTCTCTCTCTCTCTCTATGTGTGTGTGTGTGTGTGTGTGTGTGTGTGTGTGTGTGTGTGTGTGTGTGTCCAATAATTAGTGCATTAACCCTGAGTGCCAAATCATTTGTACAAAAACAAACACACAGTAACACCAACAACAAATCAGTGATGAGTAAATAATAAATAATGAAAAGCTAACGCTATTAAGGAACCTGGGAATGAAGAATAGCATAGGACAATGAGAAAGAAGAAAAATTCTGGAACAAATCAACATTAGGTATATATATAACGAACTGCAGTTAAAATAAGTAATATGATAAAGAAATACGAAGGATAAACAATACTGTACTAGGAGAAATCAGATAAGTTAACGACTGGTATGAAACAAATAATAATAATTACACGACAAAAAATATTAGTAACCACAAAACTCATACAAATACGAGTATTAGTGTTAGTGGAAAACGCCAAACATTATGAAAAAAAAAAAAAAGTAAATAAAAACCAGGCAATGACCATCGCCAAGAACAGTCGGCTAAAAACAAATATGTTTAGGAAATAAACACGATGATAATATTCACAGCAAGGACCTCCGATAGCCAGAAAAAAATAAAACAAACACACGAGGCAAGAAAACTACACAGAAAAGGGGACAGAAAAAATATATATATATATATATATATATATATATATATATATATATATATATATATATATATATATATATATATATATATATATTCGTCAGAGTAAAAATAATGTGTGACAAATGATTCTGATAAGTGAAAAATAGGAATTAAAACGGACGAAATATATCTAATATAACGACTATAACAGTGAACAGAAAAAATATTAAAACATCAAAGGAATATCTAAAACCGTCATGAAAATAGTGCCCATACCGATGAAATGCAAATACATAACTAATTAAAAGAATAAAATATACAGTAAAGAAAAGAAAGCACTCACAGAGAGCATACCTCCGCCAATGCCATTGTCACACCCTTAAAGGCATATCTTCACCACTTTGGGATTTTGTTTTTGTAAAACATGTGGTACCTTGTCTTCCTTTGAAGATGCTGGCCAGGCCGTCCAGGTATGTGAAGTGTTTGCCTAGGCCTATTGTGTGAAGTAAGTGTGCTCCCTCTTGTTTTCCCATTGTGGGATTTATTTGCGTTTTTAGTCCATCAGACCTATCGTATGCTGTGAACGACACACGATTTTAGGACTTAGCGTATGCTCTACAAGTAAACTACTATAGGAGTGTGCCATTATTTTGTTGGAAATATATGTGTATGACTGTTTTTTTGTTATGTATCTTATGTTATTATATATTATATATATTATTTACATTATATATTATAGAAATAATATATATATACTACATATATTACACTTTATATTATACTTTATGTACTATATTATTTTATTGGGTTTTTCCTATTTTTTTTTTATTTTTTTTGCTGATTATAAGTAATATTATATAAAGACTAAGATAAAAGTGGAACAAAAGACTAAAGTGAAGACTAAAGTGAATATAAAGAATATATCGAAGGCAAAGGACAAAGGAAAAGGAAAAGGAAAGACACTGCTGTCAGACATAGAACTAGAGACTCTTGTGAACACCAGTGCATCAAGTGTGACCTCTCAGTGTGTCTCAGCCACAGCTAAACCCTGTGTACCGATTGTGAGGGGATGTAGGTCAGTAAAAGAAAACTAAACATTGTGTCTTATATTATCGTCATATTATCGTCATATAAAGTATCAGTCCTCATCATTTGGGTCTTAAAATCATAGTTTAGTGTCAAACGAAATTTACAAAGTCATTAGGGTGTATATACAGGGAACCATAACGTCATAAAAAATTTGTATAGTGAAAATTTTCCTTTTTTTTTTTTTTTTTTTTTTTTTTTTTTTAGCCCTTTTCAGGGTGTCTTCCCACAGTGACCCTCATGAGCCAGAAGTGTGAGCCACTTACAGGATACGGCCACGGGACCTGAGAAGCAGCATATATAATCTCAGATCTTAAATCCTCATACGGGCCGAGTAATTAATTTTTTATTCAGTAACGTCAAAAAAAAGGCAATTTTGGTTAGGTTCCTTTAGTCACCCATAAAACATTTTTATTTTTCAATAATTACTAAAGTAAGTATATCACAGGAAAGTAGAAGAGTTGTTCTTTCTTTTCATGGCCAGAAACCCAATAAAAATTGATTACAACCATGTGTTTTGATTTTTCAAAAAAGGAGTTGGTTACACTCAACGTATGTCATGCAAGACAGGTCCAACAACGTATGCCTTTGAGTGTTTAAAAAGGATCCGGATCCGGATCCGTGGATATAACATACGGCTCCGGATCCGCCCCAAAATTTGATAGTGAAATTTCTTCGTTGGCCCATGGCCCACCCTTCCACAAAATTCATCTTAACCCGTTGATAACTTTATGAGTAAAGTTGCTAACAGACAGACAAACAAGCAAACCAACGCCGGTAGAAAAATAACCTCCTTTGGCGGAGGTAACAACAGTCGTTCTTACACTAAAGCCTGGTGAGTGACACTAAGCGCAAAGAAAATCATGCACAATAATACGAAGGAAAACGGCAAACAAAAAACGACAAACACACACAAAAAAGAAAAAAAAATGGTAAAGAAGACTTAAAACACAAGTCCGCTTTAACTGATACCCTCTGATTGTAACCCATTAGATTTTGGGTGAACGCAACGGAGTGCAACGACTGAAACTCCCGGGGTAAAAATCTCTCTCTCTCTCTCTCTCTCTCTCTCTCTCTCTCTCTCACAGCCAAACGTCCAACAAAAACGTCCCAAAACCAGTCAGTATAAAACTAAAGCCATATGAAGAGCAGCGATGAATCATGAATGGCCACGAGAGAGAGAGAATCCCAGAAGGTAAATGGTCTAATTTTAACCCACTGAATCCGCTGGTCTTTTGTATTGAATTTTTAATACTCAGATGATTTTTTTTTCTTGCCATAATGAACTATAACAGTAAAGGAGTTCATAAAGACAACAACTAACTTTTGCAGGTCAAAAAACTTTTCCTAAACTGAACCAGAATGTATGAAGGTATGTTGAAAAAAAAAAAAAAAAATCACCGTAATGAACGGTTTGGTGAGCCTTTAAATGAATTTAGGACGACCGAGTTTTTAAAAACAAGGGATTGTGTACAAGTGATTGAGTTTTAACGGTGAGGTGTGTGAGTGAATGAACTCGAGGAACAGGTATATGTTGTATGAATGAATGAGCTTAAAAAATAGATGAGTATGAGTGAATGCGCTTAGAAGCAGGGTGTGCATGAATCAATGAGTTGTAGTTTTAGGTGATTGTGTATGTCTGAATGAATGGTTGGATGTGTCTGAAAGAATGGGCTCCAACGACTAGGGGATGTGAATAAATGACTAAGCTCTGATGGCAGGTGGATGTCAGTGATGAACGAATAGATGGATGAGTATGAGTTAGTGCGCTCTACATTAGTGGATGTATGGCTGAATGAATCAGTGGGTTTGAGTGAGTGAATGAGCTCTAAAGTTTGGTGGATGTGTTTATGAGTGAATGAATGAGTGGGTGTGAATCATTGTATGTATAGGTGGAAGTGTATGACTGAATGAGCTCTAAAGATGAACAGATCTGTGTGATTAAATGAATAGGTAGATATGTATGAGTAAATGATCTTTGAGGTTCGGTGGATATAAATGAATGAATAAGTTTTAAGGATAGACAGATCTGTTTGAGTGAATGAATATGTGGTTGTGTATAAGCACATGAGCTCTGATAGATGTACTAAGTGAAGGATATCCAAGGACAATTGTAAGAGTCAATAAATGGGGAAATGTGTATGAATAAAAGGAGAATATATATAATAATAATAATCTGTGATCGGTGGGGACGCCCATCATCCACTCACTCATTGTAGTGGTATTCAATTTCGGGTAACTTTACACTGAGTGACAAACTAAATCATTTCCTGTAAACCTGGGAATCATTTAATGTGCTGGGTGGTAACCTTATGACCAACCTACCCGCGTTCCCTACTTGTTAACAAGTGGCTTGGCGGAGGGTTAATGCCCCTCCCTGGAAAACGACTATTAAAATCCATACAAGAAGCCTCGAATTAGGACTGACCAACAGCTGACGACCACGGACAGGACAAAGAACATGGAATGTAAGGGGTGCGAATGATGAGGTGAAAGAGAGACTGTCCGGATACTTGAGGGTGCAAAATGGATATATGTGGATTAACTGAGACTAAATGGTAAGATGAGAGTGTGAGAGAGTGGGAGTATGGATGGGATATATGCACGGGAGTAGGTGAAAATGAGAGCAAAAAAGGGTGTATGTATTGTGCGCAAGAGATGGAAGGAAATTATAAGAGAGTATGGATCAGCTGGTTCAAGGATTGTGTGGGAAAGATTTAAGATGGGAATACAAACCTGGACAACTGCGTGTGTGTATGTGCCAACGCAAGACCGTGCAAACTGAGTGAAAAAAGTTCTGGGCAAATGTCGAAGCTGCATAGAAAAGTTTGAGAGGAATGAGAGAGTGTTTTTGATTGGAGATATGAATGGAAAAGTAGGGAATGTGAACGTGGTTGGAGTATTTGGTGACTGGGATGTGCCTACAGAAAGTATGAGATTGGCAAAGTTCTAGTGGACATTTCTTTGGGGAGAGGGTTGGTGATATCCTGTAACCTCTTTAGGCACAAAATGATCCACAGTTATACATGGTAAGTGATGAGAAAGGTGGGTGGTGAACTAAATGAACGGAAGGCAATGACTGATTATATGTGTGTGTGGATGACAGAATGAGAAGGTAAGTAACGGAGGCAAAAGCATTCAGAGGCTGGGGAAGTGAGTTTTCTGACCACCACTTGGTGGTGGCGAAATTCAAGGTTCAAGTACAATGGAGGAATAGAAAGAGGTAGAAAGGTTGCACGAGGAAGGAAAAAAGGCAGAACATAAGAGAGAAATGGAGGAGTGATTGGGTAAATATGATTTGGAGCAGATGGGGGAGATGGAAGGTGTGTACAAGATATACACAGACGAAATCAGTGCAGCTTGGAAGGTGGTGTGTGGGGTGATGAGAAGACGAATGGGGATGCGAGGAGCAGCATGGTGGAATGAAAAAGTGAAGCAAGCTGTGGTGCATAAGAAACCATATAGTGAGTGGATGGTAAGAAGAGACATGGAGGAAGTTGAGAAACGGAAGAAAGAGTTCTATACAGAGAAGAAGAGTGAGGTGAAATGCTTGGCAAGAGAGGGTAAGAAGAGGGTGGATGAGGAATTTGGAAGGAATTTGAGTGCAAAGTGGAGAGAATGTAAGAAAATATTCTGGAAGGAGGTAAAGAGATTTAGATACGGCGATAACGAAGTTATTAGGGAAGTGAAAGATAAAAATGGTAGATGACTGTGGAATGGGAGAATAATTGAGTAGATGGAGAGAACAATTTCAGGAACTGTTAAACATAGAGAATTAAAGTTAATGCGAGTATAAGTGGTTGGGGAATGGCTGGGAGAAGGACAGTGGTGAGAAGGGAGGAAGAGATAAGTAGGATGGAAGTAGTGAAAGCAATATAGAAAGTCAAAATGGGGAATGCCCCAGGAACTGATGGAGAGTGTGGTGAAATGCTGAAGCATGGGGGACAGACAGTAGTAGAATGGATATGGAAGATGTGCAGATTGGCCTGGGAGGAAGGTTGAGTCCCGGAGGGTTGGAAGTCAGGTATAATTATTCCCTTGTACAAAGGAAAAGAGGAAAAAGAAGTGTGTGGTAATCATAGAGGTATTTGTCTTCTTAATGCAACAGGCAAAGATTATGATTAGATACTTACTGACAGAGTTTGGGAAATAACAGAGGAATTAGTTGGAGTAGAACAATGAGGATTTAGGAAAGGAAAAAGTTGTGTAGATCAGATATTCATGCTAATGTCTTATTGGAAGAGCCTCTAGAGAAGGGAAAGAAGTTGTATGCAGCCTTCATGGGTTTGGAGAAAGTATATGAGAAAGTGGAAAGATACAGAATGTGTAATATATTAAGAATATGGAGTAAATGTGAAGCTGTTAAATGCCGTGAAGAGTGTGTATGAGGGTGTCAAGACTGCAGTCCGTGTGGACAGTGAACTGAGTGAGTTTCTCTTTCTGAATGTTGGGCTGAAACAGGGATGTTCATATCTCCATGACTGTTCAGTCTGTATATGGATGGGGTTATAGAGATACATGGTAGAGCGGTTATGTTGGAGCTACCCTAATGAGAGAGGGAAGCATTAGGAAAAGTCCTGTATTGTTGTTGGCAGATGATACCGTATTATTAAATGAAGACGAAGGGGAACTTCAAAGCTTGGAGAATGAGTTTGGGAGAGTGTGTAAGAAATGGAATGTAAAGGTAAATGTTAGGACGAGTAAATGAAGTCACCTGAGAGTACAATAAGGTTGGATGATGAGGAAGTGGAAAATTTGAGTGCATTTAAATACTTGGGTAGTGTGATGAGTAAAGATGGAAGTTTGGAGGATAAAGTGCTTGAAAGGGTACAAGAAGGAAGAAAAGTTACTGGTTCTTTGAAAGCAGTGAGAAGAAATGGGGAAGTGAGCATGGAAGTACAAAAGTCGCTGCATGACAGTATTGTGATACCAACCGTAGCGCATGGAAGTGAAGCTTGGAACCTTTTGGAAGATTACAAGTCAAGAGTGAGAGCAGTGGAAATGAGTTATCTGAGAGGAGCATGTGGTGCTACACGGAAAGACAGATTGGCAAATGATGCAGTGAAGGAGCGTTGTGGTGTGGAAGTGGATGTGATAGAAAGCTTTAAGTGAAAATATACTGAGGTGGTTTGACCATGTAGAGAGGAGGGAAAGCGAGAGACTAAAGAGGAGAGTGTATGTGAGTGAGGTGGAGGGGGGAGAGGGAGGTGGAGGCCGAGAAAGAGATGAAGGGATGGAGTGGAGAGGTACATGAGAAAAAGGGATGTAAGCTGGGAGGAGGGTAGTGAAATGGCGAGGGAGAGGGAGACATGGAGGCAATTTGTTTGTGGCCACCCCTTGCAGGACTGAGGCGTCTGGCAATAGATAGACAGACAGAGAGATGTCATGAATAAATGAGCACTAAAGATTGAGCTATGTGGTGGGCTTTAGAGGTGGGCTGGGATTCAGGGGGCTTTAAGGTAGGGAGGCTTGGAATGGATCAGCATCATCCATGATATATCCTGGACATAAATAACAACGTTTAAGGAGTTAATACAGCGTCATTCCCCAATATCGTGGCTTGGGAACCAACTGAAGATAAAGCCTTGGATATTACTCTGTATAAATAAAGATCTATCCCACCCACTTTCCTCACATCTCCTTTTTGCCATTCTCTCTCTCTCTCTCTCTCTCTCTCTCTCTCTCTCTCTCTCTCTCTCTCTCTCTCTCTCTCTTGCATCATCAGTCATCATTTTGTCTACTCCTCCCTCCCTCTCTCCCCCCAACTGCTTTCTTCATGTCGCTCAGTCTTCCTTAACATACTTCTTTCTTGTCTCTCTTTGCTTTCTCATAATTTATCTTCTGTCCCTCTTATTTTCTCATCTCCTCCCTTCCCATCCCACTCTTCTTCCTCCTCTTTCCTCATCTCCCACCCTTCCAACTTCTTCCTGCCCCTCACTCCCACCGACCTTCTTCCTTCTTTCCTTCCTTCCTCCTTTCTCTCTCTCCTCCCTCTGACCCTGTTTCTTCTATAACAACCTTCCTCTCTCCCTTCCTCGTTCCTTCTTTGCATCTTTCCTCCTTCACCTCATTCTCTTTTTCGTTCCTCATCATCAGCCTTTCTCATTCATTCCCAGTTCTCTGTCTCTGTCTCTCTCTGTCTCTGTCTGTCTGTCTGTCTGTCTGTCTCTCTCTCCCTCTCTCTCTCTCTCTCTCTCTCTCTCTCTCTCTCTCTCTCTCTCTCTCTCTCTTTCCACGGTATACATATAAACAAATGCTTTTCCTTTTTGTACCTGACGAGGGTCGAAATCGAGCAGAATGTTTTAAAAAAAAAAAAAAAAAAAAAAGCCAGTCTCTATGTGGGTATAAGCTAAGCTCAGTAAAACCGTCTGGAGATAAAAACAGCAACACGAAAAACAGGGCTTCCTACGTAAGCGGTTCATGATCACAGTATATATATATATATATATATATATATATATATATATATATATATATATACTGTTGCGGCCCCGTCGCACACTGCCACAGGCTCCAACAGCAGTAGTTCAGTATTGAAAGGACGTTGCTCAGTGAGCTGTTCTTCCTATGGGCAGCCGTTCGATGTACAGCACACAAGATCAGCTGAGGCAAAAATAAACACTGGCTTCTTAAAGTTCACTGTCTTTATTTTCCAAATAATTCCACTTAATGTTTTCCAACTTCACTTCACTGTTCTCACAAGCGCTGGAGCTATACAAACTTTACTGCAATTACACTTATTACTTGACAGCACTTCACTATCATTACACTTAATGCTTGTCAACACTTCACTATTATTACACTTAAGGCTTGACAACACTTCACTGTTTTCACAAGTACCAACGATGTACAAACTTCAGTAAACACTTCACTGTTTTCACAAGTACCGAAAATATACAAACTTCATTGCATTGACACTGCACTACACTCAAACTGAACTGAAAACAGACTGAACTTTAAATAGTCTCTTCCTCATCCATGTATAAACTTGCATTGTTCGTGAATCATCTACTTCTCCACAATTCTGGAATGTGCTGGTCTTGCATCTGCCCCTTGCAACAACAGTTACCAACTAGGAGACATGACAACATGCCAGAGTTTTCCTACATTGCATGACACTGTAGCCTAAATTGTTTAGCATACTGACTTAAGTTCTATCTATCTATCTCTCTATTGCCAGACGCCTCAATCCCGTTCGGGGTGCCCACAAACAAATCGCCTCCACGTCGCCCTGTCCCCCGCCATTTCACTGACCCGCTCCCAATTCACACACCCCTCTCTCACATACCTCTCCACCCTATCCCTCCACCTCATCCTCGGCCTCCCCCTCCCTCTTCCCCCCTCCACCTCACTCACATACACTCTCTTCGTCAGTCTTTCACCTTCCATCCTCTCCACATGGCCAAACCACCTCAGTGTATTCCTCCTAACGCTTCCTATCACATCCACATCCACACCACAACGCTCCTTTATATCCTCATTTGTCAGCCTGTCTCTCAATGTGACTCCACAGGCTCCTCTTAAATAACTTACCGGTATTTCCAATGCTCTCACTCTTGACTTGTGTCCCTCCAGCAACGTCCAAGCTTCACTTCCATACGTTAGAATTGGTGTCACAAAACTGTCATGTAGTAACTTTTTCATTTCCATGCTCACTTCCCTACTTCTTATCACTGCTTTCAAGGAACCAGCAACCTTTCTTTCCTGCAGTACCCTTTCAAGCACTTCACTCTCCAAACCTCCATCCTTACTCATCACACTACCCAAGTATTTAAACGTACTCACATTTTCCAATTCCTCACCATCCAACCTCGCTGTACATTCACTGACTTCACCTCTCTCAAAGACCATCACTTTACTCTTCCCTACATTCACCTTTAGATTCCATTTCTTACACACTCTCCCAAACTCATCCACCAAGCCTTGCAGCTCCCCTTCGTCTTCACTCAACAACACAGTATCATCTGCAAACAACAGTACAGGGAGTTTCCAAACACTACCCTCTCTCACCAGGGCCACTCCAACATCCACCACCCTATCTTGTACCTCTTTTATTACCCCATCCATGTACAGATTGAACAACCATGGAGAGATGACACATCCCTGTTTCAACCCAACCTTCAAAGAGAAAAATTCACTCAGTTCACCATCCACACGCACTGCAGTCTTAGCATCATAACATATCATACTCTTCACAGCATTCAACAACTTCCCATCTACTCCATATATTCGTAATACTTTCCACAATCCTTGTCAATCGACCCTGTCATATGCTTTCTCCAAATCCATGAAAGCCACACACAACTTCTTTCCCTTATCTAGAAACTTTTCCACTAAAGATCTAAGAATGAATATCTGATCTACACAACCTCTTCCCGTCCTAAAGCCTCTCTGTTCTTCTCCAACCATTTCCTCTGTTCTTTCTCTATCTCTGTCAATAAGCATCCTATCATACATTTTTCCTATTATACTAAGAAGACAAATGCCCCTATGATTACCACACACTTCTTTTTCCCTTTTTCCTTTGTACAAGAGAATAATTATACCTGACTTCCAATCCTCTGGGACTCTACCTTCCTCCCAGGCCAATCTGCACATCTTCCACATCCATTCTACTACTATCTCTCCCCCATGCTTCAGCATTTCACCACACACTCTATCAATTCCTGGGGCGTTCCCCAATTAAACTTTCTTCATTGTTTCCACAACTTCTATCCTACTGATTTCTTCCTGTCTTCTCACCTCCTTCCTTCTCCCAGCCATTCCCCAGCCACTTATATTCGCATTACTTCCATCCTGTATGTTCAACAATTCCTTAAAGTGTTCTCTCCATCCGCTCACTTTTTCTCCCTTCTCCACTAGTATTCTACCATTTTTATCTTTCACTCCCCTGCTAACCTCACTTCCACCCTGTCTTACTCTCTTCACCTCTTTCCAGAACATTTTCTTACAGTCCCTCCACTTTACACTCAAATTCCTTCCAAATTCCACATCCACTCTCTTCTTACTCTCTCTTACTAATCTTCTCACCTCTCTCTTCCTTTCTACATATAACTCTCTCTTCCACCTCTCAACTTCTTCCACACCCCTATTTATCATCCATTCATCGTATGCTTTCTTCTTTTGTGCCACAGCCTGTCTCACCTCTTCATTCCACCACGCTGTTCCTTGCACCCCCCCTCCGTCTTCTCTTCATCCCGCACACCACATCACTGATTGCCGATGTGAAAAAGCTTGGTCCCATCATGATTGAAAAACTTTTACTATATTTAATGAGCGATCACATTTTGACCAAAAAACGTCGCTCCCGGAGCCTGGCATAGGATTTCCGTATAATTTTTTGCCCAGAGGTAGAACTTATATAAACTGTAGCAGTAGCTGTGTGTCTGTGTGTGTACTTCGGACTTGCGTTCGGAAAACCTGAGTTGCATTCCCGAAGCTGCAAATAACACGATCAATCGATTGGCCGCAAGAAATCCAAGTGACAACGTTACACTAGAACAGCACATAAACGCTAGAGCCTTCTGCAGGAGCAAGTGCAAGGGGCCCGAAGGGCCCATGAGCACTTGTATAATACACTATAGCAGTTGCCATGTGTGTGTGTGTGTGTGTGTGTGTGTGTGTGTGTGTGTGTGTGTGTGTGTGTGTGTGTGTGTGTGTATTTTGGGCAGCCGAAACTACACATTTAAATCGCGCCAAAATTGGCACGAAAATCGCAACAAAATCGCTGATGTAAAAAAAACTTGGTCCCATCACGATTGAAAACGTTTTACTATATTTAATGACCGATCACATTATGACCAAAAAAACGCTGCTCCCGGAGGCCGGCATAGGATCTCTGTAGAATTTTTTGCCCAGGGGTAGAACTAAAATAAACTGGGTTCCATTACCGAAGCTGCAAATAACACGATCAATTGGTTAGCTGCAAAAAAATTTTTGCAAGTGACAACGTTACACTAGAATAGCACATAAACGTGAGAGCCCTCCACAGGAGCAAGTGCGAGGGGTTCGAAGGGCCCACGAACACTTGTGTATATATATATATATATATATATATATATATATATATATATATATATATACAGAGAGAGAGAGAGAGAGAGAGAGAGAGAGAGAGATATGCCATCAACGGAACACACAAGGTGGGGACATATGCAACCATGTGAAAGGGTACACCATCAGCATTCGCTTTAATTGTATTCCACGGTTTGTGTTCTGACCTTACGCTTGGGGCATAGGCATCCTGAGACGAGGACGCCAGCTATACATCAAGCAAGGGTTTTTACTCATCTTCCCACTCAAATGCCTAGGCTGTTTTATTTACTTTAAGAAAAGTTCCAATATAATGGACATGATATAGCTACAAATAATTACGTCGGTACAAGAGGTATTCTCACAGTCCAGTCGTACACTCACAGTTGAATCAAGTGGTTACTGAAGTAGGAAAAAAAAAAAAAGGAAAAGGAAGAAAAGAAGAAAGCGTAGTCGTACTGAAAGATTTACCCGTGAAAAATTAGCCTTAAGTGCACTTGCCTTCATTTGGTAGTTCTTGTGGATAACAGGACTGATCATTTTCAGAAGAGGTTATAACGATAACGCCTTTATTATTAAGGTTATTCTTTTTATCTTCACTATGCCTTAACTCAGTTTAACTGAGATTTTACCTTAATGCGTCCTAGCAATCTTAACTTCAGAGAGCTCCCTGAAAATGAACAGCTCAGCAAAGGCTGCACCAAACCGGTCCAATTCGAAATCGTCTAGAAACTGCAATAAACTCATGTAGAGGTAGCAAGAATTATTAATGTAAGATTTCTGTCATCGTCTGATGGTTAATTGAAATTATTGGTAACTCTTAAACAACACACAGTGGTCTGGTTCCCTGCAACCCTCACACGTCACCTGGCTGGGAAACACTGATGCCATCATTTGCATCGTGTTGAGATATATTCAGCCATGACTCGTCACGTGATATTAGGCACTAAGGACCGTACAATTGAAACTGAGAGAGAAAGTGTGTAAAAGGTCCAGTCATTTTTGATGGTCATTTATTGAACACCTATAATCGACAATGACCAGCCTGCATCCCAAATTATAGAGTTTAGCCAGGCACGTTACAGAAAGGTCAGGCATACTATAGCTAAAATCAAGTGCTTAAAACATCAGCGTAAAAGAAATCTAGACTTCAGACTTCCGTGCTTTGTTTTGGTAATAAGGCCGTACTACCCGATACCAGTTTTGAAACTTTGGGATATTTCACTTGTATCTGGTGTTTTAGAATCAAAAAGGATTATTTCATGACACGTTGGTGGAGGCACAGTACACAGAAGAGTGGTTAACGTGGTGAATGTAAAGTTCAAACCCACGGCCACTCCAGCAACAGCCACTACAGAACCTTGCTCATTATTCTTTCTGCTCACGCATTGCCATTTCTGTTCCTCATTCTCCCTTTCTCCTCTGTACATATTCTTTTTAGAGTTTTATACAGTATAGGGTACACATTTACATACAGTACCAGCCAAGATCGAAGCGAACTCACTTCTCGAGTCACACCAGCACTACCTTGCTCCAGGCAGCTGCTATGTGCCCTATTTGCCAAAATCTTTCCTTTACACTTAATCACCCAATAACAAAGTTTAATGTCTCTAATTCATAACTCAGTACAGCAATCTCCATAAATCAAGACTCATATATGATCACTGAATGGAGACAAAATAACATTGTCTCATTTAATGCTACGAAAACCAAATAGCCTATATACAGTTTACTAATAGGCAGATATTGCCTGATTCCCGTATTATCTTCGATGCTTCTAATAGTCCTATCTCCTAAAGGATTGAAATTTTTTGTGCTTCACTTAACAACGCCCTCACCTGAACCTCTCATGTTAGCTCACTTCCTGAAACTGCTTCAGAGAAACTTGAATTATTGTACAGGACCCATAACATCTTCAACTTCAGAACAAAGCTGTTAGAATCACTAATAACCCTACAGTTACAAATGAACTACCTCTCCTACAAGTAAGAAGGAATGTTCCCTCTCTTGCATTACATTACAGATACTTTTATGGCACATGCTCAGACGAAGTTGCATCCATTGTGCCACCTCTCCACGCCTTCCCCCGCGATACCCGGGCATCTGCTAGTGCTCAAGACTGAACTGTCACACTGCCATACTGCAGAACTTCAGCCTGTCAGAATTCATTTATTCTCGAAATGCATCTCTTTGGAACTCACTTCCCCGGAGTGGTTTCCCCCGTACTTCAACCTATGGCTGTTGATTTTTTTTCCTTTTTTTACGGAATGGAGGACACCTGCAAGCAGGTGTATGGATTATTTTTAATTCGATTGTTTTTCCTTTCTCTCTTCTGGTATTGTAAAAAAAAAAAAAAATTATAGTTCCTTACATTAAAAAAAAAAAAAATCCAGGCAGTGAGATTTGCAACTAGCTTCCAACCAAGCTCATTATTTCATCCACTCCAGCAGTACCTTCTCCCACCCACTCCTGTTTACTCTCGCTTCATCATTTCTTACAGCACCTGAGGCCTCGTGCTCACAG